>NW_020455442.1:474758-680950 GCF_003342845.1 Nothoprocta perdicaria
AGAAGTTCCGTCTCCAGGTGAGGAGCAACTTCTTTACTGTGAGGGTGACAGATCAGTGGAACAGGCTGCCCAGGGAGGTTGTGGAGTCTCCTACTCTGGAGGTCTTCAAAACCCACCTGGATGCCACCCTGTGCCACATGCTGTAGGTGTGCCTGCTTGAGCGGGAAGGTTGGACTAGATGATCTCTAGAGGTCCCTTCCAACCTTAAATATTCTCTGATTCTGTGATTCTGACCAAAACTCTTCGGATTCTTTATTAAGTTCGTATGCTTGAAATTTTTGTTAAATTAGAATTAATTATTAAGTTAGTTCACCGAGACTTCAGTTAAGGTTTGATCTTATTTATGTTAAGCATGTAACAAGGAATTTAAGTAAATGGGCCCTGCCTCTCCAGAATCTTGAAACAATGCTTAATTCCATGCTGCATTCCATTAAGCTACATTCCATGCTGCATTCTATTAAGCATTCCAATGCTTAATTGATTTCAAGGACCACTGATAATTGTCTTTTACATAATTAATGCTGTTTATTTTTAATAGAGCTTATAGTGAACATAGAAAGCCGAAGATGTCACAACCAAGTGACATAGGAAAATTAATGTATTTCGGCATAGTTCTTCTAATGGGGAAATATTCCATAGAGCACTGCTGAATGTTCTCCCTTTCCATTCTAGTTAAAACATGTGAATTGACATATGCAGCTGCTAGCTGAAATATACTTCATAAGAAAATGCTTCATATTTGCATTATTTATGTATTATTTGATTATTATTTGATTATTATTTGAATGTGACTAAGCTTTGTTTGTGTCTTAATTTGTCAACAGGAGCTGAACAATTACAGTTAAGAAAGCAATCTCAAAAGTCGCTTTCTTGCTTCATGTTTTTTAAGAAGAATAATTGGTGTTACAGTAGCTGTTCACTGCATTATTTAACTATATCAAATTCAGACAGAATGACTGCATTACAAAATGTCTTTGATTCCCATGTCATGTGTAGGACCAACTAGAGTGGATAATCTACAGTGCTCATCTATTTGACCAGTGAACTCAGCTTCATAAACACTATGCCAATTTTTTGATTTGAAACATTTTTAAAATATATTTTGCACAGGATAGTTTCATAATTATTTTTGTTGTTCTTGCAATTTTTGGAAAAAAAAAGTAGCTGTTTCTGGATCTAACTTAGGTCTTTGCAAAGGAGGAATATTAGTAGGAAAAAAAGAACTATTTATGCCTCAGGTGTGGATTCTCTTAAGAAAAGCGTTTGTTGTTGTTAAGCCACTTAACTTTTGACTTTGACAAAGCAGATGTTTTCATTTGATCTAATTCCCTTTAGTAGTCAGAGAGAAATGAGCAGTTTTAAGATCTTAAGCTGACTGTGCTTTTCAGAAGTGCTGCTACTGATTATATGTAAAAATAATTCCACTCTTGGTGGCTGTCATGGGGCTGTCAAGACTTGACTTGGGGAATTTTACTTAATTGTCAATTCACACAAATTTTTGTTTTCTGATCTGGGTATTAAGAAAAAAAAAAAGTAAAAAAGCAAGCAAACGCTTTGGGAAAACATCTTTCTTTCCTATTCCTCATGCTAAGTTGATGCTTATGCTAACCCAAACACCCCTCCTCCCCACTGCTTCCTAGTCTCAGCTTTTCTTGTTTTTGCCACAGGTAACACTCAATCCATCCCAATTCCTTCAGCTATGCAACAAGTGGTATCGAAAGCTGAGATCAGTGTGCAATTTTGTTTTCTGCTGTCTCCTGTTTTTCTCTGCTGCTCGTGTCTTACATGTTTTCCTCTGTGCCGAAGTGTGCTTATTCATAAGCCAATGTCCCTTTCACTGGAAACTATCTTTATACCTTAATATATATCCATTACAAAACATTTACACCAGTTAATCCACTCAACCGATAGAGCTGCTTATCTAACACGCAGGTCATCTGGCACCCTATATGTTGAGATAAAGTCAGTTCTCTGTGCAACAGCTGTGATTAATGAGTCACATTCTACATGATTCCCGAGCTACCAGGGCACCTCACTCTTTGCCCATATACTCTGAGCCTTCTTCCATGGTGGGGGTTATTGGTCAGTCACCCCTGTAAACATACTCTAGCAGTTCAGCAAGTAATTACCTCCCATCAAGTCCCTCCACAGGGATATCTCAACTGTGGTAGCAGGAGGACTGGGCCACTGCTTCACAACAGATTCCCAAGCAGTTTTCTGCAGCACAGGGCAATGTTTACAAGTGGCACAGGCCCCAAATTTCCTTATCAACTTTTTCTTAAGCCATTAACTGTACTCCAGGAGATCTATTTTTTCAGCACTGCCAGAGTCACCACGGCAGCATCCCTCTGGGATGGTGGGTATAGCTGTCCCATATTTCTCTAATTTTATGCTTGGCAAACCCTAGGGTAACCCCCTCCAATGAGGTTTCTGTCAGCCACTCTGCATTTCTTGATCTTTGCAAGCTCCGGATGTATGGGATAGATGAGTGGCGAGGTGGACTGAGAACTGGCTGCATGGCAGAACTCAGAGAGTGGTGATCAGTGGCATTGAGTCCCACTGGAGACCTGTAATTAGCGATGTCCCCCACTGTCCAGTCCTCAGTCCAGTTCTGTTCAGTTTATTCATCAGTGACTTGGATGAAGGGACAGAACATCCCATCAGCAATTTTGCTGATGATACCAAACTGGGAGGAGTAGCTGATAGCTCTGAGGGCTAGCTGATACCCCTCTCTGCAGCCCTGGTGAGGCCTCATTTGGAGAACTGTATCCAGTTCTGGGCTCCCCAGTACAAGAGGGATGTGGAGCTGCCGGAGAGAGTCCAGCACAGGGCTACAAAGATGATCAGTGGCCTGGAACATCTGCCCTATGAACAAAGGCTGAGAGAGCTGTGCCTGTTCAGCCTGGAGAAGGCAGAGGATGGATCTGATAAGTGTATACTAATACCTCATGAGAGGGTGTGAAGAAGATGGGGCTCGCCTCTTTTTCAGTGGTGACCACTGATAGAGGTAGAGGAAGTAGCCACAAACTGAAGCACCAGAAGTTCCAGAGGCACTTAAGGGAAAATTTCTTAACAGTGAGCATAACAGAGCACTGGAAGAGGTTGCCAAGAGAGGTTGTGGAATCTCCTTCTCTGGAGATCTTCAAAACCTGCTTGGACACAATCCTGTGTAACATGCTCTAGGTGACCTGCATGTGCAGGGGAATTGGACTAGATGATCTCTAAAGGTTCCTTCCAACCTTAAGGATTCTATGATTCCTCTGCACTGGTATGGGTTATCTGTGGCCCTGGTACCCCTGGGGTCTCCCTGTGGTGCTCACAGAACGTCCTTCCCGGGGTGTGTCTCAGGCTGTGGCCCCAGTACTGTTCACATCTCCACCACTTTCACTCAGTAGCAGCCGCCCTCCTGCACTGCTCTTTACGCCCCCTACTACAAAAGTGTTGGAACCAGCTGGAACTGGCTTGAACCAACTGTGACCGGCCCAGGGCTGTGCATGGGGCCTCCCACCTAGGAGGCAAGCCCTGCTGCTGTACCCAGCATCCATGGAAAATTGCGTAATGAAGCTTCACGCGTAGCCTTAAATGGCCTCAGATCCCCTTTGGGTGGCCATGGCATTCCTGCAGAGCATTATGTACAGTGCACTCGTGACACTGCGCATATCAGTGAGAAATGGTTGGTTCTTACCCTCACATCAGCAATGCCTCCAGAGGTCTGCAACCCCTGTCCTGAGGAGACCCCAACATGAGATGTTTTAAATTGCCATAGAAGCTTGTGGGTGAGGAGGAACTCAACCTTGGTTAATAAAAATGTGGGAATTAGTAAAGATCCTTTAAGTTTTCTTTCTGGTGTTTTCCATTCATGCCAGTCCAAGTCAACTGGAGTAAAAGCTTAACTTTCCTATGCTTCAATATTTACTTCATTTCCCAAGAAGAAAGCTGACCAGTGGAAACATTCATCACCAATCTGCAACCCTTAAAAATGGAATTGTAATTTGCAAAGCCAAGTCTTTTAATGGTTGTTCATTATGGGAAGAACTGCACTCAAAATATTATATCTAATATTAAATTGTATTGACTTCAAACCATATGTAGGATATCTTTTCTATCATGCATAAAAATCTTTTTAGAGATTTTTGTTGCCTGTGGCTGAATGTTCTTCTATCATTATGTTTTCTGGCAGGATAGAGTAAAACACAAGTGGCTAAATTTTTTGGACAATGAACCTAAAATCTTTATTATAAATAGCAGATGTTTGTTTACTCATAGTTGCAAATTCACTCCAGTGCATTGCAGCTTTTCCCAAAAAGAAGTTTAACATTCCAGAAACAGCTGAGCATGTAATTAAGAAGTTGAGATGTATATGAAAACATCACACATCATACATTTTGCTGCCATAAAACTTCATTTCTACTATGAAGGTGATAAGAGGTTTTTTCAATAGGGGAAAACAACTGTGAGAACATGTATGAAGGTATTCACCCAAAGATAGGTTTTTCAAGGATGTTCAGAAAGGGTGTACGCTGAAGGCAGATGAGGCAGACACATTGTATCCAGGACTTGTGCAGCATGGGCTTCCTTCCATCACAGACACTTGGTCGTTAACTGAAACGAAATTAACTGCAAATGATGACTAGAGTATTGAAATCACTTAAAAGCAAGGATGATTATCCCATTTAGGGCAATCTCTTATCCCTCTGAGTGTTTTGAGCAGCTCGGTTTTTGATACATGTGAGTTGCAAAAGGCTTGGCAGGCAAGATGTGGAAAGAGTGCTTCATATGTTTAGCTACCTCTAAAGAATGAACTCAGCACTGCCAAGCCTTGGGTAATTGTCTAATTGTAGTAACTATTGAAATCTGTGATTTTGTTTACTGGTAGAAACAGTTGTGTGGGGAATCTTTGTGCCTCCCTGGTTAAGCGGTTGTTGATTTGGAGCACTGGATAGGCAGTTTGTATTTAGTTATTTTAAGTTAGACTTAGGAAGTTTCAAGTCTATGTTTCTTTGTGAGTGTGGCCAATACAGTAGCCAACCCTTTGCGGAATGTCTGTCAAAATTGCTTGTCTTGCCATGCTGTTTCCCGAAGTGTAGTTTCAGAAAAAATAATTATGATTTCTGCTGTAAGGTATGTGGATTCTTTGGATGCTCTTTTGGTTCATCTGCAGAAAAGAATAAAATGCTGATTTTTTGTTTCTAATTGTTTTATTAAGCTTAAGTATACCTAAAGTTAAACTAGATTATTATACATGCTTTAGACCTTTAAATGAATTACACTTCAAATAAAGGTAAAGAATGAGCATAATGGTTACAAATGGAGAAATTAAAATATGCAAATAATATTTGGTATGAAATAAAAGATTATAGTCACATGTTATATTTAACAGAGAATTTATGATAATGATACAGATTAGTGAAAAGTAAAATGTGTGAATTTCTTTTTATTCCTTTGTAATTCTACTGATTTTTATTAATGTCTGGAATTTTCATAGGGAATTCTTGAATTTCAAAACTAGGTAGCATTTGAAAATTTTATATGCTGATGCTGATGGAAATGCTTTGGCTGGTGCCTTTTTTATAATACTTATGATATTTTAACTTTTAATATTTTAAAACTTGCAAACTATTTAAAATAATACAGAAAATACTGATTTAAACCACAGTTGTAAAATTGTTATTTTCAGCTTCCTTGCAATAAAATGTTGAATTTTGTTTTAAAAAATGTTCTTCAAACAGATATTATTTTAAAATACTCATTTTCCTGAAACTCCACTCTTTTAATAGGAAAATATTCCATCATCAATACCTGTTAACAACTGTAGTGTCAGCAGGAACATAGCAGAATTGGGCAAAACTACTGAGAAAAAATATACGGAACAGTTCATTCCTGTATTATTTATGAAAGTGCTGAAGCCAGAAATTAAATTATAATATGAAAACAAAATCTAAGGATACATTTGGCCCTTTCTTTCTTCCTCATTCTGAGTAAATAGAACCCTTTTCACATTTTAAAAATGAGAAAGTTTTCATAAAACACAGAAATTGTGGTCAAGCAGAATACTGAGATGAGCAACAGTGAAGTATGAACAGTGTTTTAAATACATTTACCTTTGTACATGAGGTATTTTTATAGGAGCAGCCCATTTATAACCATTAAGTTCCTCATCCTGACTGCTGACACAACAGGGACAATGTGATTTTTACATAGTTCTACTTCCTCCAGTTTAATGAAGAGAAATTGCAAGATGGCTATATCCCTGAAGTAATTCTTCAGCAAGAGTAAGGCTGAAATAGCCAACAATCCTAATGAGGAAAAATGAAAGGGCATCACTACTTAATTCATCTCATTATTGGCTCTTAAAATGGAGATAAATGAGATATATATATAAAAAAGAGAGATATGGACATGCATTTCATTTCTGAATTGTTACCCTGATTAGGAAGGAAACATGTCTGAGGTAGGCTGTGATACTGACTCCTGGAAGGCCATTACCAGTTGGCAAAGATACTAACAGCAGTAAGGCGCTGCTACAGATGGATACAGCCAGGAATGTGTTTGCTTTAATTGTAGGCCCCCCCAATCTCTGAAGTTCAATTACAGGATCTGCTGTTTCAAGTTGTTTGCTAAGGGCCTTTCCTTGAAAAGCGGTGACTTTTCTGGGAATCAGTGGGGCACTGCACACAGAGTTGAAATCTCTGAGCCTCAGTTTGTCAGGTTTACCCTCACATTACATGTGCACACACACAAACGCACAAACTGCCTACTATATTTTACTAAAAGTAAGAGCCTTCATAGCATTGCTCAGGTGACAAGTAGAATACTTGAAAAAAAATACATGAGAAGAGAACAACTGTTACCTCTAACTATAAACCTAAAAAAACTATAAAACTACAAGTGGAACAAATATATTCACACAAAAATGTTATAGAATCATAGAATCATAGAATGCCGAAGGTTGGAAGGGACCTCAGAGGTCATCGAGTCCAACCCCCCTGCTCACGCAGGGTCCCCTAGAGCACGTGGCACAGGGCTGCATCCAAGCGGGTTTTAAAGATCTCCAAAGAAGGAGACTCCACAACCTCTCTGGGCAGCCTGTTCCAGTGCTTTGACACCCGCACAGTGAAGAAATGCTTCCTTAAGTTCCTGTGGAACTTCCGATGCTTCAGTTTGAAGCCATTTCCTCTAGTCCTATCCCTGCTCACCACTGAAAAGAGGCTGCCCCCCTCCTCCTCACTGCCTCCCTTGAGGTATTTATACACGCTGATCAGGTCCCCCCTCAGCCTCCTCTTCTCCAGGCTGAACAGGCCCAGCTCTCTCAGCCTTTGCTCATAGGGCAGATGTTCCAGGCCCCTGATCATCCTGGTAGCCCTGTGCTGGACTCTCTCCAGCAGCTCCACATCCCTCTTGTACTGGGGAGCCCAGCACTGGACGCAGTACTCCAGATGTGGCCTCACCAGGGCTGAGTAGAGGGGGATGATCACTTCCCTCGACCTGCTGGAGACGCTTTTCTTAATGCACCCCAGGATCCCGTTGGCCTTCTTGGCCACCAGGGCACACTGCTGCCTCATGGTCAACTTGTCGTCCACCATGACACCCAGGTCCCTCTCTGCGGGACTGCTCTCCAGCAGGTCCACTCCTAATCTGTACTGGTGTCCAGGGTTATTCCTCCCCAAGTGCAGGACCTTGCACTTGCCCCTGTTGAACCTCATGAGGTTTCTCGCCGCCCAGTCCTCCAGTCTGTCCAGGTCCCTCTGGATGGCAGCACCGCCCTCAGGGCTATCAGCTACTCCACCCAGTTTGGTATCATCGGCAAACTTGCTGAGGGAGCACTCCAGCCCTTCATCCAGGTGGTTAATGAATAAGTTGAACAGGACCGGACCGAGAACTGATCCCTGGGGGACACCACTAAGTACAGGCCTCCAGCTGGACTCCGCACCATTGACAACCACTCTCTGCACCCTGCCATCGAGCCAATTCCTAATCCACCTCCCCGTCCACACATCTATCCCACACCTTTGGAGCTTGCCCAGGAGGATGCTATGAGGGACAGTGTCAAAAGCCTTGCTCAAGTCCAGATAGATGACATCCACCGCTCTGCCCTCATCTATCCAGCTGGATATTCCTTCGTAGAAGGTGATCAGGTTAGTCAAGCAGGATTTCCCCTTGGTGAATCCATGCTGGCTACTCCTGAGCACCTTCTTCTGCTCCATGTGTCTGGAGAGAGCAGCCAGGATGAGCTGCTCCATCACTTTCCCGGGGATGGAGGTGAGGCTCACCGGCCTGTAGTTACTCGGGTCCTCCTTTTTGCCTTTTTTGAAGACCGGAGTGATGTTGGCTTTATGCTGAAATAACGTATTCTTTGGTTAACATTTGTTTTACCTGGAGTGTATCGAGGGGGTGGTTTACAGCAGGGAATGCAAAGGCAATGTTTCTCATGTTTACGGGATGTTTGCACTTCTATCCTTTGAAAAAATGTCGAACACCCTCCTTCCCCACCAGTGTTTCCTCACCACCACATATGCTAGCAATTCCCCTAGCATGTTATAAAGTGAAAGATAGTTTCTGACCTAGAGGATGCACTAGTACTTTGACAGCTGTCAGTCCTTGTTAGTTAAATTACTCTTAACAGCATATCCCAAAATATTGTACTTAAACAGAGCACACCAAAGCTTGTTTTGCTGGTATTTATATATACTTGTCCTATGTTTTACAACAATAAAATCTTTTAGGTTGTTTTTTAAATTATTTTTCAAATCTTTCAATCTGATTCACCTGATTTGAGTTTTGTGATAGTTTTATTCAAACAATGTTAACAGGACCTTAATCAGGTCAGGGATTCCTGTAGCCATCAGGTCCCCCCTCAAAGTCCCTTTGCAGAGATACACCTGTTCCTATTGGCAGTTATTGAAGTCAGGGGAAGCACATTAGCAGTATGACATAAAAATGTAGAAGAAGAAT
Source organism: Nothoprocta perdicaria (assembly GCF_003342845.1). NCBI lineage: Eukaryota > Metazoa > Chordata > Aves > Tinamiformes > Tinamidae > Nothoprocta > Nothoprocta perdicaria. Next base: position 483,711 of record NW_020455442.1, read on the forward strand.
AATGCAGTAGTAAGCAGAGCCCTTCATTATCAATTAACGTTTCATTTTATTGTCATTTATGCAAAGAAATTATGTAATTATCTGTTACAGATAACATTTCTGCATATGCTCCTCTGAATTTGGCTATGGAAAAAAAAACTTGTTTTTTTAATCTTATTTTCTCCATGCAACAAAAATAAAACTAAGTCTCAGTAAACCATAATGAAATCAACACAGCACTGGAGCTGACAGAGAAATGATGAGCTATCTTGCCTTCCTAATGAACAGGCAAAAAATTATTTTCTTGTCCCTATCTTCCTCTCTCATAGCGAAATGAACTGTTGCTCTTGCCTCTTCCCTTTCCAGTTGTGGACACGAATGTTTCCAAATAGATCCATACAATGTTTGATGTCATTTCCTTTCTTGTCATCCAATTGTAGCAAATGGTCATGCACCAGCATAGAGAGTCCTCTTTTTCTTCAGAATCTTCCTTATTCCTTTCCCCTATGTGGCTTTCTGTTGCGTTTAGTTTTCTTCTGTTTCATCAGTCACTACTAGTAAAATTGTTCGTTAAAGACTTATGTTTTCTGGACACTACAGTTAAACTTCATGATGTTTTGAAGATCCACATGGGTATGTTTTAGTTTTACCAAATGAACTGCATTCATACTTCATACTGATGTATTTTACTGCATCCTTAAAATATCTCAGCTTTTTCTGGATGAAGTTTTTGAACAGGCTGACATTTGTCATCATATGAATCAGCTGCAACTGAATAATCATACCCTTCAGGAAAAATGAGCTCTTCCTAAGAAGGATTTAGACTTGGTGACTTTGGTACAAGATAAAGTACAGTAGATGTAAGTGGATAGAAAACAAAAAACAAACAAAAATAGTTTTAAAGTTATATCTGTGTGTTTTTTTATTTTTTTTCATTTATTTTTGTTTTTTCTTTACTATGATTTAATGTATTGAGCCAAGAAACTTTTGCCGTTTGCATTGGTTTCCAATCTTAGTTTTGCCTCATTTATTTTTGCACATTCTCAGTTTAATTTATAGTTTTTGAATACACGAGGTGTAGGAGTTCATCTAAAGACAAGTTATGATTCTGTTTTCTTTTTGTTCTTCCTTATTTTCCTACTATCATTCTTTAAAGTTTAATTTATTCACTTTTCTATGGAGCTCTCGTCCAGAAGATTTTTCTTTCCTACTCTATTTTTCTTTTAGTATTTCTGGGTCATTAGACCTGGATAAAATTGAGACCTCCTACTCATGAAAGTCCTTCTCTTCTCTTTCGGAATCAAGAATTTCAGTTGCAGGGTATAATTAGGTCATTAGCCAAAATGGGTTGCTTGCTGTGTATTATCCTGGGAATGTGTATGAGGGATTGAGCATTGGGGCAGTTTTGGAACACAGTTCAGACAATTTTTAAGACCTCTGAGATCCTAGACTGGGTATAAGTAAATGTATTTGCTCTAAAAGGTTATTTCAGTCCCTTCCACTAACATCATTCTTCTCATACTGATTGTTTTGGTTAGTTTGTTAGTAGTACAACTGAAATTATTTCATAGGGAAAATATTCCAGTGGACTCATTGGAAATAATGATTAATGGGATCATGCCTTGTCATTGAGACTTTCAAGAAATCAGTTTCATGACAGGTAAAAAAATCAATCTGACATGCCTTAAGGGTAGCTTTGGGTATTGAGATGAGATGAAATTCTGCACTTCTAAGAATGAGATATTCCTTATATGCCAATAGAGAAATGCCAATTTATTCCAAGTATAGCATAGTTACTGTCCCAGATATAACTGTTGATTTATAGTGTTACCAGCACTTTTTAAAATTTAAAAAGTGAAAGATTTTAGGATATTCATTTATTTACCAGCATATTTTTCATTCACAGTACTCAGGAAATATAATGAGTAGTTTATTACCCTTGAGAAGCTGCCATTTAGTGAGAAAAGTGTCAGGATTTACTGTTTGGATATTGTAAGTGCCAGACATTTATTTTATTTTGTAGTGTATCATACAAAGTTTCAGATTTCTTAAATTGGTGTATATACTTGAGGTGAAATTGCATTTTAATTTTTAAACAGTCCCAATTTTTAAATAACTTTAAAAGTTCATTAACATAAACATTACATATCTAAGAAATCCTAGTAAGGCATGAATCAATAAATTCTAATGGCATTATCTTTCTTTTATTGGGACTTTTTACTGACTTTTTAGTCCTTTCAGGCTACCATTCCATAGTAAAAATCTCAGAGCATGCTCTTTCATTCTATCATTGAAATTACTACTTAGATGAAAATCCAAACCAAAGTCTACTCCAAAATATTCCAGTCATTATCCCAGCCTGCAAAATGTACTTTAAGCTATAGTCTGCCACATGTTTTATAACTTTATTTTAGAACTAGTTTTAGCAATCTAACTAGCGGTAATTTACGGCGTTTTGAAATGCAAATGTGAAGAGAACTGCCAAATCTACCTGATGTGGAATATTTATATAGCTATTTCTAGACTGCAAAATAATGGGCAACTCATGGGACACTCATTTCTATTACAGGGAGATTTTTTTAAACCCCTAAAATGTCTACTTGTTAACAAGCACTTTTCCTAATGCACACTAATATATGGCCGTTAAGCAAAACCAGAAAACAAAGTGAGAATAACTTCTCTTCTGACGTGACTTTTTATTATTAAAAACTTTTACTTATAAAACCTCTTTTTCTGGTGTAAATGCTCACTTGTAAGATAAAAATGTCTAATAGATTGTCTAAGCCAGAATGTGATTTTTAAAAGTAGGATTAATTTAAAGAGACAATTATGATAATCCTACTTGAAAAAAATATGAAAAGTATTGTTTTTACTGTCATATAGCTACTTCTTTGTTGATGTGTACAAATAATCTGTTTTTCATGCCAATGTTTTCATGTAAGACTCATTTCTGTGACTAAAATGGTGAATAAAAGGTGACTATTGTTTGTTATTAGCAACTATGTATTTCAACTGTATGAATCATAATTGCTAACTTAAAAGAAGGCTTTCTTATTTTTAGACTATTTACATTTGAATTTGTGTATGCTCAGCATCTTTGAAAGTCAAATCAGTGATAAATATGGTTAAAACATCTTTGAAGAGTGTATTTCAAAAATTGTTGTGATGTCTAACTCGTAGAATCTCTGCTGTTTGATAGCAACTGTTACAGTCAGATGCATGGATCCCTATGTGATTCATGGCAGAATTGGATGCATTTAATTTATGCATATTTTACTTATGATTCTGATTTACTTAAGCTGAGAGCCCTATTGAGTTCCTTATGAGTTGTTGTGTTAAAAAGGAAATACAGATATGCCTGCTTCTTTGCCAGTCTGGGGGCTGTAGGAAGGATTCTTGAGAAAGGAGGCAGTCCTTATCAGTTACAAACTAGCCACTGTTATATAAATGATATTTCCAGTTATTAAAATATGAAAAAAGGTACATAATTGCATTCATAATTGCTGTTTTAATGATATAGGTTATTAAACAAAACACAGTTCATAAATATTAAACCCTGCTGTTACCTAGAAATGTTTTGTGAGCTTTAATTTAAAGGCAGAATTTAGGTGTCTTTTGTCCATTACTACAGATTTCCTGCTTATTCTTTATCTGTTTTTGAATGTCAGTGAATGGGGTTTCCAATTATGTATTAATATTCAGGAGGTGAAAATCTGCTTGTTATCTCTTTGATTAATCCAGCCTATTGTACCTTATAGCATCAATCACAAAACATTCTACAAGATAATGAATTACTATGTGACTGCAGGAAACCATAAGGGATATTAAACTAAACTTAATCTTTCTAACTAATGACGTTCTAAAATGAATGCAGAAGGTAGAATTTTGCAATAAATGACAGGGTGGAAGGCTTGCATTGGATTTTGTGATGGATATTAGTGTTGCACTCTTTCTCTGTGAAAACCACTAAAATAAGGAAAGAATAAGAAAAGAATTCATCTTTTCCTGCAAACAAATAGCACAGTTTTTATAAAAGCTAATATTTGGAGGTAAATTTTAAAAGTCTTTGAAATTTAGTTATGGACTTATTGTGCATGTTTAAAAAACAAAGAAAAAAAGTTTTTTTCAATAGCCTATATTCAGGGAAACAGAAGACAACTAATGGTAGGGTGGGTCTTTTCTTATCTCTTTAAGTGAAAGTCTTTTCTACACAACACCCTTTTGGAAGCTTTTCTCTTGCCCTTTGGAAGAAGCAGGAGTGCAGGAGTGAGTTTACAGAGACCAATTGCAAGTTTCACCCCATAAAGGTGACAAGAAGCTGTTAAGCCTGTTAATATTTGAAGAAGGTTATAGAAATTCTAGGCACAGGAACAGACCCTCAAAAAAATCCCTTAAAATGAATTGTCCTTTCCAGTCAGTGTGCAAGCCAATATGATTTGTATGGATAGTCAGGTTCTTTACCATCCGTTCCCTGAATTATGCTTCCTTCTTTCATAAACAAATAAACATGCATAGCGGAAAATGGAGCATGGAAAATTTGTTTTGTGAACACATCTGTTCTTTTTCAATGCATCTGTTTAAGAGTTTTCCTCTGTAAGAGAAAAGTACATGACTTTCAGTAAATGTAGAGTGTAGTAACAAAGAAAACAGGCTGGTGTGTAATGGTTTTCCATGGACTTACCAGAAGTAAAGTAATTATTAGATTTCCATTTCTTTTTGGTTTTAAATCATATCTCTCTACGGACAAGAATAATATGCCCCAACCCGCAAGGTAAATCTAATTTTACCTTGAGTTTTGAAAAGGTTACTTTTGCCTAGATGTAATGCTTGACAGATATCCTGGACCACTGTGATTTTTTGCTTGAATTAAGGCTACCTTTCTATGTTTGCTGAAGGAGGATTAGAGAAAAGTGGCATTAATAAATTATGAAGCAGTTAAAATAAAACTGTAGGCTGTCAGAACAACAGAGAACAAAATCACAAGATAAAACCTACACATTTTATAAGTGTACATCTCAGAATATGAAATAGGTGTGCAGAGCTTGGAATCTACACCTGTGAAAGTGAAGTTTGCTAATTAGCTGTGATGATTGCCAATGCATTATCTAACATTTGGGTAAAAACAGAAATCTGAAACTTTCATATGGTGTAGATGCTTTGCACTACTTCACAGATTTGATTTATGCTATGTGGTAAAGAGGAAATGCGGCAGACGAATTATGTGGCATGAAGCCATAGACTTTTGTGTTAACTTTCTCTTGCCTCTTTCAGAAAAGAGGGTATGTGTCATCTCTCTGTGAGAGCTGTTACTGGGTAAGACAGAGTTTTTTTGGTGTAACATGTAATGACAAGCTTTATGTTCTTATATAGGCCCGGTTGCCTTATTGCTTTCCTTGAGCCATTAACCACTCTTTAAAACAAAATAGCATGTCTGAAAAAGCACTTAAGCCGAACTTGTTCTCTGGACCAGCTACATTACAAAGCTGACCTCAGTGCATAGAATTACTTTACTGCTTTCAGTTCCCCTGCATGTGGCTTTTGAACAAGAGTGGATATGTTTTAGAGATGCAGAATAGTGAGTGGAACAAAGGAGATCAGTTGGAAGGCTACATTTAATGTTCTGACTAGACTCAGCTGTTATTAAATTTGTGAAATTACCTTAGATACGAATGTTTTTTTTTCTGCTAGACAATGATGTAGGGACCAGTGCTGTGAAATCTCTGCTTTCTCCCCAGAGAAATTATCTCTGTTTTGTATAACTGTAAAAATTAGATTAAGAAACAAATTTGTAATGCAACATTCAAATAAATAATAAAGCCCAAGAGAGTTAAACTTTCTCTTTTTTTCTTTTTATTATGTAATTAATGTGTAAATCTCCTTGTCTTGGGTTATTGAAAATAGGTCTAGGATGGTGAGGCAGAAGTTATCATCAGGAACACAAGCTATGCAAGAGAACTAATATTATGTAGTGCAGAGAGTTACTGGATGCTGGTCTGATTTAGGGAAGTAAACAGTTATGACTTTTCTACTGAGTTTTTGAAGCCTTCTAAGAGAATCTCATGTATATGTCTGCCCTGGTTATGATTTGTTTTGATGCAGAAATTGAACCTACCAAGGATGCGTTTCAAAAGACCCTGTTTGTCTGTTCACCTGCAAGGGTTATCAACCTTTTTATTTCTTTCCTTTCCCCTACCTCAATTTTTGATCAGTTCAGCAATTCTCTGAACAGTAATTACAGTAAACTGAGGGAATAATGGACAGAATATTGTTCTACGTTCACAATGCCAATACATTCCTAAAATCCCCTAACATTTTAACCAGATCTACCTACCAGTGTCTGTTCCAACAAACAGTACAGTACACTTCCAGTACGCTTTTATATTTCATTATCTTTCTTTTATGTTAAGATTTATGCTAGTTTAAGCTTCAATTATTGTAGAAATAATAATGGATTACAGAGATCTACTAACTAGATTTAGAAAATATTTGGTGTGGGTCTGAAGCAGGAGAGAAGGTGTTTGTTCTGTTTTAATGTACAGTATCTTTTCTAAAGACTCATCAGTTTATAATTTGTGGATGCTGATGCAACATCAACATTGTAACTGGCACAGCTTAAACAAAAATTGAGTCAGACCATTTTCCACAGAATGAGGCACTTATGTCAAGATCAAAACACTTCTTAAAATTGATTTTGATTTTGTCAATATGCCCTTTTGGTTGGAAGGGGGTTGAGAGAAAGAAGACAGTCCTGAAAAGGTTGAAATATACCATATTGGTACTTTATAAATTAAATGCTGTGATAGATCCTTTTGAAATAGCTTTTTTTTTTTTTTTTTTTTTTTTTTTTTTTTTTAGCATTATCTATCTATGTAGTCAAAATGGAGCAAAACATACTGATATAAAACTATTCTTTGTAAATATTCATTTGGTGGAGAGTGAGGTCATTCCTTTAAAAAAAACTCTATTTCAAAACCTGGAAATCTTTCTCCTGGAAATTAATTGATTTTCATCATCTCTACTTAGTTCTGTCTTGTAACTACACTTGTATATATGATATTAAAGTGTATTTTAATTATAGCAATTATACATATATTTATTTTTAATACTACATTTTTGATAAAATGGGAATTAATATTGCCATTGGTCAATATTGCAGAGTGAAAGACTGTCATTGATCATGTTCTGTATCTGTTTCAAGTGTGACAAGAGGTCATATTTCTTGTGTTAATTCTTTCTGCCAAATGAGTTGATAGACTGAGATTTTCATTCTTCCTTTTAATAAGTGAATAGATGTTAAAAAAAAATGCAAATAGCTATATGTAACTTTCATCTCAGAATTTAGACCATATGTCCTACCTACTGGATTCAATTTTTTCTACCAGATAGATTCATCTACATTAGGTTTTTAGCTTGGTTCGTGAAATATTTTCAGCTAAATCTTCCAAATATTTCTAATCACATATTTGGTTTTCATCATGAACAGTTAAAGAGACCACAAATATGGTAACTTTCAGATGAAATTAATCTGGAAAATATATTCCATGAGTATATTTTAGGCACAACAGTTAACTACATTCAGTCCCTTTCCACAGCATAGAGAGAAATAAAAGTAAAATCTCCTGAAGTTCACACTGTGTTATTCTACATATCAGCAGCTACTCAGATTTAGTATTAGGCTACTCTTTCAAACAGATGCAGCCATGGATATAAAGACACCAAATTAATTTCCTTTTCTTCTTGCTATGTTTATAGGTTTAACTACCACCTTAAATTACCGTAGTTTTTCATTAAGTTGTTTGATTTGCATTAGAATTTATTAAAAATTTCAGAATAATTGGTGCATAAAATCAGAATGAAGAATAATTTTCTGTTTTAAATCTTAAATCTTTGTAAAATATCTATGTCTTAAAACAGTTATGTAGTTAAGATCTATGATATATTTTAAAATTGGCAACTCCAAGGAAGGTCATGTGTATATTCGGATCTAGTGTTTAGAATCTAAAAGACTCCTTGAACTTGATTCTATTTCATATACATAGTTTTCAGAATGAACTTTTTCTGTCCCTTAAAGCGGTTAAGATTGGAAAAATAGTAAGGGATTTACTCTTTTTTTTTTTTTTTTAAAAAAAAAAGGAACACTCTCAAAAGCAATCTTTTTAGGAAGAAAAATAAAAAAGACCTCTTCTTCTGACACACTTTTGAATTCCTACAAGTGCTTTGTTGTATGTTGTTTCTATTTTTCTTTCTCTTTCTTTTAAGTACTATGAATGCTATTGTCTAAATGCTCTTTGTGATGGCCTTTCAAAGAAATCCGTAAGCTATTCCAGGAGTCTTCAATGTGCTGAGATGTCTTTTGGATTTTATGAGCAGGGGTTAGAGACTCTTAGTTTCATAGAATGAACTAATTATTTATAAGTTTTATTCTGAGATGCAGATTAATGTGGGACAGATTGAGTTTAAAGAAATTTCTTCTTTTATTGCAAAAGAGTGCAAGGCCAGACATACTGGACATGTCTCTTGTAAAATGTCTCAGAAATACACAGCTTTCCTTCTATGCGTATTCAGAACTACCTCATTCTTGACAGAACTAAGTGGTTCAGCATCGATCTCACGCTAATCCTTACTGGATTTTCATCATTTTCCACTTCAGTTTCCTGCAGTTACAGGAGCCCACATAGCCCACAGTTACAGCTGGAGCTCATCAAAAGAGACCAATGTTATTTTTTCAGGGCACTGACTTGGATGGGGAGAATTAGCTCCAATTTCCCTTCTGAAAGCTAATATCATTGTGATGACTGCCTGATGCAAACAAAACAGACTTTTGAGCTTGGCTGGAGTGAAGGGCTCTTGATTCTTAGAGAAATGTCCAAGTCACTGAGTCCTGTTTCTCCCTATGTTTCTCCCTGTTTGCTCAACTCAGATTCAGGAAATTCATGCAGTTACACTTCATTCAGTAGCGCGACCATTCCTAATGTAGAATAGACTACAACTTTAGGAAGGAGCCTAAAGTATTATTCTATAAAACAGTTAGTTTCACGTACCTCACCCCAGAAGAGGTTCAAGTAATTGACACCAAAATAAGTTTTTACAGTACTCCAGCATTTTATAGGGCTTCTGTCATGGTATTGGAATACTTTGAATTGGCATTATTGATAATGCTAGTAACAATATGCCGGTGACAGGAAAGACAGAGTATATTTGTTTTAAACAGCTATGATGATGACATACATCAGATAATCTTTTGACATTCTGAGAGAGTTCTGTGATTCCCAACCATGTAAGAATCTGATGGGGAAAGGCTATTTTAAAGCTGTCCTTGCTGCTTTCCTTAAGAGTTTGTAACCAGGAGTGGTTACAGCCTCTCTTTAGATTGGAGAAGTTGAAATATTTCACAGAAAACACATGGGAAGGTCTTAGTCATTATGACTAGCAATAAAAGGCTTCTCAGCATCCAACTTAGTGTTCAATTTTCCTGCATGCCCATCTATCAGCTTTTAACAAGGAGCTCATAATAGCAAATCACAGCTTCATCTGTGATGCCTATATTTGTTATGCTGTTCTGTGCAGTAGAGAAATATAGTCTACAAATCTTTACTCCAGAGTACATCTTGAGTAGTTTACTTAATGTGCCCTGCTTCTAATATGCACTCTTATGTTTGCTTAGAGCCTTTTACTTTCGTATTTAAAAATGATCACAGTCTAAACCAGGAGAGCTGAGAACCACATGATTATTCTCTTTCAAATGCAGAGCCCTCTCCTGCAGAGGGCTGATAAGTGCTTTAAATTTTTCAAATATGGTAGAAATTGTGGCCTTTCCCCTTTAGCCTTGATTAGGGTTGGGATTTAATACATACTGCCTACGTATTTTCTGTGATTAGATTGTCCCTGGGCAAATTCATTCAGTATGTGGTAGGCAGGTCAGTGATCAGTCTTCTACAGGGAAAAGAACAAAAGTAAGAAATATTCATAATTCATTTTGATCAGACATTTAAGAGTACTCTAGAGATGCGTGGTGGTTGTGTGCATTTACTCTATGTAGTTAGTATTATTATTTTACAATTTGCTCTTTGTGTCCATAATTACCATATGTCTTAGTTATTTTAACACATTACTATTTCCTGTCTTTATATAATCAAACCAGAGTTTAATTTTTACCATATTCACCTTCAGAAATATTTTGGTCTTTCAAGTAACATTCTCAGGGCTAAGGCTAATATTGGCTATTTAAAAATAAATACTAAGACATGATGTTGAACTTAATCAGAACTTCTGAATATTAAAAGCACAAGACACTTCCTTGCAAGATTTTAAATATATTTTCTGCATTGCAGTGAAATAAATGTACTTTAGTGTGTCACTGTAAATATTTACAGCACACTATCCTCAATTGTGGAAGAATGGTCACTTTTTTTCCCCTAACTGTTTTTGTACCTAATTGTGTATAAAGATGTGCATCTGTGAACACTGAATAGTGAATTTATTTTTTCTCTAGGAAGCCAGTGTTGTCCTATGGAACATGGGTTATGCTTCAATTCAACTTCAGAAAGCCTAATGTTTTACAGAATAACAAAATAGCTGAGGTTGGAAGGGACTCCTGTGATCATTTTGTCCAATCTTTGCTCAAAGTGGCGTATCTACAGCAGGATGCTCAGAGCTGTGTCCAGTAGGATTTGGAATATCTACTGGGAAAGAGACTCCACAGTCTCTCTGGGTAACCTGTTCCAATGTTTGAGCACTCTCAAAATAAACCTAACAATAAGTAAGGTCTTTCCACACTAAAATAGAAATTTCTGTATTTCACTTTGTGCCCGTTTCCTCATGTCCTGTCACAGGGTACCACTAAGAAGGATCTGGTCTCAAATTCTTTACACTCTCCCATCATATATTTATAAACCTTGATAGGCTCCCTGAGCCTTCTCAAGCATGAATAGTCCCTGCTCTCTCCTCATTTGAGAGATACTGCAATTCCTCACTCATATTTGTGGCCCTTTGCTAGACTTGCTCAAGTAAATCCATGACTGTCTTGTGCTGGGAAACTCAAGACTTGGACCTAGCACCTCAGGTATGTCTTTATCGGTGCTCAGAGTAGAGGGAAGGATTGTCTCCCTCAGCATACTGGCAGTTCTCTTCCTGGCATGGCTTGGGAGGCTGTTGGCCTTCTCAGTTACAGGGTTATTCTACTTGCCTAAACTTGTGCGTCAGGACAAAGCTGCTTTCCAACAGCACAGTACTGTACACACCTCCAGCCTCTACTGGTACTTATTTCTCCCCAGGTGCATGGGGAGTTCCCCTCTGTAGAACTTCCTGACTTTCCTGTCAGACTGTTTCTTCCTCCTATTGATATCCTTCTGAAGGGCAGCAGAGATCTTACGAATGCATTTTCCCAATTCTGTATCATCTGCATGTGTTTCCAAGAGGATTTTCTCCATCACCTTCTCAGGGACTGAGATGAAGCTAGCAGATCTGTAGTTCCACAGATCATGCTGCTTATCATTCTTAAGGACAGGAATGGCATTTGTCCCTTTTCTGACCTCAGGAACCTCTTCTGATTTTCATTGCCTTTCGTAGATTGTTGAGAGTTGGTGACCAGTGACAGCTAGCTTAGCATTCATGCATGAATCCCATCAAATCCCATTAACTGGGGAATGTACAGTTTTTTTCACTGTTTTCTAACTTGATCTTTTTCCACCAAAGCTCAGGTTCCCTTGCTCTAGACACTACTGGTCACAGAGACCTGGATTTCTTAAAGGCAAATCTTACCTCTAAAGACTGATGCAAAGGAGTCACTGAGTTCAATGGCCTTTTCCATATCTCTTGCGACTCAGTTATCCTCCTCCATTTGTTATCAGGCCTACAGTTTTCCTAGTCTTCATTTGCTGCTGATATACATGTAGAAGACCTTTTTGTTGTTCTTATCCATGGCCAGATTCAATCCAGGTGGGCTTTGCCAATCCTATCCTTCATCTTCAGACAGTGTCTTTATATTCCTCCTGCATCATCTGTGCCTGCTTCCACCTCTTACATACTTTCTTTATAGTGATTGAGTTTTTTGGAGCACCTTGTTTCATCCATGCAGGCCTCCTACTATGCTGATTGCCTGCTTGTCAGAACGGACCGTTCTTGAGCTTGGAGAAGGTGATTCTTGAACATCAACCAAATTTTCTACACCTCTCTCCTCTCCAGGATGGTATCCCATGTTTTTTTTCCAAGCAGATCCATGAAGAGACTGAGGTCAGCTCTCCTGAAGTTCAGGGTTTTGGTCCCTGATGTCTAGCACCGTGCTCCTGATTTTTTTCTTGGTCTTGAACTTTACCATCTCATAGTCTTCGTGGCCAAGGCTGTCCCAGAGCTTTGCACCTCCAACTGATTCTTCTTTGTTTGTAAGTATGATGTATTGTAGAGCACCTCTTCTTATGAACTCCTCAGTAAACTGTGCCCTCAAAGCACTCCAGACATCTTGAATGCTTGTGGCTTGACATGTTTTCACTTCAGCAAGTGCTGAGGCTGTTAACATTCCACAGAAGGACCAGGTACTGTAAATTTCAAGTTTCCTCCATTTGTCTGAAGAGGGCATCATTTACTTCTTCCTAATCAGATGGTCTGTAGCAGACACTCACCACCACATCTCCTATGAACATTTTTAGGTGCCCTTGCCTTTATGTTTGTATGTGTACCTTCCTGGAGTTATTTTTATAGTGAATAACTGTATGTCTGTCATTTACCTACTTCAGGTTTACTCAGGCTTCCTGAAGGCAAGTGTGAAAATACTGATAAATTTACATATTGCTCATGCAGTTTTTGAACATATATGTCTTTTGTTAAATTTTTTTTCAGTGCAATATCTACATTATTCATCTCTGCATTACTGCATTTAAAATCACGAGGAAGGTTTCTGTTTTATGCAGAGAAATCAAGAGCGCACCAAATACATTGCTTATGTATCAGCAAACACAGCATATCTTATGTGAGCTTGTCATTTTTGAGCAATTCTTTAAAATACATTTAAAAGACAAGGCCTATCTTAAAAAATGTTTCTACACCAGAGGAACTCTCAATAATAAATATAATAATAGAATTTATAAGAATAGAATTACACAAGGTTGCTTAGTAGGAAAATCACTTTGGTATGTATTAAATCTAGATCTTATCTTGCAATTACCATCCTTTTCCCCAGTTTCTTATTATTTGCAAAACAATATTTGGGTGGAAGTTAATTGTTCGTGTTCAAACATTTGACACATTCTTCATTACTTTTAGAGCTTGTGAGCCTTTCATGCAGCCGCAGTTACAATTAAGACTGATGAAATCATTAGGTATGTTGTAAACATTCAGTTTATCCAAATAGAGTTTGGCAACATCTTAAAGGTTTTCTGTCAGGTTTATTCAATGTTTAATTATTTATTGTTGATACTGAATTCCAGTATGATTGTTGTCATTTGTCTTTGCGCTCTATTGTAGGTACAGCAACTGATTTTTCTTTGTATGGCTGGTGGTTCCAAGAAGGATTCGCTTAAGCAAACAGGAGGGATAATAGCGTATTGTGAAAGTCTTCATTTTCCTGGTGAAAAACAATGAATACTATAACTGACAGTCAAGTAGTATACTTTATTGAAATCAAATTTAGCTTGCTTTTCTTAACAATTATTATGATTTCTAACAAAACAAACCAAGTAATATTTTCTAGGACTAGAATTTTCGCTTCTTGGTACTGACGTGTTCTTAAAAGAAAGTTTTTAAGGCAGAAGACCAGTTGTCTCAGTTAAAGAGAGTGTGAAAGTGACATCTGCAAAAATAACTGCAGTACTTTGGGCTTCATGATTCAGCTGCAGAGTCTTATTATATTTTGTATTTTAACAACGTGTCTGAGCTAGTAGAGATAATGTGTGATACCTTCTTTGATTAGCTCATTAGAATTGAAGCCTTGGAAAAATGATACTGCAAGACTGTAATTGTGCAGCTAATTTATAAACCATCTATATACTCACCGTGACTTTTATCTGTGAAATATTCCTCATGACTTCTCTAGGGGTAAAGCCTAGTTATCTTGACTGTATTAAATTGCAAGCAGCGTATAGTTTTATGATCTTTCGGGACTGTATCAGTAGTAGGGATAACAGCAACACTTGTAATTAAAACATTTAAACAACATTTTTAGTTTCCGTTTCCATTTCTCTTATAAAAGCAATAAATAAAACAGATATAAATACAACACAGAAGTTTATAAGTAGGGTTCATTTTAAGTAGCCGAAAGATCTTTGTGGAAAATGGCATATATAGGCTTTGCCTTTCATATATGTGCCTTTCATCTCATGAATATTATTGATTTAGATTTGCCTGTCATCTGTACCATACAGTCTACAACTTACTTCATATTCACGAAAGGGAGAGGCAAAAAAGAAAGGGAGATTTGAGATCCCTATTTGAGTTTTCCTCTAAATTCAAAATACTCTTTGATGAAAGGCCCTTTCCTACAAATTTGACTTACTAGTTTTCAGGGTAATGTATGAAGCCATTCAGTTTGAAAGTTAATAGAAGACAATTAATCTGCAAACTTCGGCACTTTTTAGCTTTCCATTCAAACATACAAGCAGTTCCTTTCTGATGTTGTTTGACATGCCTGAATCCCTTCTTCAGAACTCCAAAACTGAATAACGTCAGTTAAAGTTACCTTGATATTACTCATTTATTTGGTCATAAATGTGTTGTGATACTGAAATAATTCATACTTGCAAACATTTTAAATTCTTTAGTTTTAATGATGATGTGGCATCTTTTAAAATCTGCGGCTTTTCTTTGATTCTTATATGATACTATCTAATACATAAATCATTTCCTAGGTATTATTTGAGACTACTTCAGAAAACAAGGTATTTTTACCTGGATATGGAAACTCTAAATAGTCACAACAGTCAGTCTCTCCAAGTGTAATTTTTGAGAGTTTTGTATGTAAAGGACTGTGAAACATGTACCCTGTACAGCAGCAGTGAGTGTTAAATGGCTACTTTTGTTCTCTCAGAATGACTCATGAAATCATCTCAAACACATTTTCAGACGTCATCTGGACTTGCTTATTGCTGGGAGAGTTCAGTGTGAAAAGATTAAATCGCTCTGTGGCATGGTAGGCCTTTCATATATGTTAAACCTTTGTGACTTGCAGTAAGAAGCAAGGTATATTAGTGTGGGCAGAGCTATGTTACTATAGTGCTTCTACTATACTCCAAGGGGCATGAAGACATTTGGTAATAAAGAGATTTTCCTTTCTCTCCCCTCTCCACCACCTGTCCCCAAAACTATTATTCTAAATATTTGGGCACTCTCTCTAGCTGCTACCAAGGATCTGCAGCTTCTGTTGATTATGTGTCAGGAGCAGCTGACAGCAGTTGAACTTTTTATCTGCATTTTGATGACATCCTTTCTTCCATACTCTACTGAAATACTGTTTGCAAGAGGCAAAAGTTGGTTATTTTACTACTGTGCATTCTAAGCGTCAGTGTAAATACTAGTGTCGACAGAAGTGTGTATCTGAACCTGAGTAACTACAGTCAATGCAGTGGACAGGCATGATTATAATTAAAATAATGAATATATTATCAGGTAATGATGAGATGAAGCGCTCTTTAAAAGTTCTGTAGGGAATCTAGAAATGTAGATAGTTAACTCTACTTATGATGAATTTTTGTTGTATGTTCCCACTCTTAAAAAATTAAGTTGTCTTGAGGTTCTGTGGGCTTTGCTTGTTACCTAAGGAATTCAGCTGTGTCTAACATGTATCTTCTTCAGCTTCTCTATTTGTATATTATCATTGTTAAAATTGCCATTTTGTGTAAATATTTGAATTAAATCTATTTAAAACTCAAAGCAGCAGATAGGACAACACTGCCTGATGGCAGGTGGTGGGAAGATCTAGTGTTTTCATGTTTGTGCTGAAAGATCGATGTCCATGTTGAAGCTAGGCTCTTTTTTCAATGTTATCTTCTCCAAGACTGCGTTATTTGAAGAGGAAAGAAAAAAAAAATAGAATTTTCCGTAACTCAATTCAAGACCTGCTGGCATACTCATAGTCTGGTTTGACTTGTTTGCCTCTATCTAGAGCAAGTTACATACATCCGATACGGTCTATGCCTTGGCATGTCTGAAAGAGCTATTGTAGGTCTTCTGTATTTTTAATACTTAGATTCCACTCTTGGGATGGATTTCCCATCAATATGCCATCATTTTCTTGGGTAGGTAAATGACAGCCAAGTCTATTTTACACTTCCTTTCAATCATCACACTATAGTCTCTTATCCTAGGTATTGACCTCTATTATATGTAATCTTGGATGCCACATATCTTTATAAAGTTAAAATGCTTTGTCATCTCTGAGTTAGCTATAGTATATTAGCATTTGCACTGTCTTCCAGTGAATGCTGTTCATATTTTTCTGGCAAATGAAGGTGATTTTTTTTATACTCTACTAGTATGTCCTGTAGTCTTGCAGGCACACTGTGAAATCTCATATTGATTTTAAGGTGCTTAATAAATTACAAAGCCAGATATCTTACCATTTCTTTCTGACCTTCTATTGTCCTGCATTTCCAGCCATTTAGGCAAAGTAGTAGCTGATGATTATATGTCATATTGTCAGTCCTTTTGAAAAGTTCTCTTTACCTTAGCAGGGTGGCGAAAGCTGGAACTTTGAAAGGATTTATGTTTCATTGCAATTTAATGGTATTTTGAGTGACAATAGCAGCCAAAAGCATTCGGGCATATTAGTTCCCATTTGATACCTTTTTTTTTTTTTTTTAGTAACTCCAAGTATGCATTTTCTCAAAGCTACCATGCATATCTCAGTATCCTACAGTGTAGACCTTAGAAAGAGAACTTGTCTCACTTATTACTAGATCCATACATATAATTTTAATTTTCTGTCTATACTAATGCAATATGATGTGACTCCCACACTAGAAAGCCTGAGACACTTCTGAGTTGGCACAGGACCAAAAACTTAGGTACCTAGAAAAATTGAATTAAATTAACTAACTAAATAAATAAAATTTAAATAAACTCAAATTCAAATATATATGTTTCAGAACCAGGCAGATTTGACCAACCATTTTTGTAGTTACAAATTTATATGCAAGTGTAATTGTTCTGCCCAGAGGAGTCTTTTAGATCTGTTTCTTGAGGAGAATTTTATTTTGTGAAATGAAGAGATTTCCTATATTATTGATTACGTTTTGTTGTTGTTGTTGTTGTTTTCTGCTTTAGATAGAAAATGTTGTGATGAGAAAAGAAAATTTCCAATGATGTTTTGTGCTGGTTGTTTCTCAATTTAAAATGTATCATTTATGAATCAGAGAAAAATTCTTTAGCTTGTCACCTCAGCTGTACGATTCACCTATACAAATATTTCAGTGGTTCTTGTAACTTCAAAATAAAATACCTCTGTTAATATACTTTTTTTTTTTTTGATACCTCTGTCAAGTCAGGTAAAGTTACAATGTGGTTTCCACATAGAAATTTGAGACAAGGAAAGAAAGAAAGGAAAGTTTCTCCAAACAATTGGGAAACTTTTCCATTTTCAGAAGGAAAGTAGATAGCAGAGTTTTATGTTTTATTGCAAGTCAAAACACTTGTTTTATTTAGATTTGTTAATTATTAGAATGATTTCTCGCTAAAAATATTCAAAACCCATTTACTTACTTTTGTTGCCTTTGTTGCTTTATTACGCAAATGCAAATTCATCCTGAATAAGTACATTTGTTCCTCACACAAAGCTCACAGTGTCCTTGGTAGCCTTGACTTCTACAATAAATGCTCTGCAGATAGCATAATAAACTGTACATTTTAGAAAATTAACATTGTTATTTGGTGGTCTCTGAGTAAATTTGGCTGTTTTTCCTTGCAAAATAAATCGTCAGTATTACTGACGATACAAAACTAAATGAAACCTTGTCTCACTACTGCGATTCTAACATTTATAAAGCTACTACCATGTCTACTGAAATGGTATAGGTATCTTACTCTGTGAGAAAAAATGTTAATAGTATATTAAAATATGTCTTCCAGAAGAAAAAGTGAATGGATTCATTTGGAGCCTCTCTGGATTTCCAATTACACATCTCATTTGAGGTTCAGGTAGCACACAAGGGCATGGAGTCTACAACATATTTTAGCAATTACTAAATGATGAAATAGGAACAGGTACAAAGTATGTATTGCTTTTGTTAAGAATATCTTTTCTTTCTGTAACAACATTCCTCAGCACTGCTATACGGACATATGGACAGAGAGGAGAAGCTGCGGTTCAGTTTAGAAGATGAACCTCTGTGATTTCCCCATACCATACCGAGGAGCAGAATCTGGACAGGTTACAAATAATGTATGTTAGACTAATGAAAAAAAAATATGGATGACTTTTGTTCTCTCCTCATTTTTTTTTCCAACACTGTATGCTGCTCTTCCCAACTTCTTTAATGTGATTGAATCATCTGATGCGGAGTGATTTTATTGTATGCAGAGCAGCAATGCAGGATATTCCACAGGGATTTCAGAGTTTTCTTTCTCCTCTTTTCCCATTCCTCTTTTCTTTTCCTATCAGGATACTTCACTATCCAAATGTTAGAAAAGATCCTGAAGACAGTAACTTACTGGACCGGGAAATAGCCTATTTTCCTCTTTCAGAATACCACATTATTATTTTCTGAATGTTTCAGTACTTTTGTTCACACTATCCATCATCAAAAAAGATAAGGATGATGAATTTTTACCAGTCTTATACAAGTGTAATGTAATTAAAAGAAGTACTGGAAAGTGATGCAGGTTTTTTTTGCATCAGTAGAAATTGAGAATTTCTTCACTGTATCGCCTAATTTCCAACTCTTCTAGGCATTGCTTGTGGGTACAAGACAACAACCTGCTCATTGTGTCCCTGTTGTTAATTAACACAGTAACTGTCATCAAAAGACAGTAGACATTGATCTATTCATCTCTCAAAGTGATCAGCAACATGAAATTTGCTAACAGGATTTGCCTGGAACATCACTGCAAAATAGAAAGGCCAGTTCCACATGTGTAACAATTTAATGTGGAAGATCTGTCACATCCAAAGTGTGACCACTTAGTTCTCAAGGTGAATAATACTGACATTACTACTTTATAAGAAGAGTGCTTTTAGCTGTTCTTTCACTGAAAGAAAATTGTCCTTCATTATCCTAGCACAAGCTGGCAATGTCAGAATATTCCATGTGAAAAATTTAACAAAAATGCTTAAGTGAACAACCCTCAGTGGGGTTATGAATACTGGTTAATTTTGTTATTAGCATATTTAAAGAGCGACTGTGATTAGGTAAACAACATTTTAATAAAATAGAGATCCTGTTAAAACATCTGCTTTGTTATTAGTATTTCTATTTCTCATTCAAGTGGAAATACAAAAAAGACAGCATTAGGTATTTGTTTCCATGTTTGTGTGTATGAGGAAGAAAAAAAGAGGTATTTGATTTGAGGGAGAAATTACTAGAAGTCTAACAGTAAAGTTTATATTTTGTACAGATTTGTGTTGTAGGACATTTTCTGTGATGAATGAAGCTGAAAGGAATGTAACTGTCTTGTACAGCTTTTCCACTTATTTATTGTAATAACATTTACCATTTGATTTACTCTGTTGGTAGGGTTATTGTAAAATGGAGTGTGCTAAGGAAGTAATCATTTGCCAACATTCATATGCCATCAAGAAATTTTTACTTAAAAACTATGATACTTAGACAGCTGTAATTTTTCATTAAAATTGTTGATATGGTTCTCCTCCACAGTATTGAAACTGTGATTTACATAACAATCACCTTATTTGCATATTAATTAACCTCATTTAATTTTCTGCAAACAAAATATTCTAATCTGGTTTCTGGATAATCTCTAATCCTCTGTTGTTCTCTGGTTAGCAGTGTGTGCACACAGACACAGAAACACTGACCTTTGCCTAGATTTCACAGAAGGTGATTTATTGAAACAGGCTTTTTGCATACCAATCCCAGAAAAGGAAATAGTGATTTTTTTCTTCTTTTTTGACTTTTTATTTGTTCCTTATTTATATATGAGTGTTCTCTAGTATTCTAGTCATCAGAGAGGGGAAGAGATATAGTGTAGCAGGCCCTTACTATGATATATTAAGAAACCATCGTCAGACATTCCCTTAATTAGAGAAAGGGAGTGCAAAAAGATCTGAATGTCTGTTTACATGAAGTAATATACTTGAACAGTAACTCTGAATGGGAAATATTTCAGTTTCAGAATATATCTATGTTAAAATAAAAGATCCAGAATAGGAAATGTTATTTTTTTTTAACTATAAAGTTATCAGAAAAGTTCTTTTTATTCATTAGCAATTTATCTAACTGTGCTAGTTTTACTCGGGACATCCAAAGTGTATGTACTTTGAAAGCAGACACTTTATCTGCCTTTGCAGTAGACTTACAGTCCTAAAGTCTGAGTCACTGACAGATGTGGACTCAATAAACATCTTCCATGTATGAGAGTAGATAATTGATCCAATGCTAAATTCACGAAGTGACAATTCTGAGTACTATAGCACTGAATTTTAGTTTGAAATCCAACTCCTCATATTAATTGCTTATGGCAACAACATGTTGCTTAGGAGGTTAAGCTAGCTCTTAGAAGATTATAATATTTGATATGCCATGTGCAGACCCTGCTCAAGTATACATTTTAGTGTAGCTCTGGTAACAAAGCTTCTCGTAGCTGGGTTTGTTATCTCAGGTGCAGCACCTTGCTAATGCAGCAACACAACTTTCTGTTCTGTATTCACTGCAGACACCTTTGCACTGCTGATCTAGGCTGTGGCATAAGTCTTCTTTTTGCAGAATGACAAGGTAGGAGGGCTTTGAATGGAAGCGGTATGAGCTCCAGCACTATCTCCACCAACTCTACCACCAACATGGACCCAAGTCTTGAGTCCTACCAGTGTGCACTGACAAACATCTTGCCCTCTACCAGGAAGACACTCCAGATGATTGCTTCTGAGTGCCTCATACTGCTTTAGAATATGGGAAGGTGCCTCTACCATTTTGCTTCTGAAAGTACTTCTATTATAGACTTCATTATGTGTATCTGAACAGGTCCACCTAGCTCATGCTCAATGTTATGATAGATGTAGCTGTGAAGTTTTTATAAGGAAGCTATTTTGCGTCTTGGAGGAAGGATGGTCTAGGGTGAGCATCTTAAAAGCTTTTATTGTTAATTGGAGTAAGCTTCCATTTGTACAAAAAAAATGTACTATAGTTCTGATCTCACATAAAAAGCTGTGAGGATAAAGGCATCTTCAGAGAATATCTAAGATTATCAAGTATAAAGAGCATAACTATATGATAAATTCCAATTGTCCCACTTTAAACTAATTGATCTCTCTGTCAATTGAAGTGAAACATGCATATTTGCCACAGAAACATTCCTACTAAAGGAGAACAGGTTGTCTAGCAGACATATAGGGCTTTGAAAATGGAGAGGAAGGAAGACTTTTCATTATCAGGATAAGCTAATTATCTTGAGAGAATTAGGCATCGATCAAGGGCAGCTGAAATATATATATTAAAAAGAAAAAAGGGAAAGATGGAAATGCTGTTTTAAATCCCTAATAAAAAAGGTATAAAATAATATATTTCACTGGAAACATGTAAAATAGGTATTCTGAATATTTCTGTAGAGAAAATGAACTTTTTGGATTTTTTTTTTCTATAAATTCATTGTAAGAACACGATAACCAAATTACTGTCATGATAAGGGTTTCAGATGTCAGGATTTTTTTGTGGAGAAACTATTTTAGCCTCAACCTAGGAATCAGAGGTTATAAAGAAAGACAGTACAAGCTGAATGATTAAAAGAGGATTCACATAAACATTTTTTTTTTCTGAACCCTAGTGCAAATTTTCTAATGAAATGACAAAGCTATCTTCTCCTTAGAAAACATTTCTGCCAAAATTCTGTACCTGAGGTTAATGATATGTCTAGCTTTTGGAGTCTTCAAATAAATGAAAAATTGGCTGAATGCATGATGAATGAGGAAAGGAAAGAAGAAATAAAGCAATTGTAAATACCTACTGGTATATTAGTAGGAGGAAGCCATCTGTCCACAGATATATCCTGTCTGTGTTGAGCTGGAGTTTAGGAAGTAGAAGCGTGGGCTCCAATATTAATGGACTTAGTACCAGACACTAAAAAAAGCAAGAGAAATGTTAGCTACAAAGTAATCATCAGATGGTGATAGATAAAAGAAGAACATTCGAATGTCCCAAAGAACCATTGTAGTAACCCTAATCTATTTAGCTGGCCAATAGACAACTTACTTGTTTTTGATTTGGGATTTTGAAACTTTCTAAACTTCATGAAAATTAATATTATTATCCTATGTCTGAATATAAGTACCTTAAATCCTGTCCAGTGTAGATGGCTTAAATCATATCAGAAACAATCACCACATACACTATGCCACCCAGTGCTTAAGAAAGTAAACAAGGAAGCATTTGTCTATTGATCTGTACAGGGTTTCACAGATACAAATGTTTTTAACAGTACTTGCATCAAGTATTATGAATTACTGAAAGAAGTACTTTTGTAAATATGCTAAGGAATAGTATGCAAAAGCATTCCCTGGTCAGTTTAAGACTATGTCTGCAAAGAATGTGAGAAATACAGTTTTTATCTTAGTAATTCATAATGCAGATGAATGAGGAAAATGAGAAAGAAGGGAAAAAATGTTCTTGTGAGTGGCCTCTGGGGGATGTGTCTGTGCTCTGTAAATACTGTTCTGCTCTTTCCTCATACACTGTAGATTTGCTATATAGGACTAATCCTAAAACAGTGCATGGTAAAAATGTCAGTTAGTATTTTTTTTCCTTATGTCTATTCTTATCTCATCAGCATATATCTGCTCAGTGTCAAATCCTGTTGACTCTAGTAGGTACTTATCTGTGAACAGCCAAATCACTTTGCCCATCAGAGACATTCTGCCTGCTTTGCAAACTGTCCATTCTTCTTTGCCTATCACAGACAGTTGGGTGGTGGAAATGTGTTGCCTGAAACTTTTTTTATGTGTTTTTTTTTGTGTGTAATGTTCTCTAGAATCCTACCAAAAACATGTCTGCTTGTGTCTCAGTTTCCCCATTCTCCGTGTTTTTTCTACTATGTTGATTCCCCTAATTATTTTATTGCATCTGCTTACAGACATTAGCTCATGTACCCCTAGATCATAATGATCCACAATATTGCTTCCACCATTTCTGCCTATATATATATGTAGTTGTTTTAAACAAAACAGC
Source organism: Nothoprocta perdicaria (assembly GCF_003342845.1). Taxonomy (NCBI): domain Eukaryota; kingdom Metazoa; phylum Chordata; class Aves; order Tinamiformes; family Tinamidae; genus Nothoprocta; species Nothoprocta perdicaria. The sequence continues at coordinate 507,005 of NW_020455442.1, forward strand.
ACTTTCCTTTCTTACTGTGTTTCTACTCCAAAATCAGTGGAAAAAAAAATGTGCCCAAAATCTTTCCATATATTTGCTACCTTTATTTGAATGACATTTGCCTGATATGTTAATATCCTCTGTATTTCCAAAGTTATTTTAAAACTAGCCTGTTCTTGCTCACTTGAAGAATATCCTAGGTGTCAGTCTTCTCTTACAGGTCCAGGACTTGCCAGTCTGTCAGATTTGCTTTGCCTGTGGGTTGTCTGTTACGATGACCTATAAAATGACATTTTAAGACACAGGATACACAATAAAATACTACTTTTCAACTAGTTTTGAAAACAGAAAATACCGTTTTTTTTTTTTTTTTTTTTTTGAAGATGCAGTCTGTGCATGTAAGCCACATTGCGTCTTTAATCTGTTGACCAAAAGCCAGCTTCTGCTATCTATGAGAAAAATATGTATGTGAATTCAAATCAGGCAGGATAAAATTATAGCACTGAGAAGTAATAGCCTGAGCATTCCTACAGTTCTGGTCTAATCCTGCTATCGCTGGAGCCACACAGTTTCTTGGGAACTTGGTCACAGGCACGTCTTGGCTTCAATTTATTGTGAGAATAACAAACTTTTTTGACTGACTTGCAGAAATAAGTGCACTAAGGGCTGCAATAACACTGAAGATTTCACTATAGAACATTAGCAGAACCAGAATAAACAAGAAAAGCAGTCTCCATTTTAGTAAAATTAGGAAGAAAAGGAAGAAAAAAAAAAAAAGCGTGCACACAAATGTTTCACCTTTCTGCATTCCTAGTGCAGAAAATAAAGAAGTCCTTCATTTAGAAAAAGTGTAACTGCAAAGACATTGTGTATAGATAATTGTAGGTGCTTTGTGAGGTGTTTTACTTTTCCAAATCAATAGCCAATTATATATTTTTCCTCGCATTAGGAAAAAGTTCAAAAGAGTTGGAAGATTTTATTCAGTAGAAAGTGAAGTGTAAGAGTAAGTATAAAATATTGTTGTTTGCTAGTGAGCTACTTAGCTTACTTTCAATTCCAGCTGGAGAGAATAGTGAAATAATGCAATGCCGAACACACTTTTGCTGGGTTTTCTGTTTATTTTTCACAGAATCACAGAATCGCAGAATGGTTAAGGTTGGAAGGGACCTCTAGAGATCATCTAGTCCAACCCCTCTCCTCCAGCAGGGACACCCAGAGCACGGGGCACAGGGCGACATCCAGGCGGATTTGGAAGATCTCTGGAGAAGGAGACTCCACAACCTACCTGGGCAGCCTGTTCTGCTTTGTCAAAAAGTTCTTCCTCATATGGAGATGGAACTGCCTGTGTTGCAACTTACACCCACTGTCCCTTGTTCTATCACTGGCCACCACTGAGAAGAGCTTGGCCCCTTTCTCCCTACATTCCCACTTCATGTACTTATACATATTAATCAGATATTTTTGCCGGCTACCCTGAGCCGGATGGCTGGTAATTCACATTCAAATGTTACTTTCTATATATTCATCATTAAAAAGAAGGCAGTCAGTGTTTGAAAATATGTAAAGCAGGCAGTATACTAGAGGTGAAAAGTAATTAGAATACAGTATTGGCTAATCTACCACTATATACACCAACAGAAAATGCAGGTACAACTATTTATTCTGTGTAAGGAACATAATAGCAGTCATTTTAGGTTGTTGTTCATGACTTCTAAGAAAAAATTATGAATAACATTGATATTTGGTTAGAAAATATCCTGCAGAATAGTGGGATTATGCTTTAGGGTTTTGTTTCTGAGTCTGTTAATTGATCTATTTTATTTTGCATACATTCCTTATCAAATCCTATGGAATCTGGATTACACAGATAAAACTGCACTATTCCTGGGGGAAAAAGAAAAAAAAAAAAAAAAAAGGCAAGAAAACCTAGGTCATGAAAACCTAGACAAATGATTTAGAAATCAAGCCTATATTCAACTGTATTTCTTTTGACATATTTATCATTCTAAACTCCTAAATGACATAAAACAAATATCTGTTAAAGAATGACCATAATTTTTATATAGACTAAGAACCTCAAATCTTAACAAAGGGATTTTTTGCCTTCACTTGACATTCATATGCACATTTTCTTGATTTTCTATGCATAGTTTTATCACTTAACCATTTTCAGTAATTATGTATTCATACAACCTCTTGGTTTAAAGCATAATCTTCCATTCAGAAAATAATCTGTCAGGTTATTTTTTAAAGTACACCAATGAAGATGCATGTGTTTGTAGTTAAAATGGATGAAAATCTTGCAATGGCAAGACAGAAGCCTTTTGGAGAAAACAAGAACAATAGTATATAAATAAAATAAAACTGGCAAAAAGGCAAATTGATTATGATTTCCTTTAAAAAAACAAAATGACTGGTCATTATTTTGGTAGAGAGAGACACTGATTATTTAAATTCTTTCTGTTTCCTGTGTAATCAAATAAGCATTGTGACAATGACAAAGAAATCTGCAGACAATGGCTAAACAAATTTGCTGCTAGAAGGATAATGAGCATATCTCTTGCAGATGACACCAAGCTAGGTGGAGTGGCCGACACTCCGGAGGGCTGTGCTGCCATCCAGAGGGACCTGGACAGGCTGGAGAGTTGGGCAGAGAGGAACCTCATGAGGTTCAATAAGGACAAGTGCAGGGTCCTGCAACCAGTACAGATTAGGGCTCGACCTGCTGGAAAGCAGCTCCACAGAGAGGGACCTGGGAGTCCTGGTTGACACCAAGTTAACCATGAGTCAGCAGTGTGCGCTCGTGGCCAAGAAGGCCAATGGGATCCTGGCCTACATCAGGAGTAGTGTTGCCAGCAGGTCAAGGGAGGTGATTCTGCCCCTCTACTCAGCTCTGGTGAGGCCGCACCTGGAGTACTGTGTTCAGTTCTGGGCACCCCAGTATAGGAGGGACGTGGAGCTTCTCGAGAGGGTCCAGAGAAGGGCAACCAGGATGATTAAGGGAATGGAACATCTCTCGTATGAAGAGAGGCTGAGTGAGCTGGGCCTGTTTTCTCTGGAGAAGAGACGGCTCAGAGGGGATATGATTAATATGTATAAGTTCAGGAAGGGAGAATGCAGGGAGGAAGGGGACAGGCTGTTTTCACTGGTGGCCAGCGACAGGACGAGGGGTAATGGCCACAAGCTGAAGCATAAGAAGTTCCGTCTCCAGGTGAGGAGCAACTTCTTTACTGTGAGGGTGACAGATCAGTGGAACAGGCTGCCCAGGGAGGTTGTGGAGTCTCCTACTCTGGAGGTCTTCAAAACCCACCTGGATGCCACCCTGTGCCACATGCTGTAGGTGTGGCTGCTTGAGCAGGAAGGTTGGACTAGATGATCTGTAGAGGTCCCTTCCAACCTTAAATATTCTGTGAATCTGTGAATATCTGCAGATAATGTGCAGATGACAGTAAGATCTGCTTCAGCACAGTTGCATAAAATGATCTTGAAGTTAGCGAAAATGCAACACTTTTTAATAGCAGTATTCAAGATAAGGTAGTAAACTAACCATGACTAGGACATGTGCATGAGCATCTCATCACCTGTACAGTTAAATCAGTAGTTTGGTTTCTTGCCGTGACAGACAGAACACAGGGGTTAATGCGGACCAAGGATCAATTCCAATGAGCAAGCTGAACTGGGCACCACTGTTTTGTAGCTACAGAAGCTGAACTTTATGAAGACAAGATATGCTGTGCGACCCATCGCCTGGGACAAAGAATGGTCCCTGCCTGGTTTTATTTACCAACAAAATGTGACATTGAAGTCTAGTCACTATTAACTATTGTGAAAACATGCCATTGATCAGAATTTGTGAGAAAAATAAAAATCTTTCATTTGACAAAAGTAATAAACTTAAAATCCAAATGAGCCCACTGTAATTTTGGATCTTAAGTATCTGCAGAGCACTGTGTATCAATAAATAATATGGGCAAATTTTAAGTGTGAGTCACGCAGAACAAGAAATGCATAGTAAAAAATGCAGGCTCACTAGCTCTATTAGCAAACTTTTAAATAGTTACTTGATACCAACAGAATCCTTCAATAAATGCACCTCAGGAAATGATATCACAAAGATATTAACCTTTCAAGCATTTTGAAACTTTGAATTAACAAGACTGTGGCTGCTTTTCTACACTGGATTTTGCAGAAAGATATAAGCTTAACCTGTCAGTTCCTGAAGTTTTCACTGGAACTCCCAAAAGTAAATGTAAACACCTTAAAGAGTTAAACTTCTGCACTTGCATCAAATGATGGGCTGAGCCTAGGCTAGTACAAATTATTTTGCAGAAGGATTTAACAGCTCAGGATCAGACTAGCGATTGTATTAGACTAGCTATTACTATGTAACTTCCAGGTTAAAGCTGTCCCAAATGCAACCACTTCAACTTGCAGGCAGTTCTCCCTTGCATCTGTTTGTAAAATATAGCCTGCTTACATACTCATATAACAACACTTACAACAGCAGTTGAAAGCAAAACTCTGAATAGTTAAGGACATCATCCATCTTATGCTGTCTACAAATAATGACATTATTCTTACCAAATATAAAGAAGTACAAACTTTTATGCAACAATATAAATGAATTGGATTTTAATGAATCAAAAGGGTCTTTTAATACAAACTGAAATCTGTAACTTTTATTTAGTGGCTGAGTTTAAGAAACTTTTGGGTTTTTTTCCCTAAAGAAAATTTTAGAGATGTGTTCTGTATTCCATGACTTCCAACCATCATTCTTTCTGAGGGTTTTGCTTCTTGTGTGATTTCTTATGGTGTTTGAGTTTGAAACAATGAATTCTATTACCAAAAACAACAATCTTGTCATTTCCAGTTTAAATTGAAAGTAGCAAATATCAGATATCTCAGTCAGGCCTAGCTCAAAATATAATGATAGTCTGTGTGTGACTGAAAGTGAAAAACCTTTTAATTTTTTTTTTTTTTTTTTTTTTGTCTGTGAGGTTGCCTTGCCTTGCCTTGATTTAAAAATAAATGTTTGCTAAATCTTTATATTTTTAATTGTGAGGAATAAACACTTTCTATTTGTTGGCATATACAATTTTTAAAAAGTCATGAAGAACATAGAAAAAAAAACAACAAAATAATTAATTACAAATTTTCCTATCTTCAGGAAACTGTTTTTTTTTTCTTCTTAATATTCTTATTCAATTTTTTCTTATTAAAATTCTCAATTAGTTTGGGTAAAATTTACTAATGCTTCATAACTATTGGTACTGACTTGAGCTGCTTTTATACTTAATTTTAATGGACATTCTCTCTGTCTTAATACTACTTAAATGATTCTGTAGTTCTAGGCACTAGGCTGTCTGTTCCTGTGGTTTCACATTTCCATATTACTACTGTGTTTTATTATTTTTAATTCTTTCTCTTTTAGGATTTCTTTGACCGCATGGCGTAGTATAAAATATATGTTTTATTCTTGCAGAATCCTATCTGAGTTAGGCAGACAATACCATACTGTATTAATCTGCCTTTTGTACAATTTTCACAGATTTCTATCCTGTAATTAAAAAAAAAAAATGCCTGCACGCTCTTTTTGATTCTAATTTATGAGTATTCACCCTATGCATTCTTATATTGTTACTAGACTTTTTAGTAAATATTTTCATTTAGTGAAGTAAGGGAGTAGAAACTATTTTGATTGTTGTGAAGAAAGGTGGGCTTTTATAGATGTTTTCAAAAAAACTATTAGATTTGGAGCCTTTACAGAAAGCAAACAAACAAGTAAGAAAATAACTGTGAACTTTTAGTTCAATAATATTGCATACTGGCTATTGGGAATTTCAGATTATTGAACAGCATTGTGGAATAGATATGTCTCTTTTCTTCAGCAGAGCTATAGAAATATATTGGCTCTCGTTAGAATTCCATTGCTGCTTTTCCTCAGCTGAACATCAGAGCTTTTCAGCTTTTGGACTGTATTTTTTGGTTGTTACATGGAGCTCAGAAACATTGGCTCATATTTGTTTGACAGAATATAATTTACTGTGCAATGAAAAAAGGCATCTTTCTGTCCACATAATCTACCCACAGTTCTTCACCTTCTGCTAAATGCTGATTGTCACCATGGTATTGCCCTAACCAAGGAATGAACTGTAGGAAAAAAAAAAAAAAGAAAAAAAAAATAAAAGAGAAAACTCTCCTTGTCTCCTCACATATCTGTCTTTTATCACCTACTGTGCTGTAAATCACATTAATGACATTAAGTCAGAGGCAACAATCAATGAAGAGTATGCCAGAATTCTTAGGATACACATCTGTTGACTTTGTCTGCTTAACATAAACTTAATGTCCTGTTTATGATACTCAATGACCCTGAGCTTGTGGTGTAGAAAGGAGTAGTACTTTTTTTAACGTCCTGTATATATTCAAGACTAATTATTCAGTTACTGCATATTTGACACTGTGATTAACACTCTGATTACTCATGTCAAATTTTCATTTGTCCTTTTCACCCTGAAGGACCCCCAAAAGCTTTTTACATCTCTGACTACAAAAAGGCTACACAAAAGTCTGTGTGAGGGAATTCCAGCATAGCACAAAGCATTGTTAGTAAAAAAAATCATTCCTGGTACTTACTGTAAGTAAATTCTACTCTTTCAATGAGGCTCTCAGAAAGCAATTTATAATCAGGTATTTGAAGCCTTCACATGCAGCAGTTTCACGATGCAGATAAGCTTATAACTCATATCTGCAATAAAAGAAAATGGAGGTACGCGCATTGACTGAGTTGCTCAAGTTGACAATACAACTATAACTGAAGATCAGAGGACTTTTGAAAACATTCACACATTCTCACCTCTTCCTCCTATTTTACCTGTTTTGGTGTATTTCTGAAATAAATGCCAAGATAAGACTTGCAATAAACTCAGGAAGAAAATTCAATTCCACCCTATTCATAGAATTAAAATTTTCAAAAAAGGAATTGGTTCTGATAGGAGCTCTAACAAAGAGCAGATGCATAGCACAAAATATCAAGGAATTCTGGGAAAATACTAGTAAATATTTAGGGTTACAGAGTGGACCTATACTATCCTAACTGTATCCAGAGGGGCAACTTCAGTTAATAAACAATTAGTTGCCTAAGGTGTGGACTTGGAAAGATTTAGCTGACCCTCTTCTTTCTGGGAAGAGATGGAAAGTAGTCAGACTATTTGTCCAGGGCATGGAAATTTGGTTTTTTTTTTTTTTTTTTTTTTTTTTGCCTCCCGTGTAGCTTATTCATACCTCCTTCTGCCATTGCTGGCCTTAGTCTTTAAAACTAAGGACTGAACAAACTTCTTTTTTTCTGATGTACTGGGATGGAAATCACTGTAGAGAGGCACATTTCATTCCCTGCCCTCACTGTGTAAGCCAAAGTGTACCTGATTCTTGGACTAATGAGAGGGATCATAGGGGCTTGGTTTTATAGTGTAAATGAATGAGGAAAAGTAAATAGTGAGATATGTCCCCTGCTACTTCATATTATGTATGCTTTCTTGTCCAGTTACTTTCTTTCCTGTTACTTTCTATTCCAGTTACTTTCTTTCCTCCGGAAAATTACACTCTCTCTTTTCAGTTCTTGCAATCCCATAATTCTCAAACTCTTGTCTTCATAGTGACTGAGTTTCAGCTCTAGAAGCTTGACACGGAAAAACAGACTTCTTAATTGAGTTCAGTAGCAAATCTCAGCACCTAATTGACTAAGATAGGATTTTTAGGATATGTAAAATCATGGATACTGGATTTTTCATTTATTTCAATCTGCATGTTAGGGACCTAAGTACTATTTTTGTTCTCTTGCTCTTGGATCCTTTGGACTGTCACCATGTTTGGATATCAAAATTTGTCTCTGCCAGATGAACACTCATAACTTAGAAGAGATTTTTTTTTTTTTCCCGTATACTGTAAATCATCTGAATCCCTTTATCTTACCCTCTAGGTGAATATTTAAACTGTGCCTCCTGTTTCTCTTTTCCCTTCTAACCTTTTCTGATTTACTTACCATGCAGCAAAAACTTACCAAACGTAGCAAAAGTTCTCTGTATGAACTAGATTTAGAAAACAAACAGATGCATCCAGCAACCAGTTATCTTCTTCTCTGCCATGTATCACAAACATTCTAAAGAAGATATTATTCTCACAAGACTTCATTATGAAATTACTTTAGTTGCTTTTGTATACAGTAGATTTTTTTTCATTCCACCACAGAATCTTTGCACAATCCCATTCATTAACCATCAATACTGAAGACAATTTATGTATTTTATTTATGTATTTATTTGTATTTTATGTATTTAAATAAATTATATAATTAACATAGTTGTAGAATTAAAGAATCAGCCTTAACAGTCATGATATTCTTAGTTTCTTTAACATCCTTCCTGTTTTGCAAACTTGGATCAGATCTAGAGTGTGAGCCCTTCTGAAACAGGCACAAAATAAACAGCTTGCTAAATAAGACATCATTATTTAGCATTCACTTACTACTGTATTGTTCAGTGCTTTGCAATTTAATTGTGTATATCGATATGTTTATATAGACGCAAACATGCATATAAGTATTTCATTGCAAGACAATTTGGCTACAGCACAACGCTTAAAATGCTTGCATATTTAACATAGAAAATGTGTATGAAAAAAGTCTAGAGACTGCATTTACATATACATGTGTTTCTGTGTTTCTCACCATAACTTTAAAAATGTAAAATCTTCACTTTCTGTCCCCTTTCTTTTAACAAAAAATAAAATAATCACAAATTGTACTTACAAATTATACTTATAGGAATTGTCCGTGACCAAAGCATCTCACATGTGAATAAAAGTTGAATGTAACAATTATCAGTGCATTCATCAGGCTGTGCTGGGGAACCGAGAGATATTTAATAAAGATATATTTTGTGCAGCTTGCCATGAAAAGACATCTTAGCTACCCTTTTTTGGTGAAAGATTATATCGACTTCCAAAGAACTCCATAACATCAAAATCATTCACTTGAGCATGATTCCAGTGCATGATTTCAGGAAATGTAAGAAAAATGAGACTTTGAAAAATAAATTGGGGTTTGAACAGTAGAGCCTTAGTCCCTTACCTGTTAAAATGGATTCTATCAAGCACAAACAGGCAAGAATTTACACAACATCAAAGAGACTTGAAGCATCATGTGGGAATAGGGTAAAACTTTGTTTAAACAGACTAATAATTCATTAATTATACTTAATGAATATGTCAACAAAATTTTAACATATTAAATGCCCAAATCATTCTTATAATGATATGTATAAATAAGCTGGGTAAAAAAAAAAAAAAAAAAGGATTTCATCCATTTAGTGAAAGGTCACAGGTCATCCCCAGGGATGACTGCCCTTATAAATGCTTTGGGGCTATAGGTTACGTGGCTACCCTGATATCCTGCCATGAATTTGTTCTTGAAGGTTTAGTAGGTATAGAACAACCCTATTGTGAACGGAGAAGAAGTTCCTTAAAGTTCCTGCCTTCAAGGCAGCTCCTTTAATTGCTTAGGTGAATATTCTTCAAACGCGCTTGAGACAGCAATGCAAACCAGAGGGCAATCAGCATTGATTACTATCACAGTGCATTACAAATACAATCACTTTTCATGAAGATAAAATTATGTCTTTCATCCTCATGTAAATCTCTGCTTCTGTAAGACAAAACATGGAACGCAGACTTGGGTGATGCTGTGACAGCCATTCCTCCGGTACCTGAACAGAAATGCAGTCGGACGGCTCAAGGACTAATTGACAGGAGAGAAATTTAAGTATCCAATCAAAAAATATTTTCTTTAAAACCATTGATAAATAGTTAAATCTGACGTATAGAAAAGGTTCCAAAAGGCATGTGACTAGGTGTTGTTCACTTCTTTCCATAAAGCTTTCTTATTTACTAAAATGGTTAACATCTCTCACTGTACTTTTTTTCTGCAACTGAGAGCAAGCAGAAATAAAATCCCTGTTAGTGGTAATACTTTTTGTTCCTTATTCAATACTCCATTTTCAGCCAAAATAAAGAGACTTTAAAAGTGGTGTAAGTGTGAATAAAAGCTTAATCAGAAACTGATTTTTTTTTGAAAAGTCTATATCAGGGTATCTTGGCATGCTATGCAAGCTATATCATTATGAGTTAATAAGCATCTTCTGTGTATGATGCTGGTTTGTCTAAATATCTTTAAGAAAAGTTACCTCATTCTACATCTGGGATTGAGCAGCATATTTGGCAGCTTTCTGAAATGTAGTCTAACATGGACTCTACACATAGTTCATTGTGTAAGTAGCTGGGTGAAACATTTGATGTTGCACATTTGTTGCATTGTGATTCTTCAGACTATATTGATGATTCATATGTTTTCTTTCTTTTTTTTCCACAGATCTATCTGATGAAGAGACAATCAGCTATTCAGCAGTGGAATTGTTTTTGCCGTCCATATCTTAAACTAGATGACCATGCAATCTGATTTACTGTGGACTTCACTGGCCATATACAATTTTCAGTAGGAGTCCGGTGCGTAAACTTTGGTTGTCTGCCATGAAGCCTTGGGTATGGAACTGTGATTACAGGGATGCTGTGGAACTAAACAAGAATGTGCCTCAAGCACTGGCATATGACTGCTAATTGATGGTGTAGTTTGTCCTGTTCCAGCCACCTGCCTCTCTGAAAGCCTGAATGAAATTTTGGGGATAATAAGAATTAGCAATTGTTTTGAGTACACAGGTGTGCTGGACCATTTGTACTCATGACTGGAAATAGACTATTACTCATTTTATTTATGAATAAATAAATGGCCTTTGGAGGTGGGTCCTCATCATGAGTCAGAGCTGTGTCAGCTCTATGAGCCAGATAAGAGATCTTTGGCTTTTATATCTCAAAGGAGAGTGGATAAGGCCTTTGGAGCCTGAATTTTGGTCACTGTGGAGTTCTTTGCTGTTGAAATGTCAGGTAAGTGGGCAGATCTCAGGCTGGCCCACTAGTAGAAGCAAAATTATGATCCTACTTTTCTTCACTGGAGGTATTAAAATCCTCACTGAGTTAGTTCCACATTAGTTCTCCCGTTCAGCATTTTTATCAGTTTCCTGTGAAGGGAGAACATCCAGATTCCAAGCTAACAGTTGTTAGATTGTGTAAGCAGTATTAGATGTCCTATAAATAAAGGGATCCCCAAATGACAGAAATTGGAAAAAGGAGAAGAGAAAATATCCTTATGAAAGAAAAAAAATTGCTTGATAAACTATTCTAGGCATATAAATTTCCATTTCTTGTGGGGTTATGACCCACAAAATGCTATTGGCACACAGAACCTCTTGTGAGAAGAATTGGTGAGAAGAGAAGATTGTCTTAGGTAAAAGCAAGTGTATCATTCACTGACAGAAGACGTTAAGTTTGGTGTAGAGAAAGGAGAAGGAATGATTAAACTGCACAGAGTGATTTCTTGATTGTGGGGAATAAAGATTTAAGGAGTGGGAGAAAGGACTAATGAGGGTAGAATATTTATCATAAGAAATGGAAAAGAGGCTTCAGGAGGTTATAAATGAGGAATATTTATGCATATTTGTGCAGGCCCATGTGTTCACTTAAATACTTCTTTCATTGTGCTGTAATATGTGTACATAGAACATATATACATAGAACAAACGTGCACTGTCTCATAGCTTGTCCTTTTTTATGACATTGGCTTACTGCTTGTCTTAGTAGCATAGTAAGCAGGTATAGGTATAATTATGTGAGAGGAAAATAAGAGTATAAGCATTTTTTTCTCTAAAAAATGTAGCATATAATCAAGTTATGTGAGACACAGCTAAGGCCTACACCATGGCTGTATTTGGTTCATGTTGTTTGTCATGATGAACTCCAACCATAACTTGAGCACTGACATTAAGAGCAATACAAAAATAATATAGAAGTGTAAATTGGCTTGTGCAATTTTGTGGCATAATATCAATTGCTAAAAAAAGATTTGCTATATATTTTGAGTGTGTGATTAATACACAATAAGAAATTGTTCTGTGCAGAGTGATCTATGCCCCGAGAGAAAAGATGTAGCATACAGGAGTACAGGGACATACTATGCTAGTAGAAGCCTTGAAAGAGTGAAGGCAGATGGATACCCAAGGACTACAGTCTGTAAACTACTCACCAGAGGTCAGTTACTAGCTCTAAAAGGAATGCAACATTGGGACCTATGTAAAATTAGTTTATGAAACAAAAAAGAATGCAATAAGCAAAGTGTGGTTTGTACTCATGAATCAGAATTACCAAAAATCAAAGAAATCAGCCAGCCAGCTTGAGGGATGATTATTGCAACCTTGGTTATACAACCTAAAAGTCTTTTAGTTCAGGGCACTAGGCACTCACTGCTGAAACCAGTTGTTAAGCTTGTGTATGCAAGTGCAGCTGCTGCTGCTACTATACGTATCAATGATAAATTGCTTTTCCCACTTTGGATAAACTGCTAGAAAAAAGTAAAGGTAAAGTATTAATTCTTAATATGTGGTTGCAATTTCTATGTGTGTATGTATGTATGGCCATATGTATTTTTTTGCAACTATGTGTGCATATGCGGATAAATCAATAAATTGTAAATATTTTAAATTGAAAAGAATTGACTGAAATGTTTTTTCCTTCCTCTCTTCTCATTCCCTCTCTGACTAACTGTTATTTTGGCAACAATAATCAGAGACTACATAAAGCATGAAGGGAAAAAAAAAAAAAAAAAAAAAAGAACATTGTTGCTGGAAAGCAGCTACATGGAGAGGGATTTAGGAATTCTGGTTGACAAGTTAACGATGAGCCAGCAGTGTGCCCTCGTGGCCAAAAAGGCCAATGAGATCTTGGCCTGCATCAGGAGGAGCGTTGCCAGAAGGTCAGGGAAGGGATCCTACCCCTCTACTCAGCTCTGGTGAGGCAGCACCTGGAATATTGGGTGCAGTTCTGTGCTCCTCAGTATAAGAGGGATGTGGTGCTTCTAGAGAGGGTCCAGTAGGGAGCAACAAAGATGATTAAGGAACTGGAGAATCTCTAGTATGAGGAAAGAGTAAGGGAGTTGGGTCTATTCAGCCTGGAGAAGAGAAAATTGAGGCACCAAAAGTTCCACAGGAACTTAAGAAAACACTTCTTGACAGTGAGGGTGACAGAGCCGTGGAACAGGCTGCCCAGAGAGGTTGTGGAGTCTCCTTCTTTGGAGATCTTTAAAACCCGCTTGGACGCAGCCCTGTGCCACGTGCTCTAGGTGACCCTGCGTGAGCAGGGGGTTTGGACTAGATGACCTCTGAGGTCCCTTCCAACATTAAGCATTGTATGATTCTATGAAGATTGAAAGGAGATCTTATCAATATGTATAAATACCTGAGGGGAGAAGTAAAGAGGACAGTGGGTGATGGGTATAAATTAAAACACAGGAATTTTCATCTCTATGTGAGTAAGAACTTTCCTATGAGGATGCAAGAGCTCTGGAACAAGTTGACCGGAAAGCTTGTGGAGTCTCCTTCTCTGGAGATCTTCAATACTCACCTAATGCAAATGTGCCACGTGCTCTGGGTGTCCCTGCTTGAACAGGGGACTTGGAGTAGATAACCTCTAGATGTTCCTTTCAACCTCAACCATTCTGTGACTCTGTAATTCCCCTAAGACTTCTGTGTGAGAGAAACACATGGCACAAGGGAAAGATGCTTCTTTTGTGCTTTTGGGGAAAAAAAATGTCTTTTATATTGCTTTCCAACCTTCCAGGTTTAGTTGAGCCTATGGAAACAGCTCTAACTGATAAATATTCCTATTAAAGGAATAGTGCCTAATATTTGTCTAAATAATAGGTGATTAAAAAGCTAAAATGCGTAATTAAAACAGCAGACCCAAAGGCTGTTACAACAAAGCCTCTGTCATCAAACCAATATTTTGTGAATAGTTCTTTCTTTTTTCAGAACCAGAATCTGTTTGCTACAGCTGAAAGCATTTCAGAAAGAAGAAAAAAAAAGAAAAAAAAAGTATGATATTTACTGCTCAAATTGGATTAATCTGAATGACCTCATGCATAAGATACCTTATTACTGTTAAACTTATTACACTACTGCAGTTCCAAGGTTACTTAGAAAGCAGAAGTCAATCTATCAGCATATTAGAGACTAAAATGTGAAATCAAAAAAACTGAAAGCCTTAGCATTCTGTTCAGAAAGAGTGAATGAGGAAGAGACATTTATAAAAAAAATAGAGGATCTCTGGCATTATTCTTTGACATATCCTGAACCACTAGTTCATTTGCATGACAGTTCTCCTGCTTTTTAATCTTTCTGGAAATTTTCTTCAGCTTACCATTTCCAAGATGTATTTCTTACACTGTAGATGTCCATTTAAATGAACTTGTGGCACAGAACATTATCATGAACATCATTATTATGGATCTATTTTTATGGTTTTGACTAACAACAAAAGTGTGAAGCCTGAAGGTTAGTGTATTTGTTGCTTCTGGAACAGAGGATGTGGAGGCATTAAAAATCAGGGAAAAGAACAGATTATTTTCATGACTAGAAAAGTTATTCAGAATTTCCACTCTGAGGAGGGGCCACTGAACACGCTTTTCAAAGAAAACCAAGTCTCAAACATGTCAGAACTTGGCCATCCAAAATGGTCGTGCCTTCTCTATGCTACAGTACTCATCCAGAGATTAGAATATGGACCAGGACCATTAAAAAAATAAATTTTCTGCTTAAACATGGCAGTTGGATTGAGGAAGAACCTGGAATGGAGCTTTGGGTCAAATGCACTGGCTGAATTACCAGTTAGTACCAAAAGGCTATATGAAAAGAAAGACAACCAGAAAAGGATGACTTGTTTTGACCCATACCTAAGAAACTGTAAGAAGTCTCTGGAGTTACATAATAAACATTAAATGGAAGTCTAGTAGTGAAAAGGTTATTGTGAGAAGGTCTTTTTATTATCTTTTTTAATACAAATGAGTACTTCTTTCTCCTTCCAGTACCTATGTAAGTTGAGGAAGACGGAGTTCATACAATACAGAATGAAAGCACTTGGTTAGAGAGAGCTATTTTGCCTTTAATTCAAAGAAAACAAGCAAAATTGAAATAAAAGTTCCACAACAGTAGGTAAGAAGACAAAATGCATGTATGATTTAGGAGATGAGGGAATTTTTCTATGGATTCTTCTTAAATGAATAGATAGCTGCTTTCATCAAAAGACCAATCAACAGCTAAGTAAGTCAATTGGAGACCTGATACAAGGGTGACCTGATTTTGGTTTTGCAGCTAGGCTTAGAGGTTGGTTGGCTCTGAGGACTGCTATTGCTATAGCCATGTTGCCTTCCTTCCAGAAATCATTAATTGTAATCTCAACTAAGTTTTTAGAAATGCTAACAGAAACACCAGATGGTAATAGAGAACAAACGTATGGCCAATAAATCTAGTTTTTAGTGGATAATCATGTGTAGATGCCCAAGAGTACATCTATACAATATTTCACAGGCAGAAATAAACTTCTTCTAGCTATATGCCAAGTCAATTGGGTGTAAGCCAGCTCCCACCCAAAAGCTATGTAGCCACAATTATGTGACATGCAATTCAAATTAATAAATCATGTTTAGAGTACTAAAAGTGCTGTTAAGCTGATGTACAGTGTATGGGAGAACCTTATTGTACTAATCTGATAGGAAGAGGTCCCGAGTGTCTTTTATGACAGTTCATCAGTCCAAGACACTTGAAGAAGAGGGTATTCTGATTGTGATAAATATTGTGATTTTCTTCTTGAATAATACAGAATTACTTTAAAAAACTTCCTTCACTGTTCAGTATTCCCTTTTGGTAATCTAGTTTTAAAACAAAGATTTTCTCTTACATTGCTCTTTTGTCAGCATTCCTGTTCTCTCTTGTGTTCCAGCATTTTCCCCCCTCACTTGAGGAAATATCCTCTAGTTCAGGATTGCTAATAAACAAGATGATCATCCATTAGTCCATCATCAGAAGGAAACAGATTAATCTCTGTATCTGTGGAAATATTTATTCATTGTGTGCAATCAGATTCAGTTTAAATATTGTATATTTATATATAGCTTCATATATTTATATGTAATTATACATTTGAATATATTGAAATATTCATATATTTCAGTATACATTTTTTCAAGGCAAAAGACATTCTTAGTACTGTTGATGATTTACCTCCCTCTAGCAGATGATTCAGATATTTCAATTTCTGTTCAAGTAGGGCACTTTTTAAGTACTGCAACAATAATATAAATATGAAAACCTCTTGAATCATCAATGTTGTGTTTGGGCAGAATAACTCCAATGTGCACATATTCAAATAAGTTGGATACATTCTAAAATGATCTTAATTCTACCTCCTATAATTATTTAATAGCAGAGTTTTCGTTACCTTTAGATGGGACAATATAGAAATTTTTATCTTCATAGAAGAAAATGTATCCTTTAATTTCTACTTTATCTGTGAGGAATTCAAAGAATATTTCACAGAAAGTTTTCTTTCTTAAAAGGTGCAGTTCAATGTTCATTTTCATTTAGCTGTTCTATAATGAATTTTCAGACTAGAATATTTACAGTTGGTGCATAGATAAATCATAAACGCGAACTCTAATTCTTTGCTAGTTATTTGTATGAGTTCCATTACAGCCACAGTGCAGGCAATGATGCACTTCAAAGATTGTGCTGATGCTGATGTTATAAACCAGAAGAACAAAGTTTAAATGGTCTGTAAATGTCAGCAGAATCTTGATAGTAAATTATGACCTTGCTATTGACTCCTGAGTACCTTTAGCTACATTTTATGCATTTCACATAATGAAAGTGTGATACTCTTCGGATGGCATAAACGAAAGGGTAGTTCAGCTGACCAAATTCATGAAGTGAAAGAGAACACCAGGTATTTATCAGGAGTTCTGTGAAGTTATTTATAGAAGTTAAAGTCATCTTTAGGAAACCAATAAAAGGCAGAAAGTAGTGTTGCAAGAAATACTACTGTCTCTATGCTTAGGGAATTAGATTTTTGTTGTTGTTGTTGGAGTTCAATATACAGGGCTATCAGATTCACCACATTAAACTATCTTTATTCTTAAGCATAAAATTGGAATTCTTAACTTACTTGTAATTTATATATCGAAGCTTTGTGGCTCTGAGGGGATACATTAATGCCTGCTGCAGAGGCTGTCAGTGGCACATTGCGTGGCTGAGATAGGTGCCAAGACAAACTGAATCCAATAATTCAGAGCTGATTATGGATAACAAAATGACAAGTTTGTGCCTGACATATAAGTGACCTTGTAATCCACTCCTTTGAATTCTTGCTTGCACTCCTCCCTCCTGTCACTCTGTTTTATTGTGTTTTAAATTCGATTAGAAGGACCATGCTGTCTCCTACATTCCAAAGAAGAGCTTATTTTTCATTTATGCCATGAAAATGTTTCTATCATAGAGATAATTTTTTAAGTTTCCATTTTCAAATGTTAAAAGTTTATAACTTCCTCATTCATATTCTTTTCACAATCGTAAGTGGAATTAAAGGAAAAAAAGTTATACGTTGCTCCTTTCATTGTTGTTATGAGAAACCCCAGAAGAAGATGCACCCAAGGCCATATTTTCACTGTTGTTGCTGGTACATTATGAGAGAATACAGACAAAAGGAGCAAACACCGGTAGAAGACGAAGATAAGGACCACCGTATCTTTGTGGAACTGGCTGAAGCAGGACAGTAGAACCAAAACAGGGCCTACTGAGTCAAAATGAAGCCATATATGGAAGTGTCTTCCGGGAAGACGACCACCAGGGGGTCTCAAAAAGACCACCAGAGACCACCAAAGGGACAGAGGGTGCATGCGTGTGAGGGTGGGGTATATTGTAATTAGTTCCAAGAAATGGAATGAATATGTATGATCATTTCCTAGAATTTAATGCATATGTAGATAATAGAGAAATAAAAGTTTTAGCAAGCACCCCCTAGGGCATGCACGATAGGTGGAGCTATCCCCCGTGCATCCAGCGCTGCAATAAAGTGAATGCCTGCTTCTTAATACTACATTGGTGTTAAGAGGTTTATTCCCGGTTTTCGGTGACATTGTCATGACTAAAATGAACTCTATCAGCATCTTTCTTCTCTCAGAATTACCCAATAAACCATTCCTTACCCTTGTCTTTCAGACCATTTCACATATGGTTACAGATGTGGATGCAGTCCCAGAAATTTCAACAATATTTTCTCTGTGCCTAACTAATTCCAAATTATACTTGCTCCTTAGTAACAAACACACTATTGTATAAGTCAGTTTAGTAAGGGAGTTGTTGGACTATATCATGCTTAGAGTAGACATCTGCCTAGGCTGCTGTTCTTTTGTTCAGAACCTGAAGGTAGTTATACACCATTCCTCTTAAAAATATAATCTGTTGGGAGAAGAAATTAATCCTTTTCCTGAGGGCACGAGGAAGAAAATGCACAAAGGACAGCTACAAAGTGAAAGAAAACTGTTTGTACATTGGACTAATTAAGTCTATAGAATGTCAAGATGTTTGGAACACATCTGACAAATGTCAATATCCCTGAACAGGAATTTTTCCATTTCAAGAACTGAAGAATTATCACCTAACTTTAATGTCCTTATCAGAATTAGCTACAGGCTTCTACTGCTAAAAATGGCTTCTGCTGACTATGCAGGTCATAGCTGACTAGTGCAGGTGTAGTGGGTGATGCAGTCTGTGATTTTTAGAGGACATATTATTTTAGAAATCGATACCTCCTTCTAATATTAGACAAATCCAAGAGACGTCTGAAATTTGTGATGTTTTCTGCATTAGAAACCATCTAAGAAAAAATATTGAATCAGAATATATTTAATAATAAGTCAGAGAACCTACGTGCCAAGTATCTGACCGAGTGGTTGATGAAACAGAGGTTCCCATTTTACTATGAAAAGGAGCCACAGGCCTTGAAATTGTCACAGGAAACTTTATTTGTTTGTTTGTTTTCAGTTTCTCACAACTACTTTTCAGACACTAATTAGCTGTTGGCTTTTATCACTACGGGCCAATGAAGATGTTTCCATGCTCTGGCAACAAAAATCCTGCCTGTGAATGAAGCAAGGTAGAGGCAGGCAACTAGTAAACTCCTCCGAAGGTGCCTTCTGAACTCTTTGAATTTCGGCATCATGTTAGTGAGTAAAACCCATATAGTCTGGTTAGAGAGATATGGTGCTAGTCAGTCTTCTGAATGTACTCAGTAAATCTAATACATCAGGCTCACTGTTCACTGTTCTCACTTGAACAGCTGCACTGTTCAAGTAATTCACAGTAGATCACAGATCTTTCAAGTTGGGAGTCCGTGGGACTCACTTCATATAGATCTTATCACAGTTCCCAGTCTTCTGGCCATGTTTTCCTAATTCTCAATGCCATTGTCCTTTTAAGGTTGAAGCGCCTGTTGTTGAGGTCTTGCTTTTTTTTTTTTTTTTTTTTTTTTTTTTTTTTTTTTTTTTTTAAGTGTTGTTTTTTGGAAATCAATCACTAACTATAAAGGTGCACAAACAAACAATACATCACAGAATGTAGCCTTGCCTAATGTTTTGACATGGTTTGTAAGCTATCATATCAGAGTTGATGCTTCTTTCCTTATTTTAGATTATGCTAGCAGCACTAAATAAATTCCTATTGACACTGGAAATCAGTCTTATTCAAATAGTTTCAGGGAAAAGTCAATTGCCAGCATTTATATTCTCTAATATTAAATACCCTACAAACACTACAATGTTTGTACAGACCATCCCTTATTTTGCTTATATCTCCAGGAGCTTACATATAAATCAATTACCCAGACAACTATACTGGAGCACTCAGTGAGTGATCTAGTCAGAGGCAAATAATAAAAATACTCAAGATGCTGCACACATTCTGCTGCAAAGAGAGAGAGACTTATTTTCTAATAGACCACTGCTAAGTGGAAGAAAATATAAAATGGTCACAGAATCATAAATAGCTTAGGTTGGAAAGGGTCTCTAGAGATCATCTAGTGCAACTTCTGATAAAAATATATCTAATCAGACCAAATTGCTTACAGTCATGGCCAGCTTAATCTTGAATCCTTCCAAGGGAGAAAATTCCACAGTATCTCTTGAAAGCCTGTTCCAATATTTGACCACCTTCACAGTAAATTCTTTTTCTTACATCTATTTGCAATTTTCTTATTTTCACTTATATTCAAATGGAGCAATATAAATTCTAATGTGGAATACTGTTTTAAAAGATCTTTCCCAGTTTAGATACTATTATACTAATATGTATACTGCTTTTTATACTAAGACAGGAGTGTTCATATGAGCAAAGGTTTTACTCCTTCTGAACATAAAGCAAATTTTACATCAAAATTTTTAATCTTATGCCTAAAATAGTGCTTGTACATGTTGGGTTCTGTCCATGCTCTATCAAGCACAGTTTTGCTGACTGAATTAAAGAAAACTTCTAATATTTCCTAGCACCTTTAGAAAATACACTATATCAAAATTAAATAATAATAATAAAAAATACAGTACCTAACATCTGGTAGTTAGAGCAATGCTAGATACATTTTGTACTGACTTTTCTAGCTACAATGAAAGAAGAATATAATCTCCCCTGGCTAACAGAATACCAGGCTCCTCAAAAGTCAACTGGAGGATAATCCTTAATTGTTTTTTATTATTATGTTATGTTATGTTATGTTATGTTATGTTATGTTATGTTATGTTATGTTATGTTATGTTATTTAAAATGAAAAGAAACTGAAAATCAACTATATGCCCTTTAAAGAAAAAGTGATCTTGTGAAGAAGTAATGCCTGAGGAACAGTGCACTGAATGTTAGTAGTTCTGGGCTACTCAGAGATATTTTTCCATAATGGCAAGAAAGAAGATTAAAACCTTCTGTGCGCTTTGCAGTTAACTAGTGGCAAGTTCTCCTGCAGGGAAAATGCACATGTAAGAGAGAGTAAGGTTCTTTTTCAGTCACAGCAGACAAGAGCAGAAAACTGAATCTATGAGATTGGAGTTGCTAGATTGAAGCACTGGGAAGGAATTTGTGCTTCTTATCAAGGACAAGAAGAATTTTTTGTGGTTGTGTAATCACAGCATCGGGTTTAACAGTCCTTAATGTGGAGCTATATGTGGTAACTGCAACAATGAAGAGGAACCTGATTGCTTCTTTTTTGATGTAAGGGTCTACAGTGTGTTGTTCTGTAATTGCAGAGTTCTGAAGTGGCCTGTTTCATTCAATACTTGCATTTTAACTATAGGTCTCTGCCTAATATAGCAAATTACTCATGCCAAACTTCAAACTCGTGAATTGCTCATGCCTTTTTTTCATGGTCAGATGATAGTGGCAATTAGCAAACATTGTCAACACTCCGCAGAGTATCAAGTGCTGATTGCCAATCTATTGACTGGAGACTTCAGCACCACAGTGACACTGAGAACACAAATCCTTTTTTCTTCTTTTGTCTTCTCGTTTTCCTTTGTTTTCTTCTTTTTTTTTTTCCTTCCTGACTCAGTTACATCAATTTACTGGAGTTTACTGACATTCAGCCTGTCCGTGAGATTGGAGATAGTAGAGTGGAAGGATTACAAGGTCAGGTCCAATTTTTGGAATTATTACTCATATTCTCTGCTATGAACTAATGCTTCATACCACTATAGCCTGTTTACAATGGACTTGATATACATCGCTCACTGTTCAGAAGCACTAAATCTAAGGCCTTTTTTGTTTGTTTGATTGTTTATTTGTTTTTTTTTTATCCCAAGATCCATCTGCATTTAAAACAAACTGCTGCACAGTGAATTTAAGCTTGCTGACAAAAGGCTTATTTACTTGTGTTCTGGAGGCTCTTAAAAATGACCCCTGGATCAACATCTTACCCTCCTCCTGAATATTCAGGCCACATTGGCCTACAAATATCTTTGCTTCTCTTGCCTTTCTTCCTTGCTTTGCTTTGTCTTTTCTTGCCTTCTCTTCCCTTCCTTTCCCATTCCATTATTACTGTCTAGCCAAATTAATCAGATCAATACATAATTCAGTCACCACAGGGTTCTTTTACTTTGAATTTGAATATATTTTTAGCATTCATGGCAATGTCAATTTCAATATTCTTTTAAACTTGTGCTTTCTTGTGAACTTTGAGCTAACTTTTGCTAATTATCATCATTCCTTTCTCATTCCCAGCAATAGTTCTGTCACTCATGGTCTACTTAACATCTGAGCCAATTCTATTAAAAAGGAATCCAATTACAATGTACAGAATTTTGTTTAAGACTTCACTGCATAGCATTTTTTTTTATCAAATGTGATCATGCATGTAATCAAATATCAAAACAAATATTTGTGCCTTAAAATAGTTTCCATACTAGGAAAATGTAAGAATGAAAACCAGTAGTCCTGTAAACATTTTTTTTCTTTTTTTTTTTTTAATTAGTTTAATTTACTGTTCATCTTCTTTTTCTGCCCATAAGTTAAGTATGAAAATTCTCCCTTAGGATGTACAAAAACTAGAGATTACCTCCTTGCAGACATCTGTAGAAATATGTGTGCTTATTGTATTAGTATTTGATATTTTGGAGCAAAAAAAAAAATGTTTTCAAATCATACAGATTCCTATACATGAACTCCATACAGAATATAGATTCAAATCATACAGAGAATGGTATGAAAAATGTAGTCAAATGCTATTCTAAAACAAGATCATGGAAAAAATGTTCAAAGAAAGATCTTCAATAAGAAGATGTACAGTCAAAGGATTAAAATAATTGTTTCTCTTGGTGTTTTGAGAGTAATGTTACTTCACAGAAAACAGAGAACACAGAATACCATTGTGGGAAAGTTAGAAACAAACATCTTCCAGTATTCCAAAATGGAAAATGTTCATTATGTGATCTTTGGTTTTAGATGCTGAAATTCAAAGGAAGGACTTTCGTAATTTTTTAAACAAAAAGTCTGTTCATGATGTGGTCATAGTTCTCCAGCTGATATCCAGTTAATAGAAATGAAGACAGAAGCTGTGAACAAAATCATGCCATTCATATCCAGCCCAGAAGAGACTGGACATATTATTTTCACTATATTCTACTGAATTTCACTATTTTTTCTTTGGTTACTTTCATATGAATACATTCTTTTGATATGGAATTTCCATTAAATGGTTATAAAATACTAAGACACTGTCTGAATGTTATTTGCCATCAAGTGAAGACATGATGCAGAAACTGTTGTATTTTCAGATGGAAAATTTCTGGATAAAGAATTTTGAAGAATCATTTACTGTCTTCAGACTGTACTTGACAGCTAAACTTCAATCAGAATTAAAAATTTTGACTATGTTTTTTTTTTATTCACAGTTGGATCTGAGCCTTTCTACAAATTGCTGAAAGTCATTTCAAGCAATCACATGCCTTACATATTTTTTTTTGTAGGGAGCAGACAGCTGCCTGCAAAAGAGACTCAGGTTATAAATGCATAAATAAGTTTGTCTGTTACTAACTTGTAGGGAGTATAGTTTAATATCTGCAAAAGTAATAATCTTTTATTTAATATAGTAAATAATTATGGAAGCTATATAGAAACTGCAGTTTTAATCTGGGTTTCAAAATTTTATTTTTAGCATCACTTTTATATTCATATTAAACTCTTCTTTTAAGAGTTGGGCAAACTGCCTTACAGAAGAGTAAACCTTCTGGAAGCCACCCTTTCTTCAGTAAAGGGTCTGGGCTATTTATGGTTTAGAAGGACTTGGCTTGCTCCAAGGATGTCTTAACAGCACTGTTCAGAGGAGCAGAATAAGAACTTAAATAGAGCAAACCAAAAACCACAGATAACTGACAAAAAGACCTGTCTTGAGGTGATTATCCTTATAGTTTTATCTGAGATGTCTGCATTTAATAATAAAATTTCCCTACCCTCTTTTTATTCTCACTTATAGTCAATTCAAAATTAAAGACTAGAAGCACTTAGCTTGTGGCAAAAGATATGATTGTTACAAAGATGTCTGTTTAGGAGCTTCCATTAAATAAATATAATTGCTTCTTGCTTGCTTGTTTGAAAAAAAAATCTAGAACAGTATAGCTTAATGACAGCTTTATTTTGTACATGTATGACTTCTTCAGCATCCTTCATCCCAGTTTTTGTAGAAAATAAATGTAGCAACCAAAATCCTGTCAAAAGTTAGGAGGAACTGATCATCTCTTGGGGCACTTTTGAATCATTTGCACCACACTTTAATTCTTTTACGTTGATGTGTTTGTGAGTGTATGGATAACTTAATCCATTTGGTTTGTTCAATCCTTTTCCCTTACCCTCCTTTTTTGGATGAAAGCTGTTCCCCTACAGAGTACCAGATGAACATCTTAATGTGTTGTTAAAAATCCTGGTGGGAGATTCTCCATTTGGCATATGTTGTTTGGCAAAGTCACTTTCTGGCATTTTTCCATCCGAACTATGAGGAAAATTAGACCAACTATGTGGTACAGATCTCAGCAGGGTAAAAGTGCTTTAAGCAATATTAGAACAAGCAGCACGTATTAGGATTTTCTTGAAGTTTAATGTTGGGAGGAAAATATTAATATCTGAATTGCAGTTTTCACCAGAAATCTTAAAGAAGAATATACTCAACCTGAAGTTTTCTACATATTGATGGTAATCTGGACAGTTTGTTTAAAGAAGCTAATATATTCTGGAAAATTGAACAGGTAGGTAGTTTATCTCCTGTAGTTAAAAGTTCAGCTGCAAAATCAAATGATCACAATTCTTAAGTGCTCTGTTGTGGGGTTTGTAATTGGTCATTCTATAGAGAAAAGCAAGTAGAAACGTACAGTTGTGATTTTGTCTTCTAATATACATTAGATAATATACATGTTTTTCTTTTTTTTTAACATTTCTACTGCTAATTCAAACAGCAATTTTCTACTTTTGTCTATACACAGATATGTTTTACATAGAAAACTGTTCAGCTTTCAATAGCTCCCTTTTTCTCTTTCAGATTTTTTCTTCTTTCATTATCCATTTTTTTAAAGAAACTTTTCTTTAAAGAAACTTATAAAAAAATATGTATAGGAACACTGAAAAATAAACAGAAATCTTTAAAGCTCTTTTCTTTTGCTTTAATAGAGGTTTGGTTCACATACAATATCAAAGAGAGACCAAGTGTGTTTATCTGTTTATGTAAGATGACTGGATTTATTTTTGAAGATCCTAGAAGAAAGGCAAACTAGATTTACATTTACAAAAGCAGCTGTGTTCAGACAAATAAGTTATTCAGTGTCATATCAAAAACTGAGTTTTAAAAAACTGATTTTAAGGTTTTGGACATATTTCATTATTAGAGTCACCATTTTAATATGTTGTTCATTGTTCTAGGTGATTATATCTTTTTTTTTTGTGGAAAGAGGACAATGCATACAAATGCTGTGGAATTAGTATAAATGATGGGACTTTAGAATTAGATAAATTGTTAAAAGTGTTTACTAGATCACAGGGCTGCGTCCAACCAGGTTTTGAAGATCTCCAGAGGAGACTCCACAACCTCTCTTGGCAACCTCTTCCAGGGTTCTGTCACCCTCACTGGTAAGAAATTTTTCTTAAGTTCCTGTGGAAGTTTTGGGGTGTCCGTTTGTGGCCATTTCCTCTAGTCCTGTCAGTGGCCCCCACTGAAAAGAGGCCAGTCACTGCCTCTCTTGAGGTATTTATAGACACTGATTAGGTCCCCCCTCAGCCTTCTCTTCTCTAGGCTGAACAGGCCCAGCTCTCTCAGCCTTTGCTCACAGGGCAGATATTCCAGGCCCCTGATCATCCTCGTAGCCCTGCGCTGGACTCTCTCCAGCAGCTCCACATCCCTCTTGTATTCCAGCAGCTCCACATCTCTCTTCTACTGAGTTGCCCATGACTCTGTATGTGGCCTCATCAGGTCTGAGTCTTATTACCAAATGGACTCTACATTGGTAAGATTCTATGATACTATATTACAAACCTTTTTGACCCACCAAACCATTTTGGCATTTTTATCTTTTTGGATAATGGCTATATCTTGACAATATTTTTAGTATGTTATTCATTTTTAAGGCATATTTGCAGAAAACAATACATAGACAAGACAAGTAATACATAATGTCAGAACATCCAATAACATATAATTTATATTCTTAATTTATTCAGATATTTTAGTGGGAGGAGGGGATGGTTGGCAGAGTTTTGCCAAAAAAAAAAAGAAAAAGGAGGAACTTTTTCTCCTAACACACAATTTACTTAATCTCCCTCACTGTGACAGATTAGAATTAATGTGTCAGTTCCTACCTGACATAGGCTGGAATTAATTTTGAGAACATTATAAGAAATTTAAGCCCTTTTACTTCTAAGTGAATGGTAGAAAATAAACTGGATTCAGGTTAACTTTTATCAGAAGTTAACAGAAGTAGCATGTAGAAATATAGTTGTGAATAATATTAGCAGCATTAGCAGAGATTGATACTTTTATGATAAAAGATTAGGGTGGGCTGGGAAATAAGTATCATGTGCAGTGAATCCATAAAATAGCTTTACTAGTTCTTCATTCATGTCCACGTTTGGGAACAAAACAGAACCGAATAGGATGGAACAACAGAGAAGACAAGCCAATAAAGGAGAATAGAAGGGTGCAGTCTAGAACCATCTCAGTAAAAGCCAAATAGGAACCACAGGTACAATGGATCTCTGACATAAACAGGAGGCACCTCATTTATCTGTGACTGCAAATCTCTCCATGGCTGTTAGCAGGAAGCCTAACAAAATGATGGATGAAGATGACATAGTGCAGCTCTGAGTGTAAATAAATTTTGGCCCTCTGTCATGATTTCTACCAAAAGCTTAAGCTTCAAGGTTTCTGAACAAGAAGATTTTTCATTTTGCAGTCGCTAATGCAGCAGGATGTCTACCTGTGCTTAGAATGTACAGTGTTAGTCTGACACATCTGAATCAGTACCAATAATTTAAGCTAGTGTTTGCCATTTTTAAAGATTAGATATGGCATACAGTGACATTTCTATGACCTGTTTTGAGAATCTGCTATCCTATTTTTTCAGTTCTGCTGCTTTTATCCACATGCACTTCCCTTTATATTTAGGCCATTCTTTCATATTCCTGACTTGCAGAACAGTGACAATAGAAGATGTGAAACAAAGGCACACTGCAGTCTATCTGAAAGACATGGACTGAAGTGTCTTTTGCAAATCTTTTTAAAGCAATGGCTATAGTGCAAATAATAAATGACAAATGCATGATGAGAAATGCCTAATTATAGATCAGGACTAGGTTTGCAGATGTTGAATGGTAGACTGACTGTCTTCAGTAGGATACACTCTCTGAAGCTAGATTTTACATCAGATGAAATTGAAGTTATTTCATGTTCAAACATTTTCCAAACACAGAAATTAGTATACAATGAAGGCTCATGTTTCTCTGAACACTCAAATGGTGGGCTGCATCCTATATTTGTCTATTAAAGTTAAGAGACAATGAGAAGTGCATAGCAGTGACAAATGAGCAAACACTTTGCATCCTTATTCATTCTCCTCAGAAAAAGAAAGTCTGCAAAGCAGAATGATCAGGATTCCTAGTAATTAAAACAATGTAATTAATGTCTAGGAGCTAATGGTTACGATTGTGTATTATTTCCCAGAAAGATATTCTCATCAGTCATAAATGCTAACACAAAGTTAGGTAAGAAGAAACTCATTTAGACTAGGAATTTTCTCTATATGCCCTATGAACACAAACTATTTTCAGTGTCGTTGGGTCCTACAGATGACATCTGTTTTTGCAATTCAGTTGCAAATTTATTAGTAAAACAATTCCCTCTGAAAATTCAAGAACTTCCACCAGTCTTTTTATTCCTATGGACTCTAGGCTCTACACCATCTCAGCTACCATATACGATTTTAAGATATCTTGTGATGTCCCTCATTTTTTTATTTCCCACTTGGTAAATTCCTATAAAAAAAAAAAAAAAAAAGGTTTAAAAAGCAATTCCCTGTAGCAGATATCAAACAAACAACAGCGGTCATTTCTCTCTTAAAGGAAATAGATTTATCTCTACGTATATTTTATCCAGATAAACCATGAAGTTATATCTGTGTTGGTATGCCAATTATGATTTAGCCTTTTAATAGATTATGAAGTTAGTAGTCATAGAGCATGACATATGATAGTTCATTTAGAGAATGATAGAATTTTAGACTGCAGCATATAAAAATGATACATTCTTCATATATTATACAGACAGAACCTTATCTTAATAACCTAAAAATGGAATACTGTTCTAGATGTTTTATCTGTTAAGGTAATCAATTTATTTCTTAGGTATTGAATTATAAAAATAATAACAACAATAACAATAGTTTAGGTTAAACTGCAGTGAAAATACTTTAACATTTATAATGAATCAGAATAAGCCAGGGCATTATGTGCATTCTAAGAACAGAACTGATGTCCAATTCATGAAGAAAAGATGTAGGAAGAGGATGATGGAAAGGATGGCTCAGTGATGCCTCCATAATTTTGATAAATGTGGCTTCTAAACTAATGTAAGCCCCCAAGTTTCTATTCCTTTCATTTTGGAAAAACTGAAAGAATATGAAATATGAAAGAATATGATTAAATATTTACAATTATTTTCTTCCTAAATTTCATTGCTTAACATGACATTATTTCCCAATTTCCCTCCTTTTGCCACAGCCCAGAATATTTCCAAATTTTTGCATAGGCTGGACTGAGGAAATGGGACCAGATTGATAGTTATATCAGATAAATCTTCAGAGAAAATTTTTGAGTGGAAAGGTCTTTAGTTACAGTCATTCATTTCTCAGAGCAAGAAAGAACAGTGTTCAGTAAGTATCTCTTTTTCAGAGTTATATGGCAATGTAAAATATTTTCTTTGCCAAGATTAATTATCTAGTAACGTTATAAGTATTCTCTTGAGCTAAATATTTTTTTCCAACTCCAATTCTGTTCAAGAATTTTAAAAGATTTGAGAGGCTTTCTGAGTTGTTGGTATTAATAATTAACTTTTTTTTTGAAGACTGAAAATTGTAGAATAAGAAGTAGAAAAGATGATTTATTGCTGTGTTTTAAGAACTTAAGAATTTAAAGAGTGGAATGAAATGGGTAATTTTCTACTTTATAACCTAAATTTAGAGAGTTTCTGGATTTTTTTCAGTATTTGGAAATATTGAATTTTAAAGTTTTTAAGTAAGGAATTTTAGGCAGTACAAGCACGCCTTTTCTCTGCCTTGTCAATGAGATGTTATGGAACAAAGTTTTTACAGAATTATTGTGATCGACAGACTTCACCTAGGTTGACTTCCAATATTCAGATATGAGTTTCTTAAGACGTGTAAACATATTGTTAATCTTAAATACAAAGGCATAACAGAATCTTAACTGGAATCTGAAAATACCTGTTTTAGAATGT
Source organism: Nothoprocta perdicaria (assembly GCF_003342845.1). Lineage (NCBI taxonomy): Eukaryota > Metazoa > Chordata > Aves > Tinamiformes > Tinamidae > Nothoprocta > Nothoprocta perdicaria. Next base: position 536,495 of record NW_020455442.1, read on the forward strand.
AAATAAATTACTCTTTAAAAGTAATTTTAGTCATTCATTTTGGAATAATCTATGCTTTAGAGATGTTAAATCAAGAGTACACATCTTTCTAAACTATGTCATACATATTAAAACCAGTCACAAAATTAAATAAAATTATCAGTGGTTATTGGTTAGAGCAATAGAACAAAACAAGTTTCATTCTGTTATAACCTACTTGTTGAAATTATTATTCAGTGGTACAGCCGTAAAATGTTAATTTATTTTTATTAAATAAAATTTAAATTAACTTCCCAATTATATTGTAATACTTTATGAAACATACTCCTTGATAAAGAGAAATTTTTTACTTTTTAAAAATCCTTTTTCACCACTATTGTTCTAATATTCAAGCAGTTCAATATGTATCTCGTCATTACAAATTAAGCATATGTACAACCTTATCTAATTATCTAACATTTGAAATTTGGTTCATTTTTTTTACATGAACTTAAATTTTTCTATACTTGAAGGTGTAGATCCTCTGGTCATCCCCCATCCCAGAAAGACCCAAGGTCTGTGTTCTTTCCCATTTTTTTCCTCCTCCGTTTACAAGAATTTAACTGAAGTTGTGATTTCAGGGAAAGTTTCTGCAGAAACTGACCATTCTATTTTTCAACATCAGAAAAACTATGCAAAAGTTCACTGGCCCAGTAAAGACTATCCACTTTCTTCTAATTGTGTGAAATTTACATTAATCAAGAAAATATTCAGAGAGATAAAATATATAGGATTTTATCTGATTCATGTACAATCAGATCAGCTTCTTTCACATGACTTTTTTTTTGAAGTATTTTCTTGCTCACTATGAGTGAAAAAATACAGATGAGAAAAGTCAATTTTTTCTACTACTGTAAAAACAGGAACTGAGTGTTTTGGAATGCTTGCCTCTGTTGCTGGCATCTTTGAACCATGAAAAATGTGGTAAAGTAAGTGCTAATACAAAGACAGAAAATATATGGATTACATACTGTGAGAAGAAGGAAGGACGTCTGCCAATGACAAACTATTAAAATATTATCCAGACTTGGAATCACTTAAATATCACAGGACTAAGTATTTACTCCTATGTTTGCATATAGATAATATGTGTAGCTTTGGTTATTTCACAAAGATCACACAAAAAATATATACAAATTTTGCTTATTAATATATGTTATGAGAATGAGAGAACTATTCGTGGAAGAAAATCGGAATCGAGCGCTCTACAAAGAAGTGATGTGACTAGATGTATATCTAAGACACACGCCTAAGCAAAATATTTGAAAGTGACTCTTCATGTATCTCTTCATGTATCTAAAGACTATGGTTTAGAAGATGAAGGTTGAAAATTGTAATTGGAAATGAGAGAATATTTTTAACATAGTAAAATAGAGAATCTATTAAAATACTATTTGTATTTCAGTAGTAATTTCTTATTGCTACTAATTCACTTCATTATGTATTCATCCTGAAGGTGTCTTACTTCACATTTAATAAGTATTTAAAACTGGAGGCAGGAAAAAATCTTAAGAGCCAATTCTGTGGCAAATTGGGCAAGATTCAGTCAGCCATCCACCAGCAAGTAAGAAAGCTGGCTCATGTGGATGCTGGGCAGCAGACAGCTGTCCAGTCTGCTTGCTTGGTTGCCTTTGGAATTTCTTGCTATTGGAAGCTTTCTTGCATGATGAGAAGCCTTTCTGCTGAAAAATTTTGATTGATGTAGTAGTTAGGCCCTGAAACAGCTTCCCATTGTCAAAGCAAGACAGGCTGACTTCCTGTAATTTACATCTGCTGAAAATAGGCTGCACAGAATGGCAGGGAAATTTGATTCAGTCCTTCTGTGTTACCAGCTACAGAAATCTTAGTTCAGATTCAAGAGTTAAAATCCTTCAGAATATGGCTCCTCTGAAGCTCAATTCTGATTTGATTAGAAGTGATCATCTTTCCTCCTCTTGTTAGTCTTTATTTTTGTGTGTGTGTGTATGTGTATGTGTGTGACATCCATGTTTATTTTTTGCCTGCCGAACATTATAGGCAGGTATTTGTGTCTCTCTCAGCGAGTTTCATGGAAAGTACCTGTCATTAGTTTGGCAGCAAATCCCAGTACAGAAGCCATTAAATTAGAGGTTAAAGGATCTCTAGGATCACATTTTCAGAAAAGTCAGTGGAGAAAATGGATTTTTTTTTTTCTTTTTTTTTTTTTTGAGAAGAGAGGATAGGCAAGATGCAGGTATATATATTGTGGAAACAAAAATCCTTTATGGCGAAAGAATAGCTCCTATGAGAAGCTATAAACGAAAGATTAAGAGTTTGTGAAGGCACTGAATTCTGCAAGTGAGTTTCCTTGAGGTAAATCCCAGGCCAAAGACAACTAAGAAGAGGAACCGAGGTTGTAAAAACTGGAGAGGTCCCTTCTTTCTAGGGTTTTCAGGGTGAAAGAATGTATTTAGGAAATATTTCAGGGTGAAAGAATGTATTTAGGGAAGACTAAGATACTTTCAATGGACTATATGTTTTCTGATAGTTGAAGTGGAAATTATCCATGATTTTGAGAATATGTCTGAGAATTTAAAAAGCTATAAGTACTAAAAAATTCCAAAAGAGAGACATCTAATATTGACAGCTTCATAAAGAACATCAGCATGTGCTACAAGACTAATTGTTATGATTTTCACTTTCTTTTTCTTTGGCTTTCCTTATTTCACTGTAAATATATAGAATTATCACATAGTAACAACAAATAGCTTTTCAGTCGATCTTCACTTCCTTTGTATTTAATCATTCATAAAAGCCTTTTGATCCTCTTACTTTATCTGCAAAGACTATTTGCACTGCTGTGTGCTATACAAAAATATTATAAGGAGAAACTTGCAGTTTTCGTATCCTGTATTGTACAAACTGAGGCAGGTTCTCACTTATTTTTCCCCATATTTAAAAACAAGTCAAATTCAAATAACTGTTCCTGCTTAAAGTTACATACTCATGTACAACTGCAAGTTGTTGGGGAGGGAGGAAATTGTAATTGAGATAAAATAATGTTTAAGTATTTATCTTTTTACTGAGTACATTTATGGAATTTTCCCCTTGAATGTTTACCATGTAAAATTCAGATATATGTTCATTGTATATCTACTCTGCAGATATAGAATTTTCTGAGAGAAATTCCTCCTCTTTTACATCTTTTGCTGTCTAGTGTGATAGACAAACACCATTTCATTTCTCTTTTGTTTAACAAATGTGATGAAAACAGGCATTTAGACAAACCCATGTCAAAATGAATATACTGGATAAAGTTTTTCCTAGTTTGAAACTGATACTCCTGAGGAGGAGTGTGAAGAGTACTCTGATCAGCCTACAGCAGGCTGAGCAATTATTTTTTGTTCAGATTGCTGCTGTTTAAATAGTTCAGGATCAAAGTAGACTCTTTTATAAGTGCAGAAGTTGAAATAATGGCCATCTGCCTTTCCCTATGAGAGTCATCCTTACTTATGAAGAGAAAAAGAAACTGGAGATGAAACCACCTCACTACATCATTACATGTGACAGACTTAGATATGACCTTAGACTGGTTATTAGCAGACACTGCGAAGAAAGAATACCAGTGGTCTCTGGCTCTAAGTTGTTTGAATATAAAATAGGAAGTGTGAAATTTATCTGCCTAACATAGACCTAATTTTAGATGTCAGTTTAGATTGTCTATTTCCAGCTGCTGATAGCAAGGAATACAAGCTTCTCACAAGTCCTGTGCTACATCTTCATGTTCCAAGCAGATGTTAATATCCTGAAAATATCTCAAATAAAACTAGACACATATTTTTCAAACCTAAATCCCATGTGGATCCTGTGATTAGAAAAAAGCAGGAAAGAAAGAGAATGCACGAGAAGAACATTACACAATGTTTATGAGAATGGTAGGAACTGATGACAGATATGAAGAATGATCTTTGCAGCAATAGTCTCAATGGACATACATTGATCACACAGATTCAGCTTGGGCGATGGGATGTAACACACATCAGGGTATGAGATAAAAAGAGCCCATGTGAAAGTGCTAGTTTTTGGGATACATAAAGCAAAATCCTACAAATAATATGCAGACTCAGAGTCCTGGAGGAAATGAAAATGATCACAAGATGTGCTGTGATGAAGCAGTGATTGAGATGGCATGCACAGTGATCAATCTGGAAGTTTTAGGAAGGAGAATAAAAAGCTTTAAACTGATGACAGAACAGCCCTGATGAGATGTCAGGCAGTCAGACAGGAAGAGACAGATCTGATGGAGGAGATAATTCACAGAATCATTAGACTGACTTTATCACAAAGATAACAAATGAGTTTGAGTGTCTATCTGAGGTTACTAAAGATTATATAGAAAAAAAAAAAGGAATACAATGCAAAAGGTCTATAGAAACACTGAAAAAAGAATGAAAATACCTACAGGGGATGTTAAGAGATCTTTTAAAGTTGAAAGCCATAAGGAGATGGAATTGCAGAAAAGAGGAAAGGAAAAGATTTCAAGAAAACAGTTGTTTCAAAAGTGAAAACAGACAGGTCAAGAAGACTGAGGATAGCATTTTATTTAACACATTTGGCTAAAATTAGGTTATTGAAAAAAAGTACTTTGTGGAGAATGAAAAGATGGAAAGTAAAAATCATGTGTTTAGCCATTTAGTTAACTAAATTTAAGCTAATTTTCCAGACGTCTTTAGAAATTGATAGAAAGCAAGAACTAGCTTCCTAAGACAAATTGATCCCATTATCTTGCATAAATTCCCTCCCCAGTTTCCACAGATGACTATCAAAGGTTTATATAACTATCAACTATATCTTCTATATATGATATTTAGGAGAAGCTCAAATGTGAGAATCTCCAGACAAGGGAATAGTGCTTTTATTGAGTTTTGATAAAAGAAAATAATAAAAAAAAAGATGAACACACACAATGCAGAAGCTGTAAGTATAAAAAAAAAAAAAAAAAAAAAATCAGATGCTTTTGGAAAAGTCCAAGACATAAAAAGATTTGTTTCTTTTTAAACATATTTTTGTTGGGCCTAGAAGGCAACTTTATGCCTAGTACTCACTATATAAGAGTGAAAAGCAGCTGAGACTTTGATGTAAGAGATATAATTCATATCTGATGAAACTCAGATTCCTCTGGAAGGCTGGAACAAACTTGTAATGTTTATACTCTCTCTTAAATAAATCCTACATTTTATCAACTTTGCAATATTCTTCCACATATCTGCAAGTTTAGACAGGTATGAATTTATTAGAGGAAAACGAAACAAAACTCTTTTATTCTGTTTAATAGATCCATTTAACTCACAACTCTCCCTTTCTATGTATTGCTTGTTTTCTTTTTACAGTGAGGAAGCCATCTTTGACAAAATAAAAAGAAATGAAGAACAGATTGCACTTGCAAAGAACGAATAGCACTCCTTCAATTCTTTGGATCATTCATTTAATAAAACCAATATGGCAAAGTATTGTTCTGAATCTAGAGGTGACCTTTCAAATGCTTTAAATAATGAAAGAAAAATGATTTATGGTGATGCATGCTATGCTATTATATTTCAATATATATAAATGATGTGTTGAAATTCTATAATGAATCAATTTCCCAATGCTATCTGTAGTATAGCACCAGTAATGGCACAAGTAAGAGACCACATTTATATACATCTTTGATATAGGATTATTAGTAATCAAAATTTTTAAAAAGTAACAAGTATAAATATCATATTTTACATTTGATTTGAAATTATTATTTCAGTCATATATTTCACCATGATGGAGGTTTAGTAGTTATGTTTGAAAGTCACAGCTTAAATTGCCTCTCTCAAAAATATTTACATGCAGAATACATAAGATTAATTCTTATAGAACCAAAATATGAGAGTTCCTTTCTGAAGACTTTTTGCTTCTTTTTTTTTTTTTTTTTCTGTCGGGTAACTTTCCATTCATTTCTCCCTTCCTTTCTTCTACCCCTCCTTCCTTCATTTTCTGAGACAAGGAATACAAGACCTGCAGTAGAACAGTGTTGAGACTGAAGACAATTAGAAAGTTTCCAATCTCTTAGGAATTGATGTGGAGTAATCACACCAAGTCCTATGCCATCTGTGTGTTATGCTGCTGCTCCCAATGTCCAATCTAAGGTAAGGTCCTTTAATATCTAAATATAATGAATAGAGACATGATCCAATATTCAGCCTGTCCACTGTCAGTGATTAATTTAGGATTTATAACATTAAAGTATGAGTGATCTGGCCTGAAATTTGCCATAATCACAGTATGTATGGAATAGAGAAAATTGCATCTTCTGCCCTTCAAATGTGATTGGCAAAGATGATATTTCAGAATCTCTAATTGACTATGGTAAGATATGAAAATATTGCCTCAGTGATGATGAAAAAATATGAAAAAAAATACCCCTCCTATCTGAAAATGAAACAAGAGCAAAACATGAAAATGTAGGGAATATTTTGAATGTTAGTAGAATAATCTACTATCCTCCTGATTTACCCACATTATGAAAGCAGTCATCTGGTTAAAATCTTTTACTACATTCAAAGAAAAAAAGTGAGGGAAGTTTTCTGCCATGTAGAACCTAGAAATATATCAAAAATGCTTGTCAGGAAAAATACTTTTTAAAGATCTTTTAAATATATGTATTTTTTACAGATTTTATGGTTTCAGATGTAAACACAAAATGTGCAGACATAAAATTTTATCTGTTTGCCTTTGTCTGAGTTACTGTCTAATCTATACATGCTATGAAATACTCAGATTTGATGGAAGTTTAGGAAGGAAGCTGTAATTTGTTTTTGAGGTGTTGAAAATATTTCACATCTTGACTGAGATGATAACCATGTCTTTAAGGGCACAAGTAGATTGGTGCAAGTGCTTACATGCCCTCCAGATGGTCTATGCTAAAGCAGAAAACACATGTACAGTGTTTCACTTATTTATGTTTTGCTGTGTAATTTGTCAAGTAAAATGTATAAATTGCATAAGTGCATTTAACTGAGTCAAATAATAGTATTTTCTAATCAATCCTTAGGGAAATATGAGTGCTTATTTATATCTTTATGGTGCTGTGAATAACTCTGCTATGAACAATCTTTATATTATTTTCTGCAGCTTCATTTCTCTTCATAATTTCCATATAGAATGTTTCATTAATGCATTAAGTAATATAAAATAAAATCTGGTGATTTTTGTTTGGAAGAATTTCCTAGCAAAATTTCCACACTTTCAGAGCTTGTTTTTCATTTCCATGCTTACATCAGAAATTTGACTTTTATTTCAACATAAATGGTGGAACAGATGCATGTTACACATCTCTTAGAATCTCTCTGCCTAATTTTTGAGTCCACTTGCTTTTTTGGTATTTTATACTTGTGCTGTCCTCACTGTCCTGCAGCAGTTTCATTTCATGCCACGTGTCAAATTCATTTTTCAAGAATGATCCTCTTAAAATTGTATTCTTTCGTCTCTCCCAGATAAAACCATATCTCCTCAGTCAGTAATCCTGATTGTTGCCTTTATCATTTGCTTTAAGAAATCATCTCCAACACAATCTAGGAACCTCATCAATTGTGTGAATAACTCCATGCTGATCTTCCAGCAGATTCTGCAGCATCCTGGAAGACTTGGTAGCAGAAGATTCCTTCTAGAAATCAGGGAAAACCTCTTCTGCTACTTTCTCTTGGCCAAGAGGATTGTAACAGCTATTCCACAATATCAGTGGTCATTCTCCTCTGATCTTGATCCAGGGACTCTCAGCAGGCCTTTCTCCAATATTATAGAGCTCTGGAGAATCAAAGAGCTCCCTGACTTGGGAGATATCTTTCTTCCCATTCTGCTCTTTCTGCGTTTATCATGGCTATATCACTGCTCTTGCTTACAGGGAAGTTTAAACTCATGCTGCTGTAGAGTGTCTACAATGAGTACGCTTGTCTCTTGAGCACTACTGATACAGAGAAGCTTGGAAGTGCTTCTTGCAGCTCCTGCACTTGACACCAAACCAACCTTATCAGAACATATATGCCTCTCACAGGTAACTGTTCTATTGTTCTAGCCCCTCACTCCTGTATGGCAACATCTACCTTTGTGAACTTTGTTAGGTAGAGGCAGTTACAGTGCTGGATGAAAAGTAGGGCAGGTGCATCCAACAGCCTTTTCATACAGGCTTTATGACTGTGGAGAGTTTTTACATTTTCAAGGCTGAGGAAATGTGGGCTGAAAGAATGGACTTATAGTGAAAATTGCCTAGAGTGCCATGCTTGAAGGGTAGCTATCCAGTCAGTGGCTGGTAATGAGTGGAATATTCCATTTTCAATATCTTCATCAGCATCCTAGATGATGACCCATAGTGTATGTTTAACACATCTGAAGATGATGCTAATTTAGGAAAAGTGACTGACACAACAGCTTCATGGTATCAGTAACTCTTCCTAACCTAGCATCATAGCTTCAGAAAAACCATGAGAAAGATTAGGACTGAGTCAACAGAAGCTTTATGAAGTCACAGAGAAGGCCATTCCTGAACATTACCAGGTAGACAAAACCATGATTAACCTGATCCAGTGCACATGATAAACCCACTATAGCAGAAGATCCAACTAGAAGACCAATACTTCTACAAAATTGCAAGATCATGGTTGCTTTATGACATGGTAGATATTCTTGGCATGGGAAGAGGCTTCTTACATTAGCTGCTTATCTAAGAAATTTAGATATAGTCTCTGTGCACTTGTAAAAATGTACTGAAAATATTCTTTTTTTTTTTTAATTACTTTTTAATTAGTAATTAGGTTTGCTTTTTCATCATGTTTCCAAACAACTTATGTGCCACAGTTCTGTGAGTGGGCACTGTTAAATGTAAGAACTTCATATACATCTGTATGAATTAATTAGTAATCTTTGTTGAATGAGGGTCCACTGATGCCACCCAAAAATTCACTTGCTTCTCCATTAATAATAGCATATTCAGTAAAACATTAAAATTTGACAGGTCTGTTTTTCTTAGGTTGTTCCAGTCACTTTTTAGCTGTAATTTTTAGCTGTAGTTTTTTGCAGCTGAATTAAAGTTTACTCTAAAGCATACATGATGTGTTGACATACAAAGAAAAATGCATTGCATAATAGGGTGCAAAAATAACTGAAAGATTATGTTATTAGATCAAGAAAAAAATCTCATACATATAGTTAACTTGAATCTTGTGTTAACTGCATGACTATCTGAAAATAAGCCCTTAGAGAATTTGCATTCTCACATAACCTGATCCTATGAAACAAAACTGGAGACAGGAAAATGCAAATTATAAGTAATTTTAAGGTAGAAAAAGCTAAGAATGGGGAAATTAACCTGGAGAGGTTGTAGGGAGACTGATGAAAAACTGATTTTTTTTTTTTCTTTTTGATTTGGCATGCTACATGGCTGCTCAATTTTTTTTTTCTTCTTTGTTTGTTTGTTTTTGAACAGTCTATCTGAGGTTTAAAGATACAATATATGTCACTAGAAGCATGAAACCTGTATATAGATTTCACTTGATGAGTTTTTACTAAACTTGCTACAATAGCTCTCATAATTTACTGGAGTAAAAGAATCCGTTAGTTATTTCCCTACGGTCATGCATTTCTTGGTGGCTCACAAATTCCAAATTTGCTGTGAAATAAATTGCTAAACATGACCACCTTCCTTCTCTTGCTTTTATTAGCTGAATATTAGTGTTTATTAGATGAAAACACTACTGCTACTTTATCTTGATGCTACCAGTTATCTGTCTGCCTGCTTCTTCAATAAATAAAGCAGGGGAAAATATGGTTTGGGGTATCTTCATCAGACCTAACAGCAGTTGCAACTCTGTAATAAGGCAATGATTAAAATTACAAAGGCTTTTGATCAGTTGCTGTTCAGCATCAAGACAGACTGTCCTTGTCCCTCTTGGTGCCTGGTCATGTACTTAGAATAAAAAAAAAAAAAAAACAAACAAAAAAAAAAAAAACAAAAAAAAAAAAACCAGATGCCTGGCCTGGCAGTCAGAGTCAAAATAAACGTTATATATGGGTACAGGAAAGCATTTCCTCCCATTTTAGCATGACAGGGATCTAAATAGATTTTGCCTCCTCTACCACATGAGGTATGGGTTGCCTGCTAAGATCATCTAGGCATAGCTCAATCCATGAATTCCCTACTAATGCAAATAATACCGTATTTTAAGTAGTAATCTGTGTTGGAGGTCCTCTCATAAAGCATACTGAAGAACTTATTTCTAACTTATCAAATAGCAATTAACTTACGCACCACACAACTTTTGGATTCTTATATGTACATTAACTTTTTTATTTATATCCTTGTTCCTATGGTTGTGCATGGAAATAATAATAATGAAAAAAACAACAAAAAAAGTTGTATCTTGAAGTAAGAGTACTACATTTTAATTATTTTTAAAAAGCTTGTTTATAGGTATATGAGGTTCTTTTCCAACTTTTTGTATGTTTCTTCATTTCTGTATTATTGGATTACTGGTCATAGGCAAACTATTATTCTACGTGATTTTAATTTCTGTTCCTCAGAAAATGAGAACTTTTAAATACATGTAAATAAAAATAAATAAACAAATGAAAAGCTACTTCAGTATCAGTTTGTCAGTTACATAAGATTCTGTTTAAACAGCTCTGCCAATAAAATCTTTTGTTGTAAATGCAGAAGACCATTCATATAAACATTCCAGTGTACATGATCAGATCACTGTAGATTTAAATGATCTTTGGTAGTTGAAATACAGAGTAAATATGGATTCCAGAAAGGCTTCCTTCTATCTAAAGACACAAAAAGAAATCATGCATAAACATTTTTTTTTTTTGAATTCTCTGAATCTTTTATCTGTAAAGGAAGAAATATATTTATGATAAAACCTGCACTTCTGATGAAGTGTACAATTATATTATGCAACTCAAAAAAATATTGCTGTCTTTTCTTCAAACTAGTTATACATTCCTTGCTGTTTTCTGGTGTGTCCCTTTTGCTGCTCTCTGTGAAATATACTACAAGCCTGCACAAAAGTACAATGTTATTCAGAATGGATCTAGAGGCAAATTTAATCCTTACTGTATCACTGACTTATTAAATGATGTTTGCTAAGGATCTTCCTTTCTTTGCACATCAGTTTATTTCTCTATATAAGCTAAATCATGATATGTGTTTTGCTTGTAATGTACTTGGAGATTTCTGGAAAACAAATAATAGATCATGTGCACAAAGAGAGACCAATAAACACAGCTTTGATATTTACACCATTCTAGGATGTGTCCTTCCATGAAAACAAGATCAATTGCATCCTTTAATGTAGTGATCAATATACTATTGAATAGTAGTAGTATATTCCATCTTTTCTTTTGTTTTCTCTAGTGCATCTGTAACTCTTAGTTTTTCCTTGGATTGTTACTACTACAGTACTTGTTTTTATGGTATACAAAATTGTGATCAAACAAATCATTATTATGCACTAAGGTACGCACAAATTAAGACAGTTTTAGATGTCAGACATAACTATGAAAGTTGATTTATTTTATCTAGGTCTAGATGTCTATAGTAATGATATCTACATCTGAATTAGTCTTATAAATGACCTTTACTGTCCGTGGGGAGAAATAAGCACTTTAAAGGCATTAATCATTTGACCTGCTTCAGATGTCTCATTAGGATGGGAAGAATTGTGTCCTAGAAATGCCCATTTTTTCCACTGTTTGTGAAAGGAGACTAAATGACTAGCCCTAATGTCTGCACTGAATCAGATGTAACCCCTCTGTATCTCATATATCTCGTAAGGCATTCATGGACATTTGTTTAAAAGCTAAAAGGAAAATCAGAATACGAAATTCTGTTAAAGTTTAACTGTGAATAAAGAGTTCCTCCACTGCTTACTGCTTCTTGCTATTTTAAGGGAAGTTAAGAAGTATTCTGTGGAGACTTACGGGTTCTTATTTGTTGTCTTCATGAAAAGCAAGAGCATATGACTGGACAGAATACTTCCACACTTTTAATAGGATTAGACATAAGATGCCTGAAAAGAATATTAAGGGGAGGATATTTCTCCATCTAACGTTAGTCAGAAGAATGAGAAAATATTGTTGACATATTAACAGCATTTTGGCTATGATAAAACCTCTAACAAATTAATAGCATTTTCTATTTAATGTGGATGGTAGTCTTCTACTTATATATTTATATATGTATGTGGAAGTGCATATGTACAATACTGTAATTCATTTCCTGTCAGATGAATCCTATTCTGTACTAAGCAGAGTTTAACTCTTTGACTTTCTTTCTTGATCTGTATAAATTATTTCATTTGTCTCTTCTACTTTTTTCTAAAGGATTAGCTTTTTTTATTAACAAGCTTGAAAGACATCTTTGCTTAAAACTCTAGCATAAATTGCATGGATGTCTATACTTTTTGTTAGTGTATTATAAACTGTTGATTTTGATGCTCATTTCATTGATCAATCATTTGGTGATTTGACACGCTTGGTTATATGTGCAAATATTCTGAGAACCTCCTGGCAAAAGAAAGGCACTTCTCAGAAAAGTATTGCTTATATTTCCTGCAATGCAGGAAGCTTTTAACACAGTAATTAAAAAAGAGTAAATTTGTAAGGGAAAAAAAATAGCGAAATTTATTACTCCGTGCAAAGCATCCATTAAAAAGGCAATTGTGAATCAGTACTAGCCGAAAGAGAGAATCCTCAACTGAAGACTATTTTGTTATCATATCACACATTTGGGACTCCTCTGGCAGAAAACTTTGTGAACAATTGCTCACTGATCTATAGAAAGCATATTAATGCTTTTCAGAAGACGCAGTAAAAATGCTTCTGGGTCTCAAGAGTCTATATTTCAATGTAAATATAAGGAGCTTCCAATTATTCTGTCTGAATGTAGAAGATTTTTTAGATAACAAAATGAAAAACTTCAAAATCATCACTTGAGATAATAACATTAATAGGAAAAAGTTTGCTTAGTTCTGTGAAGCTGAAACACCCTAAAACTAGAGAGCATAATCTAGAAGATAAGAAATTTGAAGTAAATAGAGGTTTCTGGGAGAAGTAGCTCATAGAGAAGATAGTAAATGTATTTAAGAAAATGAAACTGAGTGTTATGTTTTTTTTATTGTGTTCATATATTAACATTCTCTGCTCCGAAGGAGAGGAGAAGAGAGCAGAGGAAAGAGGAGAAGAGGAGAAGAGAGGAAATTTGTTTTTCATCTAAGTGCTTCGATTGTATCTTGTTACACTTTCCCATGCCTGCACAAGTCATTTGCAGTCTGCAACTTCCTCCCACTGTGAGGAACCATGAAAAAAGTACCATGCAGTAAAACATACAGTGAAATTTAGTCCTATAAATTTTGCATTCTTAATTTTGTCCTATAAATTTTGCATTCTTGTCCCTTTTGTGTCAGATCACATGGCACACAGGAATTCATTTCTAACCAAAGCTGAAAATATGTCTCTATCTTAAAATAAAAAATAGCAAAAGACAACCTCCATTTGCATGTTACTTGTTTAAGAACAGATATATTAGAAAAGTCTAATCTTATCAGTAATATTTTTTAAAGATGAATAGAGGCAAAAATAAAGAGCCATTTTGCATAAATAACTTTACACATTGACCTTTAGAGAACTGAACATGTTATGTTGAACAATTTACTTTTATATATAAAAGTTTTTATTTGAATGAGCTCCAAGTACAGATACTTTAAATGTCTTTTAAAGTGCACAGTACTTGACTTTGTGAGCATGGCAGATAACTCTGAATTGTATCAAAAAACAGCTTTTAAAAAGATGAACACTGGTAATTTCTAATTGTGCTTAATGATGCTGGCTATGGCATGAAATCAGAAGTCCATCTGGGGAAGGAATATTTCTTTAGTTTTTGAGAAATACCCCTGAGAGCGCCAATTAAAGTTTGGAGGAGTTTTTTTCAACAATATGAGTGAATTATTCAAGATACCATTTGATTGTTCCAGAAATCTGTGGGATATAACTATTTCTTAAAAGTGGGATGGGAGTATATCTAAACAACTCCTGTTTTGTTTGTTCATTTATATTTTTATTCGTAAGAATTCAGAGGAGTGGCCTACATCCTTATTATCTTAAAAATAATCTGTAGCTTGGTATCAGAGAATTTGTGCAATTAATCAGGACTCTTAGAGGAAGGAAAGGATGAGCTTGATTAAGATTGTAGATTGAAATTGGAACATTTAACTTCATTTCCTCCCTGTGTCACTTCTGGTACTTCTCCCATAAACTTGTGCAATTTTATATTGAGCATTCAATCTAAGTTTTAGTGTTCAGTCTTTTTTTTTTTTTTTTTTTTTTTTAAAGCACTGATATTATTTCATGTGTACAGATTGCAATTCTTTGGGGCAATAATTTTTAATTTCTGCCTATATATTTAAAATAAAATATGTTGTGTTTTTTAATTCCAAAAATATAATTCACACAATATTATGTTAATCCTGGTATCAGTTCATTTGTATTCCACACTTTCACGTATATCACTGGCCAAATCAGAAATCTGCAGAGATGCATATCTTATTTGAATTTTTTATCTCTGAACTCAAATTTGCACATTATTCCAAGCACACCTATATCGTGTTTATTAGAATTCTATTTTTCCTGTAGAAAGGCTGATATCCTGTGAAAAAAAAAATGTATTGGAATAGAAGAAAATCATACTTTCCCAATTTAATAAGCCTTAAAACATTGCGAAGCTATATAAATATCAAAGGGGGTTGTCAGTATGCTTATCTTCAGGTCCAAGAATGGAGTAAGATGCCTCAATGCTCAGCTTGTTAACAGAGATAGGAGGGGATACTCAGGGAGCAAATATGACTAGAGAAATATGAGGTTTTATATTTTACATTTGAGGAAAGGCAGTTTAATTTTGGAAACATCTCTCTGTCAGAGCTAAATCTTGCTATAGCGGAGCCAAGCTAAAAGAAAGTTTGTTGCTAAAGTGTGGTGAACCCACTAAAATGAGATTATTTTTGTTTCTTTGAACTGAATCTGTGGTACAGGGAATGTGGTAGCTACTTCCCTAATAGCACAGTTTACTCTTGGCAGAAATTAGGCTAGCTGTGACTTCTGCCAGAGCTTGTGCTTGTGGAATTCAATTTAGACTCCATCACGAATGTGAGCAGGTGATTTGGCTGGCTCTTCCTGTGGAGACTAACTAGTTGCATTATAGTGCCTGGATACTTCCAATGGGATCAATCAGGATATGTTAATTGCGCCAAGTTGATTTTAAAGTGGTATAACGGGAAATTTGTTAACTTGGGAGAAATGCTATATTTTTAACAGTAAGGGGTATCATTATTATTATTCTTTTGAACAGGTGGTCTAGCAGCATGGAAGGAACCATGCCGCTGACAACAAGAGAAAAGAGAAGGATGCAGAGAAATGAACCAGCAGGAAGTTCAGACTTTGGATAATTCAAAAAACTTAGTGTAGATGGCTCATCTGCACCAAGAAATACAATATTCTCAAAATGAAGGGATTGCATCAAAACTTTCTATTGCTTTCTCAACTGTTTTGTTTCTTTAGCTTCAGAAAGTGCTGACTCTTATGCAGTATTGCCTCTCAGGAGAAAAGCAGCAATTTTCGGATCAGCATCAGGGGACAGATTTCATTTGGCCAGACACCCTTATGAGCTCTGAGATAGGATTCCTTCCTGGTCAGAGACTGGCATCCTCTTTGTGCTCTTTATTTCATTGCATAAATAGCACACTTGGCTGGATTCATAATTCTTTTACTCATTTCCATTTTTTTTTTGGCAATAGTTTTCAGAGGGCCTTTATATAAAAAGAGATATTGTTAAACTTCTTGCAGCAGAAAATATTCTGTAAGAAAAAATTCAAAATTAGCTAAAATCTAAATTCAATAGTTTACCATAATTAAAAAATGTGTTGAATGGAATATATTTATGTGCACATACATATTTTTTGTCTTTACAGTTAACATGGGAGAAGTACTCATAGCAGTAAGGCCACTACAGGGCATATGCTTATTGAGAAAAATGCAGATAAGTCTATTTTGTCTTCCTTCAGATAGGTTTGATTAAAGATCGACTCTCTCAAGATATTTCAGATCATACCCTTGATCAGGACTATTCAGCCTCCTTAGCTTGCTGAAGGCAAGACGGGATTCAGAGAGAAGGAGATACCATTCAGTGGAAGCTCTGCAGTAGGTGCAAACTGCTGATAATCAGCAGTGGAGGAAAGTGTATGGTAAAAGGAGTGTGTGGAATGCAGGATCAAAAGCAAGGACAAAAAGGGGCCTTACAACTTAAGTGTGTAACTTAAGTGTGGAATTTTGTTTTGTTTATTCAGGCATTGAACAAGAAGAGTGAGAAAGCATGTGACCTGGTAACATGCAATTATATATACTATTAATGTAATAAAAAATCATAGCATTAACTAAAGAACAAATTCCATATAATAAATTCAGGAATAAATTAAATAACAGAAAATAAATCTATGTTGACTTTATAACGTTTTATTCATTTTCAACACTATCAAAATAAATGTTAATTGCACAATATTATCAACATCAATAATAATTTCACAAAAAGCCTAAATTCATGCTAGAACACAAGTTACTCCTGTGACTTCCTGTTGATGTTGGATCATATGTACCCTTTTTTAAAAAAATGAACTATGCTTTTTATTTTATAGAAAATTTGTGTTAGTTATTTCACCTACTTTTCACTACTTTTGTGAATGCAGAAATGTGATAGCATGCAGCCACATTTTTCTGTGCATAGGTTATCTGCTTTTAGAGCAGCAGGTATGCAACCAAGAAAGAGAGAAGGTATGGTAGACTGAAAGAGAGTAAATGGTAAATACTGCCTGCAGTAAAAATGCAGTACAAATGGCTGAGACAGCCTTTCATCACCAGAAATAAGGAGGTACACATTTATAAAGATGATTCTTATCATGTTTATCCAACTTTTAGAATATTTATCTTACTAGGAGGTTACTACAGCTGACTTGTCTCATTTATTAAAGTATATAGTGTAATAACTATTGAAAGATTATAGAAATGTCCTATAAAGCATCATTTAATAATAAAAAAAATGATTAGAAGAGATTGTTGTGACAATAAAAACTACAGAGATTTAATGGAGTCATACAGAAAATGAAACCAAATCAAAATTTATGAGTGTCCTCATCTGTTTTGCTGAGTTATCATTATCTATAGGTACTAATATATGTTAGGGAAGTAAGAGCAATATATTCCCTCCTTTACTGAGTTCTGTGATAGAGGGAATAGTTCTGTGACTATTCCCTCTATATCACTTTTCCAATTTATTCTTCAGAACTACCAGTTCAAAGATAAGATTCAGGTCTCTACCGTGATAAGGACTGAGTTTGCTTTAGTGGAAATGGTTTGATCTCTATTAAGATATATTGTGGGTATTTAGGACTAACTGGCCTAATGATCTCCAAGGGATCCAACCCCGTGAGGCAGTACCTCTCATCTATGACTTCACTCAGATGTGCAATGTAACTCCTCCTTACTTGAGACAATATTACTTTTTAAACATCACAGCAGAATCTTAAGAACGTGTTGTTTGAAACAATTTAACCAGGACATACTATTGTGTCTTGGGGTGAAGGATAAGAGCTAAGCAACAGATATGAGTGGCTGGATGAATAAATATGTGAATTTCCAATAAACTAGAAAAATTTTAGCTGGGGCAATAATTCTATTTTGCTGACAGTGCAAAAATTTGTTACTGAGTAGTATAGGTATAACTTTGTTATATTATAGAATCATAGAGTGTTTAAGGTTGGAAGGGACCTCAGAGGTCATCTAGCCCAACCCCCCTGCTCACACAGGGTCACCTAGAGCACGTGGCACAGGACTGCGTCCAAGCAGGTTTTAAAGATCTCCACAAGAAGGAGACTCTGGGCAGCCTCTTCCAGGGCTCTGTCACCCTCACTGTCAAGAAATTTTTCCTTAAATTCTTGTGGAACTTTTGGTGCTTCAGTTTGTGGCCATTTCCTCTAGTCCTATTGCTGGTCACCACTGAAAAGAGGCCACTCCCTCCTCCTCACTGCCTCCCTTGAGGTATTTATAGACACTGATCAGGTCCCCCCTCAGCCTTCTCTTCTCCAGGCTGAACAGGCCCAGCTCTATCACCCTTTGCTCATGGGGCAGATGTTCCAGGCCCCTGATCATCCTCGTAGCCCTGCACTGGACTCTCTCCAGCAGCTCCACATCCCTCAAATTACTGATATTCCACATTTTTATTATGATCATAGACAATTTTTTTTCTTTGTTTATCACAAATCTGTTTGCAGCAATGATGAAATATTCTGTGTGTTTGTTTGTTTTTGGCTGGTTGATTATTTTGCCTTTTTTTTTTTTTTTCCCCCTCCTTGGTGGGTATTGGTCTACTGAAAAGTGAACTGGTAAACAGCAACAAAAAGTCCTAACTAAATGTGGACAGCAAAGAATCATCTTATCAAGTATGCGGAAATTGACCTTATCAAACATGTTAAGTATCCTTGCCATTATGTGGAGTGGCTGTTCTCCATTAGCTCTTGTAGTCATTTAGCATTTCATTTTGCCATGGTACACAAGTGAAATAATGATTTAGATTCTAAAGCATCAATTAGACTTTACATTAGTGAGAAATTTAATCAGTATCTCTTGTAATTTTTAACAAATGTGCAAGCAGTGAAACAGTGTCCCTGTCATTTCAGAAATAAGAATATGCTCTTAGAGTTTTAGGGCATTTGTTTTCTACACTTCATGTACCTAGCTTCAGAGGATCTCTTTGAAATCTATCGATAGAAAAGCAGGGCAAATGAGAAGAAACCTTAGGTGAGAATATTGTTTTATTTTTATGTTGTTTTGTATAAGAACTCTCTATGTGTTTTAAAACTTTTCATTTCTTTTTCACTGAGTAAAAAAAACAGACAGGGAGAGGTTGAGTGAGTGTCTAAGGGCATTGGAAAATTCACTAGAAAAATATGAATTTTAAGCAATTGAATTCCAAGATTTTTTTTTTTTTTTTGGTATTTTGCTCATGTTTCCCCTTTTATTTCCCTACATATCTTTAATTCAATATTAATTCCAATAAGTCAGAAAATTTTTCAAAAGACATAAGTATATATTCTTTTTCTCAGTCAGTCAGAGCTCAGTGAAGTGCGCATTTGTATATCAGAGGTATACTAGAAGTATAGTATCAGAGGTGTGGTAGAGGTGCTATTTAGTAGTACCAGGGGGGGCATACCAGCATTTTGTAAAATCTGAGACCAAGTGGTAGATTTTTCTTTATATTTTGGTATTCCAAAAACCTATTTTCCTCTGACAAAATTTCATCTTGCAGGGACATCCCTTTTCTCTGTTCCAGTAGCTCAACTAACTAGCCATAAAGAACTACTCCAAAGAAAGGGAGGGAAGAAAACTGTTCTTCAATGTAGGAGAATTTACATGCAGCTTTTGAAGAGATGGTTGTGAGAGAGAAGGAAAAGCAGGATGAGAAAGAGCAATTTGTCTAGCTGACAGTTAGTGCAACTGATTACTATCCAATTCTTGTTCATTTTCTACATTTCATTCTACAGTTCATTTTTGTGGTCCTCCTTGCTTTGAAGGGGACTATCGTGTGGAGTGTCATCCTTCTTTTATTCAAAAATGTGCTTAAGCCCTTTAAATTCCTTGAAACACTTGACTGTGCAAGTGTGTTCAGTACCCTTTGGTACTGAAGAAACTATTAAGTATACATATATATGTGTCTAACACATACAAGAATATGTAGTCTTGATATTTCTTCCTGGTGGGATTTTCTTTCACAAAGAGGAGAAGAGATTTCTGCAAGAAGGTGGATGCACACATTTTCTTTCCTCTGCATTGTTTCTTTTGCTTCTCTGATCTGTACTGACTGTGCTGGCAAACTGCACAAGCTACAGGTTTCTCTAGTCTAGCGCTGTTGACAGTTGGGCTCACAAAGCTCCAGCCCTGGACAAGCCATGTTATTGCCTGTTACTCCATGTTTCAGTCATTCAAGGAACCAAATGAAATGTAGAGAAATCAAATTTTCTCTACTACATAAATGACAGGTTCTAATACTTTCTTAACCTTTCTGTGGTGACAATATAAGCTTAAACCTCAGCCAGCTGAGAGACATGCTTTCCTGAAAATGACAAGGAGCAAGGATCAATTAACATGACAAAATCACATCAGAAATGCTTTTTGCTGTACAATGTTCATTTTTGTTTTCTTCTTTCACTCTAAGAATAAGACTTATTGCAGGCACAAGGCAATTTTATCTTTGTCTCCAGAATGTCCAGATGAACATATCTTTGTTGGTCACATATACATATATGTGGCAATCAGTACCATTCCTTATACAGAAAAATTAAAAAACAGTAAAGACTGAGAAAGGTCAAATTCTCCTGTAAAAGGGCATTTACCATCTACATTATTTAGCAGTTAATTTAAGCTGCCTTGCTATTTTTATTTTTCCAAGGGAGAACTGATAACTGAAAAGAACAATTGGTAATGTATTTAACTGCAGAATCGAAGTACTGAATCCACCAAAATCTATAACTTTATTATGTCCTGACAATGAGTTGACAGTGTCCACATTTTCAAATTTTAAACACAGGAACTCCAAGTTCACCTATGTCTGCTTTACAAGTCTGTCTGTATTTATGCAATAATAATTAATACTAAGTTTATATAGGAAGAGGTATTTGTCAATGAAATTAAAGGACAATAAGTCGTACAGAATTCCATTCATGGAGACTTTTGGTGTAATATTAGTTATATGAATAGAAAGGATTCGATACACATTTTTTTTCAATGAAGCTTGCACTTTACTATGTGTATTGTGTTATGCTTTTACTATGTGTATTATGTTATGCATAATAAGCTGGAAAGCAAAGCAAAGCAAAGCAAAGTGAGACCTACTATGGCACATTACACCAACCAAGACCCCCTCAATTGCAACAGCATTTTCAGCTGTCTGGATTTTTTAACAAACTCCTTCTAACTCCTACTTCTATCATTCTATATTTCACACTCAAAAATAAAACAAACCAAAGCAAGAAAAATGAGCAAACCCAGACCCTCACAGTTTGCTTCTGTATTAGGACACTATGAAAAATACAGACGAAAGAAACAGAACTATAGAAAGTATGTTTCTGAATTTAAAGTCTTGCAGAATAATCCTGTAAGATGCCATAAAAATTCTTTATTAATTCTGTGAAACTATTCAGACATCTACAGTTCAACATTAATTTAAAAATATTAATGAAAAAATATGAAAGGAATTTGGAGCAAATTTTTTGTAAGGGTATTGAATGTCTATAAAATCTATTGCTTTTTATCATTACTCTGTTCCATAGAATAGAATAGAACTTTCTAAGACTAACATCATCATTGTTACTAATACCGCAAAGGGGATGAAATTTTATTTGTGACCAAAGAGAAAGAAAAACTTCTGAGGACCTTCTTTTTCATCTGCAAGCAGAAATTTGCAGTATAAAAGGGCTTTTGTAATAGTACTCATATGTATTTTACTAACTGACTGTGCTTGCAACTCTTTCTGTCTGCAGCAATTTCCCAATATAAGACTTCAGCCTGGGTTGCCTAAAATACTTAGATCAATCACTCTATCTGTTTTTTTCAGTGCATGCTTGATTTATTGGAAATGATACTTGCAAATGGCAACAATAAGAATCTACTTGAGAGTCCACAAAATGTATCATCTTCACTAGGTCAGCAAAATTGGTATTTTTTTCTGATCCTATGGAACAATTATGAATCTATGTGTTCATAGTGAATATATTGTATGTATAGAGTATAATTCATCCAGGCTGAATCCTGTAGGCTTTAGTAAATTCTCAGCAGACATGTTCTCCACCTCATTTATGTCGCTTTCATCATTAGACAACTTTGAGAATCTAGCCCATAGAATTTAAAATATCCTTACTACGTTTATGTATAAAAGTTATATTTCATTCTCTTGATGATAATTCCCTGCATTTCTATGCAAAGTTCATTAGGTAATATTATTCTAATCCATATTCAAATCAAACAAAAATTTGTATAATGCTTACAACTTTTATATCACTCCAAAGGATTTTTCTAAGGGTGATTTTAAATATAACAAGATCTAGATTGTTTGGATCTTCAACATTTTGAAGTTTTAAGACATGAAAAGTTGTGTTTTGAACACTCACGTCACCTCAGCCTCATGTTCATGTAATTTTATCATTATATACTGCCCTTAAATTCTATTTTGCTTCTAATAAAATTATAAACAGAAACAAAATCAGACTAGATGTTTCCTTCTTTCATAAATAGTCAAAGTCACTTATCTTTCAAGTCTTTCACTTATTCTATTTCTTATCCTTACAGTTTAAACATTTACATGTTCATTCATTTTTTTTTCCTTTTCAAGATGGGATATTGTTTGTCTAACAGTTGTTTGGTAGATGGAGTATCACTTGTCTATCTGTAGAAAATTTACTGATATAGATTTAACTATATTTAAATTTAATTTAAATATATTATTTAATATTATTTTATATAAATTTATTTTTCTATAGCTTGTTAGTCATTTTGTATATTCTAATATCCATATCCAATATCCTATAGGTTTATAACACATTTCCGTAAAGGTGTGTCGATAACTTTGGCCATGAACCATCTTACCTCTCATTTGTACATGTGTTTGAATTTATTGGGCTTTGGATCAGACACATCTATCCAGGAAAAAGTAGAAATCACATGAACAAAGAAAGCCCTATGGGTCCTATCGGTCAGTCTTAACATTAGGTAAAAGTGCTCTCATCAATCTCATATTTTTCACAAAATACACAAAAAAGCTGATGCACTAATGACCTTTTATTGCATTGTTGTGCGAAAAAAAAAAAAAAAAAGACACATGCGGTGACTTGGGTATTTTTTTTAATTTTCACTTTTGTATTAATTTGTTTTATAAAAAAATAGAGATATTTGTGAACCATTCATTCAGTAAAACATGATGGCATGCAAATGATGGTTGAACAACTAGATGATGATCATTGATTTATTATAATGGAATCTATTTTTAAAAATCATTTTAATGTACTTGTGTGTTGTTTACTTGTGTTGTCTCATTCTCAGACAGAGCTTGTATTTATAATCATATTTTGTCAGTTGATCCAAGGTTAAAGGCAATGGTAATTACCACAGAACACTCGATTTTCAGAATACCATGCATATTATGTATATTGCTCTCTTTGAGTATCTTTCTAAAGTAATTGATGTCAAGTAGTGATGGACTTTACAATTTGTCACAAATCAGTAAGCCTCGGTTTTCTTTGAAATAGTCAATAGCCCAACTGCCACTATTTTGAGATGAAATATCAGATGTCTCCCAAAATCTATCGTTTGAGTCACTGTTCTTCTGAGGTTCCTTTGTTGGTATTTTTGATTGAATTCAATGAAAAGTATGGAGATCTATTATTTATTGGATTTTTTCATGGAATTTTCAATTTGTCATTATAGATTTTCCATTTATCTCTCCTGTGTTTCTTGATTATCCAAATATGTGGAGTGAATCAAACCACATCTAAAACAAACATGAAAGTCTTAAGAGTATGACTTATTTCAACATTATTTTCACTTAGCCATCATGCTTAATAGGACATACTCAGTTTTGATACTCATAAGTCAGAAAGTATTTTGTCTCCTTGACATTTAGAGCTTTCTACAGCAAGAGGGAGTAATACTGCTATAATATGACAACAAATAGAATTTTATAATGCATACTAGAACAATTCTTTTGTTACATTTGATGTTATGCCCTTCTGTGCAGTGTTGCCTACTTTCTTTTTAATCCATCACCTACACTTTTTCTATAACCTTCTGAAGTAAAACACAGAACATTAGCCAAAGAAATTACATTATATAAAAAGATACTATCAGATGAAAGACCCTCACTTTTAATTTACTTTGTGTTGACACAGATTTCTATCTGCTATCACTTTTCCTTATCAGGCTGGTGAAATAGAATTTGTGCAGTGGATATATAAAAAATTCACTGAATGGCTATCTGTCATAGTCAGAAAAGGTGCTATCTGTCATCAGTGGAGACTTTATTTACTTTTAAAAATATCTACCCATACACAGAATATCAGTCGTAATGTCCTTGTCCTTTGTGGAGAAAAGTAGTTATTAGAGATGGGGGGAGCAAGTACTAAATTACATAACCTGCCTGTCTGCTCATGGGTATTCTCTCAGATACCCATTTCTTACACTGAAGTAAATCCGAAAGAATCAAGACAGCCCCAACAGCCCCAGGGAATATAAAGGATTATTCAGCAAGGCAATAAAATATTTGTCAAATTCTGAGCATGGCTGCAGCATTTTTTGGTATGTACCATTTCCAAAAGAATTAGGGGGATTATTCGCATGAAAACTTCATCTGTTGTTTTAATAAAACTCTATCCATTGTTTTAATTATTTTATGCCAATATACTAAAAATTTCTATTATGATATATATATAATTACAAACAACAAAGATAAGAAGGAATATTTTTTAAATTAAAGACATTTATATTAAAGACTTTAAATTAATGTTAAACATACTTCAATATTTTTTGTCTTCAAAAAATCATCAGTCTTTTTTGTTGAGAAGAAATAAAGTGAGAGATTTGGGAATGATTCAATATAATTTCTCCTCACTGATTTGTAACTTTGCTCTCTTTGAAAGAAGAAAATAAAAGACTAGATCCAATATACATTACTTTAGAAAATATTC
This sequence comes from Nothoprocta perdicaria, assembly GCF_003342845.1. Lineage (NCBI taxonomy): Eukaryota > Metazoa > Chordata > Aves > Tinamiformes > Tinamidae > Nothoprocta > Nothoprocta perdicaria. The sequence continues at coordinate 561,328 of NW_020455442.1, forward strand.
ATAGTATAGTGAGGCACCAGAATCCCTTAAAATTAAGAAAAGATCTAGTTAAAAGCTCTTGATGTTTCTTTTGTATTCAAACTGTGCGGGTCTTATTTGTGTTGGAAGTTCTCTTGTATTTCTGAGAAGAAATACTTTTTAAGTAAACATTTTTTGAGCCTGCTCTGAGATGCCACTTGGAGTCTAATGAACAAGTCAATGTTCCTATTAATTTGTTTCCTAGGACATACTTCTTTGATCAGGACATCCTCATTAGAACCCCAAAACATTTCCATTGACCTACAAATGACATTTAATGAAGAACTGATCATTTATGAATATGTTGCATAAAGGTTATACTTTAAGTTCTCCTGTCTGCCTGCCTCCACATCTCCAGCTGACGTGGCATATGAAGAAATCATTTCCAAATTATAAGACTTCATGTTGGATATTTTCTGGCTTTTCTTTCTCTCTCTTCTCTATGATACAATAGAGAAGTTTTTTTCTTCAAAAATACAATCCAAAATCAGAGTGTTTTCATTAGGAAGAAAAAACAAACTTCATTCCTCAAGTTCTGTAATAGTACAAACACTCTATTTCCAAAAAGTTCTGGGAAACTCAGCTAGTGTAGAAAACTATCATGCCCAACAGGAGATTAACTGTGTATGAGTGATAAATATAAGCCTGTTTTACACATGTTTTCACACTTCTTTGTACATGTACTACACATAAACCACTAGGCAGCTGGGAGCGTAAACTGTCCTTGCTGACTTAGAGTGTGTGGATGACATATACTTTACCCTTGGGGCACATTACTGCCTGCTACTTGAGTGGCTGTTACATTAACTATAGTAGAAGTAATTCTGATAGCAGTAGGAATAAGTCTTCATGGGAACTACTGGCTGCCCCTTATATTAGGCCTGGGAATGATTCCCCAATACCTTTGGATTATTAAAATAATACAAATGGCACCAGCTTCTAAAAGGGAGAGGTGCTGTATGTAAATTAAGATCCACTGTTTGGTCTTGTCAAGGGCAAATCTAGAGGAGAGATTATAGATGTCCTAAGTTTAGTCATGACTTTAGGCAAAAAAAAGGGTGTCCTGCCACTGACTTTGCTATAAAAAGGCAAGGGTCAGAATTTCATTCTGGGTGTGCACTGCAGGGGACACAGGAAAGACCTTTTGTGAGGGTGATTCTTTCCAGACATGTCCCTCCCAATGTGCCTGATTGCTTTTCAAGACTTATCGATATTTTCTCCTGCTGTTCCAGAATGCAGTCAATCAAGTGGCAGAAATTATATGAATAGCAAGGGAAATGGTGCACCAAAATTAAAAAAAAAAAACCCTACCATCCCACTTAGCAGGTGAAAGGGAAGATAATTAAAGTAACATCATTGTCAAATAATTGCAGTGATCACCTAGATTGTTGTGACTATCTTTTTTTTTTTTTTTTTTTTTTTCCCAAAGAAAGAAAGAGTAGATTGCCAAAAGAAAATTGAGAAAAAGAGTGAACTAGTTGCTCTAATTTTATTTCTTTTAGAATAGATTTTAAAACAAGAGAATTTTAAATTAAATCTCAAGTGATGCCATGATGTCTCTTTCCAATAAAAAATTAAAGAAGCTATGAAACTGTAGGGGTAGATTCTTAAAAAGATTATGAAGTAAAACATCAAAGGGTCTGTACTGGCCTGAAAAATTTAGAAGAGTGATATTGCAATTTTTCTAATACATAAATAGTAACAGTGGTGCTACTCATGGAAAAATGGATTCATCTGAGCTATATTTTTTTTTCTGGATACCGTATGCATAGCATGATAGCATGATGACAGTCCAGATGTATGGTGATCTTTCTGTTCTAAGTTTGGAAGAACTGTAAAGAGAAAACATGCTGGGATTTTTCTGACTATTGGCAGACATGTTTGAGCTATAACTATGATGATAGCTCAGATGTTCACAATGTAAACATTTAATGTTAGGTGAAATTGCTATTTCCGTTACAATTTTGATATTCTGTGTTGATCTTATCCCATCTTTGTTACCCTCCTTTCTGCTCACGTAAGCTGGTCATTGGGTAGTATGCTGCCAAACACTGACCTTTCGCCATCCAAATCTATCACGTAGAAAAGAGGGTTTTGTATATGTACATCTGTATGAAGAAGTAAAATGAAAATAAGAAAAGATAGCCTGATTTCCCTTACTCTCTTTCACTTTGGTATCTATCAAAGTGGAGTTTAAGGAAGTTTTTTTTTGGGTGGGCCAATTCTGCATTGCATACTGTTCTAACAGGTCATCCCAAAAGATAGTACATTATTAATATTTCTGAATCTTCTGAATTTGCTAGCACTGTAAGTCATTAATATAGCCTTAATGTCTCAAAACTCTCCTTGAGCTACATATATCCTCTATATCCTCTAGGAAGAGGAGAAATCACTGGAAATGGGGTTTCCCGTTACATAGTGAAAGCATATTTTTTTCTTTTGGTCACAGGTTTTAAAATCATCTTGAAATCATAGTGAAGTCAGGGAAACCTCTCAGTGTTCTGAGGCCTCTCAGCCCCAATAGTTAACAAGGATGCATGTGGCTTGTTAGTAATGGTCTCCCTGTTAACACAACTCTTGAAGAGCTGAGACTGATCAGTGTTGGTGAGTCTCATGATTTAGGAGAAGATCAATACTGGTTGTTCATTATTGTTTTTATCTTCTGGTAGGAAGGATTTTTTTTTTTTTAAGAAACAGCTTCATATCTTTGTATAATTTAGTTCGTCTTAGTAATCCTAACACTTTGAAAAAGTATGTCCTTTATGAAAAATATTGAGTGTTGTGGTGTTTTTATCTCAAATGGCTCCTCTCCTCGCCTCGCCTCACCTCACCTCTCCTTGCTTCTCCTTGCCTCTGTTTTTATCTGAATACTTCCATCTCTATTTTTATCTGCATGGACAAGCATGGAGGATATTTTAAAGTGAAAGAGCGCAAGGGGAGTGTGTGGGCGAGATTTTCTGTCTTTCTCATTAGAGAGGTACAAGTTTTTATTAAAATATTTAATGTCGCTTGGCATAAAAGGCATCAAACTTGTTTCTTTGGCCTACTAGATAGGGTACCTTCCTGGAATAGCAGAGGCAATTCAATGAAAATTAATGTAAAAATGTAAGATGTACTAGAAAGTCATAACAACAACAACAAAAGCTCCTGTAGTGTCTTAAAGTATCTATAGTGTCTTAAATCTTCACTGTTTACATAACAAATTGACCACCAAATGAATACAAAAATTGGATGACATTCCTAATTGAGAAAAATACATTAATGATTCAAAATTTAATTTTATACTGGGATCCTCTTGATTATATTTTAGTCATAACTGGCATACATTAGATTCAGTTTACTTTGACACAAAAGGGATAACTCCAGCGTAAAACTGAAGCAAAACTAGATAATCAGGCCCCTTGATTCCTCTAATCCTAATGTGTTAACTCAATACCCTGGTGTCTTTTAAATTTTACATTTTCATCTTTGCCTAATGGTACACTGAATTTCAGCTCACAACAGAAAGATGTGTCTGAGAATTAAATTATACTCATATGGTACTGAAGTAAAGCTTTATTAAGCAGGGAAATAGAACAATAGTCCATAACCTAAAGTGTTCTAGCTGATTCTACAACAACATTTTCTACGGCTGTTAGAACTAATGTCTCTCTTCTACCTAAGAACATTTTTATAGTATTGATTTTATTATTATTATTTTATGCTCAATAAACTTCTAGATTTTTTTTTAACAATTACATGTGATTTACTTGAACAATAGATAATCTCCCAGGAAAAGGCAGCTTTAAACAACTCCGAATGTGTTGCATACCAGTGAGATATAGGGAGTCTATTATGCAGCAATTCCATTTCGATGTGCACTAGGCAGAGACAAGAACATTTTGTTTGATTAATATCATGGAAGATCTACTATCAAAATATTAATATGTTTTAAATAGGCACATCGACTTATTAAATGAGATGTCATCAACTTTCTCTATTGCCAACATTGCAATATTTATCTGTTTCTCTGGGAATAGTAGCTGTAATTCTATGACCCAAAGAAATAAAACATATATACGATAGAACATGGAAAAGGGTTTGTACTATCTACATCCACAAATCTATTTTTTTTCTCCTTTCATTTATTCTCTTAGTTGTCTAAGAAGACTAAAATTGCAAAATGAAACAAAATACAGTGATAACCAGAAATGGACCATCTAGAAAGTGCACCTCCAAAACGAGCATTGCAGGCATGAAAGTATACCCTTCTCAACTCACTACAGCATGCTCTGAATGTAATACTGGGCATTAGGAATATAACCTAATAATAAAAAACATAGTAATCTCTAAATGCATGTATCTCCATAATTCCCAGGGGTATAATCTTATTACTTCAAATAATACTTGCACTCAGAGGCTAGGATTTGTTACAATATAATTAAAATTCAAAGCTGAGGGAGTTATGATTCCGCAGAACACCTGTATCAGGTAACTAAGCACCAGGGAAAGAGAAGGTTACTTCAACTAAAGGACAAACTTGTCACAGCTATAAGGAGCTATTCACTTGTCATCACAATTTGACTGGAAATTTGAAAGGCTATATGGACCTCTGTAATCTGTAGTTGGCATTCACATCCAAGCAATAAGGTGAGAAGGTCTGAGATATCCTTGGAACACAGGGACTGTTCCCATGTATGTGGGGCGCTATTTAACTCCCACATTTCTCCACAGAATACTGGATTTCACATTCCTGGACCTATAACAGAAGAATGAGAATCTGGTGACCCACACTTCATAATTGGTTTGGTAATGGTTAGCTGCGTGTTCATACACAGAGGTGCCAATGAACAGAGGTGCAGAACATCTAGAAATGCCAGAGATTATTCAAATGAGTACCCCATGCATAAGAATGCATTGTGTTTTCTAGTTAGGCTCAGTTGACATACTGACAGTGTCTGACAAACAAAAATCAGAGTATTTTCATTTAAAATTGGAATGCAGAGTGTGACGGATATGCTCCTTTCCCAGCTCAGCCTGGCCTGTGCCTTACATGCAGCCCTGTTCAGTTGCTAGCCACCAGCGATTTATCTAATCCTGGTAGGTGCCACCATCCTGATTTCTTCTGCCACTTAGACTCAACATAACATTCCTGAAGGCTGCATCCCAAAGGGGCGGTAAGGCTAATACACTAGCCARTGGGCCTCTGAAGTGAAAGAATGACTATAAGTCAATCATCTTATCCTATAAATATGCGGACAGCCCGAGAGCCCYTTGAGCTYTCCTGACACGGCTGCGGTCTGCACAGCAGGATCTCCCCTTGAGCAGGGACGCCTCTCAAGGTTACTCCTCGAGGTTGAGAGATTCCCCTTCCCACAATAGATTTGTGGTAAGTGAACAAAGTGCTCTCTTTCTTTAACTTTACTTTGTAACTGTGCACAAGAACCCTTAGTCATAAACCGTTGACCAGGTCTGGGACTAGGATTGGATCCAGCCGCACCCAGACTCCTGTCAGAAGGAGCCTGGAAAGCAAGGGGGTCCAATCTGAACCTCGTGACCCAACGGGAGGGTATCCCAAGATAATTGTGTATTATCTTGAGCCTCCATGCAGTGAATAATAAGTGACCTTGCCATAGAATCTCGTGAAATCATTGTCCATATTAATAAATCCTGTTATTATTTCTTTCATACAAGTGAAGTGCATTTGTCACTCACCCCTGCCACCACTCGTTCCATGACACAGAGGTATTATATATTGATTCCAAGAGACTGGGTTCTGTTACTTATATAACCTATAGGGATACAAAATTATGCATTCTCTTTCCCATTTCTGAGAGACCTGACTGCAAAGACCAGAAAAGGCAAATTCCCAGCTTTTAGCTGGGAACAAAATGCTACAGATTTGGACTTTGTTGACATGTAGACGTTAATACAACTCATCAACATTATCTTGATTTGGGAAAACAGTCAATAATAAATGCATATGGAAATGTAAAGACTTAATGACCATGACCATGACCATATTTCTCCAAAACATTCTTCTTGTCTCTGAGTACTTGAATCAAGTAACCTAAGATAGTTTCTGTGTGTTTCTTAGATCAATTTGTCTCTTTGAACCTGGATAGACTTATTGTATCTGTAAAGCTCATAGGCTGACTAAAGGAGTTCCTTCTTTTGGTTATCTGGCCTCTTGCCATTTTCATTCAATGTCTCTGTATTACTGTATTGGAAATGTCAGTGAACAATCAATCATTATGCCCCTTCTTGCTGTCATCTACACTCATAGTTTTGTAGACTTTTCTCATATCCCTCAGTCATCTTTTTCTGAGCTGATGAGCCCTAGCTTAGTAAGACAATATTCTTAAGGAAATCATATGTTGGTGCTCTTTCCATGTTGTTTTCAGGGCAAGATTTTGCTGCAGATCTATACTGCGGTGTATGAATGCTTTGTGGTTTTGTCTCTTTTTCATTCCTAATAATTCTTAAGATTCTCTTTGCTTTTCTGATTACCTATCAAAGACATTTGTATAAAACTATGTTTGTAATGTCAAGATTATATTCTCCCTGTTCTTAAGAGCTATTAATCAGCTCAGAGTTTGTCATTGCACTTTCTCATGTGTTTAATTCCATGTTTACCTCTACTGAATTTTTCAGATGTTTTCAGAACTTCTTGATCTTCAAGATCTTTGATCCTTGTTTACTGGCTTGAATAAGTGGCAAACTCCAGATTACTCCAAATTATTTTACCTCTCTGTCTTCTATCTTTTAACTTTGAGTTACACTCACTTTTCCTCCCCTCCACCTCCACATTATGCTTTAACATGATACTTATGTGCCTTAATGATGAATCTAATCTATGGAACAATAATTTGAGTAAGATTTTCTTCGGGGATTTTTTTTCACCATTCCTAACAGTTACAAGCTGACCATTATGAACCTCATTCCTGGGATGCCCCTGTGGCGAATAAGGTAGGTACACGACCCATCCTTATGAGGTCCACCAGACACTAGGTGGCTAAATCTGTGCCCAGTAACACCTCAGTTCTTTTCTGAATCTATTCTTCACAGATAACACAAATATTCCCCTCTATTCTCAGTTACAGAAAGTCTTACAGCAGTGTAGAATTCTATGGACTCTGTGAAACAGCATATTTTATGGTAAGAATCCGTATGACTGGAGGAAGGGATTCCGGTCAAAGACCTGATATAGAAAATACCATTGGGCTTCACTTGGTCATTTTTTATGGAAGAAAAAAAAAATCTGAAATGGCATCTAGAAACATATTGGCATTTTTTTTAAAGAGATCATTTTCACTGCTTATCACTACTCACCCCCTATCCTTTACTCCTGTCTAATTACTCATTTACCACAAATTCAAATTCTTATTATATAGAAACCTAAGATGCTGAAAATAACTCCTCCCAGTTGTTCTGTCGGTTCAGGTGGTCTTAGGCATTATTGATGGAGAGAGTGAAAACAATAAAGTCTTAGCGTGATACATTTTCATCAGTGTGCCACAAAAAAAGCTATTTTTTTTTTCAAGTGATAACATCATTGTTATTTCACTACATCTAAATGCTCAGCTAGTCATTTTACAACATAATTTACATTTTAAAAAACCTTAGTGACATTTAGGGCAATTTTATATTACAATACTACTGTTATGTTAGCACTAAATTCAACTCCTCAGATACAACATCAAGCTGTTCTGTCTTTTAAGTGATCTTTCTCCTACCTCGTTTTCGAAAATTCTAGTAAATATTAAGTATGCTAGCGTTGCTATCACAGAAATACTTATAAGGCACTTTCATTCTGTTTTTAGACTAATAATCTGACTTAATTATGAATGATGCTAAGATTATAAATGATTGGGCTGTCTTCTGAAAATGCAAATTAATTTCTCATGCTTTTTCTCCTGCCTCTATCTAAAATAGACTTTAAATTCCATGCTGGAGCATCTGCTCTAAAATATCCTGAATATCCTTATATATCCTTAGAATATCCTTATATATTTTCCCAAGTGATTGCATTCACACATTGGGTGTGATATCTCTTTTTTCTACATCTATTTTCCTACTTTGTTTTCACTTGTGAGAAGAGGAGCTCCATCCCTTGTACATTTGTTGCATTTTGTTGTATTCCTTGGGACAAAGGTCTGCAAAGCTTGTAAAAGTCACTTGTGATATGGCACAAGCCTTTACTAATAAGTCATCCAAGAAGCATGAAGTAGGTGAGATCCACTACTAGAGCTGCAGATCATTTCTTGTCAGAAACAGGGAATGAAGCTAAGGCTACATTAGCTTCAGAGGAGCTACATTAGCTCCAGAGGAGGAGGTGGACTTCCTCTTTTCAGTGATGGTCAGCGATAAGACTAGAGGAAACGGCCACAAACTGAGGCACCAAAAGTTCCACAGGAACTTAAGAAAACACTTCTTGACAGTGAGGGTGACAGAGCCCTGGAACAGGCTGCCCAGAGAGGTTGTGGAATCTCCTTCTTTGCAGATCTTTAAAACCCGCTTGGACGTAGCCCTGTGCCATGTGCTCTAGGTGACCCTGCGTGTGCAGGGGGCTTGGACTAGATGACCTCTTCCAACCTTAAGCATTCTATGATTCCATGAAAATACTGAAGCAGTAAATTGGCTAATGAAGAATACATGAATACCAGATATTTTTTAATTTTGTGATAATAAATGGTTGAATACAGTCCTGCATATTTTGACACTTATTTGAAATAAAAATTGATCATTATCATCAGAAAAATTGAGACAGTTTTCTTGCCTTATCAGTATCCTTTCCAGAACAGTGTGTAGTATAAATGGATTATCTTTACAACTTATTTGTACCATGACTTCTTACTCAGTTCTCTTGTGCTGTATGTAAATATCAGGAATCACTATGCTTGCACTTTTGGAACTGATTGAAATTTTGCTTTCCATTGGAAAATTACATTACAATAGAAAAAGAGGAAAAGAGAAGCTGGATGAGAGTCTGTGTATGTTCCTTTACTAGAAACATTTTTTTCCCTTGCTGCTGTTTTCAGGAAGGAAAACAGAATTATTTTGGACAATATACCATGTTTCCTTCCAATATTGCTCTCTTTTATTGTGATTAGAATTTTACATTAAGTGCTAATGCTTTTTACTAAGAAGCAGGTTAATTGTATCATCTAGTTTCAATTAGCTCTAATAGAGTGCTTGTACAGGTTCAGAGTCTATTGTGCATATCTTCACATGGATGGAGAAATTGAGTTAATACTATTATATTGATGTCCTGATAAATTATGTTCCATATTAAGTTAGTTTAACAAAATGTATGACTAATGTCCCATGTACACACGAACTGTGACAACATTCCTGAGTGTTAATAAATCTGAGCACTGGCTGATGTCCAGTCCTTTTTTTCATGTATAGTGAAAATTAAGTCCAGATCTTCTCATTATACTTAGTAATTTACTTCTAAATGATCAGATTTAGTCATTATTGTTTGCAACATTCATACTGTAGCTCTCCAGACCGAAATAAAAAAGAAAAAATAATTAAAAATTCCATCTAGATTGAGACCTGGAGATACTTGTTCTTTCTGAAAGCATACACTATAATCATAATATGGAAGCTAAAGGATATACAGCAGATTTGTAGAGACTGAATTTGCTTGCAAGCTTCACCAGTGTTCAAACTAATGATGAAGTTTTTCTATAGAGTAGAATGTAAGTATTAGAGAATTAGATTACCCCAATGTTGTAAAAGAGAGGAGAGTTTCTTCTTACCAGCTGATGAGTACAGACTTTGGTAATACTGAAGCAATGTTTAATGGAAGGCTAAACCCCCATGAGCTGTCCTGGTAAGTCTGTAAAATATATATCTGAATACTTGGGGATTGGGCCACAAAGCATAATGACTTATTATTTTGTGCATATCTGAAATGTCAGTGGGTCTCATAAATCAATGATGCTGTTGTTAAGTGAAAGAATTATACATACATCTCCCTAAAAGGTTTCTTTTTGAAACATCTTCATAGTCTATTGGTAAATGATGAACAAATTAACAGATAGAATCTGACAGAATCATACTTCAGTAGCCATTCAGCAACCATTTTTCATGTCAATATGTCTTTAAAGAAGATCAAATAACAAGGGGAAAGAGGGATAAGAATACAGCTTAATTTTGGGATCGGTATACCCAGTTGCTTAAAGAATAATATGTCAAGGACCAAAATAATTTGACAGTTTAAATGGTGAATATATACTGTATATTATAAAGGCAGTAAGTTATTTCCTAGCAGAGGTGCAAATTATTTCTGGAGGAGCACATTGTGTGGAAATGAATTACTTTGCAAGAACAGAGATGGAATTTTTGAGTTTGTGTGTTTGTTTTTTAATTATGTACTGTGTGTAATTTTAATGGACAATTAACAAGCTTACATATACTGATTAGCTACCTTACCCATTCTGGAATTTTTATTAGTCCTCTTGAAACTGAGAGGCTTCATTAGGGATTTTTCAAGAAGGCAATTTATTCCACCCAACTTAGATGTCTAAAAATTACCTAAGTGTAAGCTCTTTTACTTTATCTCCCTCTATAGACATCCATCTTGGATAGATTGTTTCAGCTCATTGTAAAAGAGGTAAAAGATGATCTAAGATAAATAGGCCTCTGACAAGTTGTTTCTCGCCAGTGATTTAGAGGGAACCCAGGTTGATTAATGACTAATTTTTAGATACCTATTGAGGTAAATCTTACTGTTGGTATATTTTCATCTAAAATTTCTTCGCATGAGCAAGTGGGCTACATATAGTAAGTTTGATTTTGCAATGTTGTAAGTTTGTGATCAACCATTAGATACACAAAAAAACCCAGCTAGGAGTAATGAAAATATTTGTATTCATGAAATAGAATCAAAGAATCCTTAAGGTTAGAAGGGACCTTTAGAGATCATCTAGGCCAATCCCCCCTGCACACACAGAGTCACCTAGAGCATGTGGCACAGGATTGCGTCCAAGCAGATTTTAAAGATCTCCAGAGAAGGAGACTCCACAACCTTTCTGGGCAACCTCTTCCAGTACTCTGTCACCCTCAGTGGTAAGAAAATTTTCCTTTAGTTTCTGTGGATCTTCCGATGCTTCAATTTATGGCCATTTCCTCTAGTTCTATCACTGGCCACCACTGAAAAAAGGCCACCGCATCCTCCTCCTCACTGCCTCCTTTGAGGTATTTAAAGAATGATCAGGTCCCCCCCTCAGCGTTCTCTTCTTCAGGCTGAACAGGCCCAGCTCTCTCTGCCTTTCCTCACAGGGCAGATGTTCCAGGCCCCCGATCACCTTCACAGTCCTGCACTGGACTCTCTCCAGCAGCTCCACATGCCTCTTGTACTGCCCAGACCTGGACACAGTACTCCGGATGTGGCCTCACCAGCAATGTGTAGAAGGGAGACAATCACCTCTTTTGACCTTCTGGAGCTGCTCTTCTTAATGCATCCCAGAATCCCATTGACCTTCTTGCCATGAGGGCAAGACTGCTGCTTCGTAAATAGGATGTTTAATAAAGAAAGCAAAGATCTCCTCAATTTTCTTTTAGAACATTACATGAAAAAACTTCCTGTGATTAAATTCTGATAAGTTTGTAAGTAACAATGTTAGCTATCAAGTTTTTATGATGGATTAATTGAAGATCAGATAGAAAACACCATTTTTTTCACATACTATAAATTCTCCTACATATGTAGCAGAATGTGAACATTCTAGTAACGGTTATCTCTGAGTTTTAAGAGCACATGGAATGGGGTTATCTACAAGGAGGAAAAACAGGGACTACTTTTTCTTTCTTACATATTACAGCCACATCCATACTGGGCAAGGTTTTCAAAAACAATCACAATGATCAAATCAAGAAGTCATCTATGAATTTCATTTAAAAGGAATGTGCTCATCATTCCAAGTTAATCACCTGAGGCTATTTGCCTTTAGCAAAAATCTATTCTAAATAAATGAAGTTTGGAGAACCTGAGATCTGTATTCTTCATTATTTGCTATGTATTAGGTATTTAGTATGTATCTTATTTATTCATATTCTTTAGTTTATCTGCAACTCTTCATCATATATAGCTTGCATTACTCTAGAGATGTACATTAAAAGTTAACTAGCAGGTTTTTACAAGACTAGCATAGGTTCTGATTATTCAGTGGGGTTATTTAGATGTGAATTCACATGACAGAATGTAAAATAAACTTTTAAAAACTCCTTTATTCCTATATAACATTTGTCTAGTTATGATAATCTATTTAATTTTATCAACTTTCTCCCTCTATTTCTAATCATTATTGCTTACTTTGTCTTTATCTTTTATAGCACCGAGAAGACAAAGTCACACAGTTGCTTTTCTACACTTGAAAGGATGGATTGAAGATTGACCAGCAGGAGTTAGTTTGACTTGTAGCGAAAAGGACAAGAATTAGGAGGCTGATTTGGGACAATAAAAACTAGTACCTCAAGGAAAATAGTTATAAATTCTGTACGAGGATTGGCATTTTCTTTTGGTCTGCCTTGTCTGTTAGGATGCATAACTCTTCAGAGCAAGGTGTTTCAGACAGGTGTTTCTGTATGTTTATATAAACAATATGTCTTCCAAGTGATGCTTTAAAAAAATAGCAGACTGTGTTGAACAATCTGCACTTAAGCCAAATTTTAGATTACTAATTTACCCTGAATATATTCTGGTGATAATTCTGATTTTGTAAACTTCTGGAATAATTTTTTATTTTTTTAATAATTTTTAGAGAGTGAAAGGTAAGTTTTATATATTATGTCTGAGCATCTGCAATGTAGAAAAGGCACAAAATCTTGTATCTGATTATTCCGTCTTTTATCTTTAGTCTTTCACAGCTGGACATTATTGATTAGCGTATTAGCAATTGGCACAATACTGCTTTATTTTAGTATGAAATTTACTTCCTAATTGCTCCAAGAAAATATGTCTGGGTACTCTTTGATATGTCTCAGATATATATCCGCAGTTTTCTAAATTGCTGCTCAATATCTAACTCCAGCAACCAAAGTCATATTTCTGATCTCTTTGATCTGCCTTTAGAATTCCTTGAGATTCCACCGTCTTAGGAAACACATTTTGACAAATTAGGACTATCTGGACTGTGGCTGATCAGAACTGAAGTTGCTAGAGAGAACGAAGTGGATTCTAATGCCAGACCAGAATTCTGCCACATTTTGCAAAAATTACATGATCAATTTTCTTGACAAGACCAAAGCACTCTCTCAGAAAATAGTCAGAATAACATGTAGATTCATTTTCTCGTGCTAACTCTTTGAATTCTATTCTGCATTCTATTCTATTCAGTATTCCATAAATATTTTGCGCTCTGTTCCTGTTGTAGGTTGCTCTTAATATCCTTCTGATGGTTTATTAATTTCCTTCTGGGAACTCTGCTGACAGATCACTTAGGTGTGTACTGCACAATCATTTTGTAGTCATGTTATATGAGTTCTTTGGCTTGCATAGTCCAACCGTATACACTCATCTGGAGTCACTCCACAGCACTATAACTATTTTTACAGTTTAAGCAGAAAGCAGATTTTGTACCAAGAGCAAGAAGGATAGAGTCAGTACTTCTCAGGGTATACGAGCCTCCTCTAGCATTCTGAATGAATAGATATTTATTTTAAATTAAATCATATGCTGTGCAAGACAACAATGCGGAAGGTTCAAAAGGAACAGCATGAACTAAGCAGTGTAATAGGTATGTAACTCTGGCAATTCAGGGAAGTGTAATAAGGTAGGCAGTGAGTTTGCCTCTACATACAAAACTGCTGATTTTTTTCTTCAAAATTGAAACAAAATTGAAACTTGCTGAAGAGTTTTGATGGTTGATTTTTGTAATAAAAAATCAAAGAAACAAACAAAAAAACCACAAAAAATCTCTTCTTGCAAGGTCAAAGACTGTGATGCGGAGACTAGCTAGCTGTAGGAGAAAAGAAGTTAATATTCTTGGTCCTCTTACATTACACAAAGGCTGAACCTTGTCATTCTGCATCTTAAGTCCATCTCACCCTTGCAGGCCTTTGTTCTGGCAAGAATTATATCCTGAAATCAAGAAAAAAAATCTGAATAGCAGAATCTGCTGGTACTCAAAAACTGTTTAAATTTTGACAAGTCTGTTTTTATAGTACGAAAATATTTATGCTGAAATTCTTTATATCTTCTTAAATTAAATTAATTCACAGCTGCATATAAAAAAATGATTCTAGATATTACTGAGGAATGAAGAGATTAAACAAATTACACTAAATAAGCATATATTATTACATTTATTTTATGAGAATGAAAGTCCGAGTTTCAAATAAATAAACTATAAACATATTCTAAAGCAAATAAAATGGAAAGTCCTTTTTACCTGAACAGCTTATAGCAAGACAGTCAGCATGATATTTGTGTGCTAGCTGCTATTTGAAATACCTTGTCCTAATTACTTATATTTTGGTATTGTTTGGTATTGTTCACCTTCAGCACTTCATTCTCCAGAGTAGATCATTACTGTATCAAGATATTACAGTATCAATATGAGTTGAAAATGGAGATTTTTTTGTTTCACTGTTCTTATACATATTTTGTCTTCTATACCTAGTAGTGTCCTAATTGAAACTGATTGATTTGAAAAGATTTAAGATATAAATCTTAAGAGATTAAGCAATTACTAATGTGTTCAAAGGTAAGTTAATGTTAGAGTTAAATTTGAAGTATTTAGATTTTATTAAGCCTTGTTATGCCTGAGCCCCAAGACATCACACAATCATGCCTAAGAATTTATTGCCATTACATAAGAATTGCACTGGGTCACCTACAATTTCATATTGGCGCAGATTTTCAGTAGTTGATTGATTATTATTATACAATATGTTGATTCTGTGTGTATTGATTTTTGAGAGATGTAACCTGCACTGTGCAGAACAGTCATGTATTTAAGAAAATGGAAAAAGAAATCTTTTTTCATCTTAATTATTGTGCTCTAGGCACAATTGGCAATGCAAAACTAAAAACATTTTGGTCATATGTAGCACTGTAAATAATTTAGCTGTAAAGATGCTCACTTAAAGTTGTGGGCATACCACATAATTTAATATGAATGAAATCATTCTTAAAAGGGGGTCATTTGGTCCAATTTTCTTTTCTTTTTTTTTTTTTTTTTTTCATCTGACTAAATGTCTCCTGTTGTAGTAAAAAACAGTAAGATTCAACAATAACATTAAATTATCAGTGTGGGCGTATGTTTGGTTTTCAGTGAAGGATATATCTGACATGAAACTGAATGAATGAATTACCGTACCTGTGTCAGTAGAGTTTTGAAGGGCTGAAAAAGAAGAGTCTGCTTATTCCTCTGATACCAAAGAGATGTTAAAAAATTACTTGGACAAGGCTTATCTTCAAAAATATTTTATGAAACAATAATTATAAAAAGTTTAGTATTTTGTGTAAGGAAATCATTAGTATTAGTACTGAACAGTTTGCTAGAGCATGTATTTCATGAATAATGCATAGAATTTTTATGGAGATTTTATATTGAAACTAAATTAACAAAATATTTTCCTGAAAGACTTGTCTATATGGGGAGTACATGTAAGGAAAAAAACAAGCAGTTAGCATAAAAAAATCACTTGCAAAATTATATCTTGTTTTCATTTATTATTTACATTGGAATTAATTTCCTAAGAAGAGCATCATTCTGGTAATGAACAACAGTCCAATGCCAACTTTATATTCCTGATATATTGTTCCACTATAATTCAAAAGTACTAAACATCAACATGAAAAAATTTAAAATAGATTCCTAGAATAAGAAAGTGATATTTTGTCTTTATTAGGAAATTTAATCAAAGGGAAACTGTTATCTAGTTCAAGTTCATCTTCAGGAATTAGTGATATCAATACTTTATCTTTACTTAGGTTATTGTAATGCAAATTCACTTCCAGGCATATTTGAGGGAAAGACTATATAGCACAGCAAGTCTATATATGTATTTGCATATATACACACATATATATTTGCATATATACATATATACATGAGACAAAGGCATTCATTGTTACACTGTTGTCATTCAGCTCATTTTGAAGAAAAAGAGAATAAGCAATTACTTAAACCAGAATAATGTGAAAAGCAGCCATGATCACAGCAGGTTAAGTTAAGAGTTTATTAGAAAAACACAAGCCATTTAAATTAACTCAAATGACCAACATGTCAGTTCAAAAGCAACATGTGCTTTAATTTGTTAAACTGTAACCTTTGCTATATTAGAGGAATATTTGACACAAACACTTTACAAATGTCAGCAGAAAATCCATACTCCATTTCTTCACATCGGTTTTGTGACACACTCTTTGCTGATATTCGTCAAGGGATAAGATACGATTGATTTCCTTCCACCCTTACTCTTTTCTCTTGTATTACATGGAATTAAAGGACAAAAATGAACTGTTTTATTTATTTATTTATTTCCAGACAATTCGTATGGATATGCTACAGTTGGCAAACTTAACTGCTTTCTCAAAATTAAAGGTCAACAACATCTCTCAAAAAAACTTTTTAGAGAATGCCAGAGAATCTTTAGAATGAGGAACAGTAGGGGAGAAAGTGGAAGAGCTGGCTTAGAAGGACATTCAGAGGCACACTCTTCCCCTTCTGGGTTGCTGCTTTGTATTTGTATACTGCTGAAGTATGAAGAGCTGAAGCCAGGTTACTTTTAAACAAAAATAATACTTCTTACTTTACTTATGTTACATAAGACAGGGTTTGTATATTGGTGTTTTGTTCCCTTATTCCAAAGACCTTTTTTTTTTGTGTGTGTGTGTGTGTCAATGTGTTTTGAAATGTACAGAAAGAGTGAAATAAAGATATATTTTTTAAAACTATTATTAAAAGTGGATCCTGGGAATGATCCATGCATATGAATTGTTTCACTTCAATGCCTATAGA
Organism: Nothoprocta perdicaria; assembly: GCF_003342845.1. Taxonomy (NCBI): domain Eukaryota; kingdom Metazoa; phylum Chordata; class Aves; order Tinamiformes; family Tinamidae; genus Nothoprocta; species Nothoprocta perdicaria. The sequence goes on from NW_020455442.1 coordinate 578,304, forward strand.
TTGAAAGACCTGGCCATGGGCTGTTAATACATCCGACAAATGAATACACGTATAAATATATATACATGGAAATACGCACACACCCACACTTACCTATAAACTATACATAATTTGTTATGTGGTTTGAGATACTGTTCTTGGAGAAGGCTTGTAAGAATTTGTAAACAGTTTTGGTAGTGTTAAATCAAGAAACTGTAAAGGAAGAAGACAACTATCTTTCAATATTAAGGGGAACAAAACAATATAATACAGTATTTCATATGTATATAAGTCTTGTATGTTTACATCTTCATTGCAGTAATTCCTTAAGAAATGAGGAATACTCAGTGATTCATACAAAATGAATACTCGGAGGAGATATTTCAGATCCCCACAGACTCAGCAACATTTTATTGATTTAAATGGAATTATGCCTCATTATATCAGCAAAATTTCTGGGATGATTCAGCAGATATTCCAGTTGAAGGAATTCACTTTTGAAAAAGATAGGCAAAGAAGGTATCCTAAATATGAAGTACAGCAGATGAAAAAATAATGGAGTCAAATACATATCATTTAGACATAGAGAGAATATAAATATATTTTTTAAGAATCGAATAACAAAATAATAGTGTATATATGTCTAAATTTCAGGGGCCATTTATGTTGAGATATTTTATGTCCAATTTTATGATATTTTATGAGGAGGAAGAAAAGGAGGCAATACTTGTTTCTTAAAACTTCCAGAAATTGATAACATGGATTCTGTACTAGTCTTTCCTGCTATATATACATCATATTTTTATAGACATTCTTAAATATTGACTGTAGGGAAGTATAAATATTCATTTTTATGTGTAATTTAAAGAAAGCTCAGACTGTGTTGAAAATGACCTACAGTTAAGAAATAACATGAAAATACTCCTTTTTGCTGGTCTGTGTACACATATTTAAAGGAACTTATTGTCTCAAGTCATGTGTGATGAGATAAATCTGAAATCCCACTCCTTGCACAGAAGACTTTTTCTATGCTTGAGTAACATATTTGGAAAACATAATGTAAGTTGAATCTGTAAGTCCATTAGAAATAGAACACTAGTCTAGGTAGTTGCTTAGCTCTGAGGTGAATTTGCACTGTTAAAATGCAAAAAAAAAAAAAAAAAAAAAAAAAAAAAAAAAAAAAAANAAAAAAAAAAAAAAAAAAAAAAAAAAAAAAAAAAAAAAAAAAAAAATCTAGGTCATGGAATGTAATAAACAGAGCACATTTAAATTTCAATATCTTTGCTTTCAGACTTACAATGATAATAAAAAATCTTAATCTGAGGCTTCATTGTGTACTTTAGCTTTTTGAATGTCATTCTTCTCAATGCAAAATGATAACAACCTTAACAAAATGAAGAAATCCTCAATGAATGAAAAGAAAGAAAACAAATTTGTTGTGTTTATTGAAAAAAAAATCCTGTCATCAGAAGTTCCAGAAACCTTTATTAAGCAGAAAACAGACCTTTGTAAAAAGTTTACTTTGATTCAAAGACCAAATAACTTAAGCATTTATTTCCCAAGACATATATTACCATATTGCCTAATAGATGTCAGTGATGTGATACTTGAACCTTTTTGATTAAGCTCCTGTTGAACTTTAGATTGCAATAATCAACAGTCTGTACAATTTAAATTTTAGATTATTTAAGAAGTCTTCAGAAGCATAGACATTATAATATGAGATGATTATTGTCGTTCTTATGAAAGAGGCTGCTAAATCTAGTGGGAATGTTCATCAGCATACTGTAATCAGCAGCTACTGCGAATGCTTAATTACAGTTATTTAGGTGACATGTTGATGCAGTAGTAGTGGTGTTGAAAGCAAAAAAAGTTGCATGAATTAGCACTTCTAGCCATATGAGAGGCTATTAAAAGGCATCAATATCAATGCAGAATGTCTGATTATGTGGCTGTTTATATTAATTTACATTACTATATAAAGTACAGTGCTCAGCATAAAAGACCATTGAGGTTATATTTTCTCTCATCTTTGGTACTTATTCAAGAGGGACACTATTTCATTGTATTAGATTGTGTTGAATTAAATGTTCATGGTAGATTTAAGCAATTTTAATAGATAAACTAAAACAAATAGAAAAAGAATATAGATATAGATAGTTGTTGTAATTCTAAGCTTTGTTTTTAGCATCATTTTCCAGATTAGGCTGGTGTCAGAATTGATCTGGAAGAAATTAGGAATGTACATTTTTGCATATTCATGAATATTAAATAGAAAGATCTGTACACTATAGTAACCATCATTGTCTTAGATTACTATATAAGACCTAGTAAAAATCACTGTCTTAGATTACTATATAACAGCTTCTAGACTTGTGATCTTGCAAGACTAAGACTCATCAACCATGCAGTAAGTTCTGCTTTAATGTAGGAAACTCTTCAAGACTTAATTACTCCATCCAGATGTGAAGATAGCGATTGATATTCCACCTTTCATGTAACCAAAATACAATCCCCTATTCTGAAAATCTTTTCTATCAGATTTGAACTAACATTAAATTAATAAATAATAAATAAAGCCAACATGAAACATATAACAGTCTGAAAATTTCAGCATTTTCTTTACTCTTTTTCCAATTCAATTTCAATTTTAAAATAAAATACCTTTAATGTCACAATAAACCATTACTATAATTAACAAGAAATTGGTAAGAGAATATGGTATTTCCAAACATTCATAAATATTAGCATTATTGATCCACTAGCGTGTTTTCATAGTTACATTAGGTAGAGTTTTGACAGAAATTAAAGAATAGACCCTAGTCTTATGTAAGTTGGAAAGGTGCAAGAATTGTGGCCTTCTAATGCTTTAATTTATGTTACAAAAAGTGCAACTTCTTTGGGAAAGAATTACTGATTTGTTTTTTTCTGGGAATTTCTTTAAGACAATTTTTTTTTTCATGTATTCAGATCACTTTCCAACAGGATTGTTTTTTTTACCTCCACATTAGATGAGTAGCTATATGAAAGTCTTAATATGTTATCTGTGCACAGAGAACCTGAGCATCTGGAACTGAGAATTTGAAGTATATGTGACATTTTCTCAAAAGGAACCATTAAGTATATATACCACATTGGAGGAGAAATAGGGGAAGTTACATCATCTCACTGCTATTTTGAATGCGTACCAACTCTGGATTTATAATTGCAGAATCATAGAATGGTTAAGGTTGGAAGGCACCACTAGAGATCATCTAGTCCAATAATTAGAAAAGTCCAATAATTAGAAAAGTACATGAGTAGGTTATTAATTTCATCTACTTGGAACCTTTAGCGCTAGTACTTAAAAAGTATTTTCAGCTACTGAAATTCAGGTAGATAGTATTGGTTCGTTTTACACTGCAGTCTAAGGTTAGGGCTATTCAAGGCAGTTCAAGGTTGCTTGTTTAAAACTGAAATATAAATATTTCTTCATATGGCATTTGTCATATGGCAGAGGTAGAATTCCTGTCTGTACTGATAGAATCTCGAGTTTCATGTGTTTTAGAAGATGTATATCACATAGATGGAGATATATGTTTCAGAATGCACTGGAGTTGTAAGCAAAATATACAAACTTGTCTCTCTAGGACAACATCCAGAAGATTGCCACATAGACCAGGAAATTCTCAGAGAACCTGGGGCTCCACGAAAGCTAGACAAGACTGTGAATCTTTTAGATTACAAGCTAAAGTGGAAATATCTAAGTCTCTTCCATGTTCAAGAATATTTTCAATACCTCATGCTGTTACAACACGGAGTAAGATACAGTCTTAGTGCAGGAAACCTAACTATGCTATGGTTAAATATTGCAGGAAGTAGTGTTGTTAATCTAGGTTTTAACTTAATAAATACTGCTCCTTTTATTTTAACTATTGGTGATATTCAACATATATTAGTATGTTTGAATACTGAATGGTATTCAACTTAATGGTTGAATATTGAATGGTATGGCAAATTTAATTCTTTTCAAGATGATTTGCTTTTGTTAAGATATTCTAACTTTGTGATTTTTCCCCAACGCTAACTTTACTCCACAACTGATAGTAGGGGAATCTTTAAAATTGATTATGAAATCTTGCTTTTATAAATGCAGGCCAGTGGAAAGTGTCAGAATACTTAGACTGCTATCAAAAATAAAACTTTTCTTCTGTACTGAGTCTAGCAACTTTTCCCTGATTGATGTATTTGCAGACATTCAGATAAAAATGTGAAGATCTTGAGAAATGTCAGTCTACCACTTCTTTTGGCAGTCTTTTGCGATGGTTACATGGAATTTCTATATTCTACTTTCTTTCTTCATCATGGCTGAATATTTGAAGATTTTTGTACCTCTTTTGCAGCAGATTAGGGTATAAATAGCAGATTATGGGTTATAAACGTATGTATGTACATGTATGTATGTATATAGCAGATTATGAAAACACACGAAGTTCCATCTCCATGTGAGGAAGGGCTCCTTTGCTGTGAGGGTGCCAGAGCTTTAGAACAAACTGCTCAGAGAGCTTGTGGAGTCTGCTTCTCTGGAGACCCACCTGTATGCAACCTTATGTAACATGCTCTAGATGTCCCTGCTTGAGCAGGAGGTTTGGACTAGATGACCTCTAGAGGTCCCCTCCAATCTCAACCATTCTGTGATTCTATGATACTGAGATTCCAAAGGCTTGTTTTTTTTAGTAAGTTTCTACAGGTTTTATTTCAGCAAATGATAATGTGTAATCATAACAATAAATAAAGTCTTTGAAATTTTTCATCATCACTTTACTTTCTTTCTCTACTGGTATTATTTAGATGGTTCTGAACTGGAAAATGAAAAAGAAAAAAAAAACTAAAAGGATCAATACTGAATAAATAAGAGAGTAATCTCTCAGGTGTATTTGTTAAGAGGATGTGTCAACGGTATAAAGTGTAGTTAAAATATTCTGGGATCCAGCTGCTACATAATGTTAAATTGCCTGCTTTCAAAGCAGAAAACAATAGTACTGAGGAAGGGCCCATTTACAATGCCTCTATTTCATTTCTGTAAAATGTCTTTGGTAGATATAATCATCTTATCGAAGGATGTTCATTTTATCATTATTGACTTAACATATTCAGAATGGTTTGGACAATAAATACACAATGTATCTCTACTAATAAAATATCCAATTATATGCAAACAAATGGGTATTTGATTATGATTTCTGATGGGGCAGTGCTTATAATATCCCATTTTTTATATTTTTTAATATTTTACTCTCAAGAATGGGCATTTAACTATAATTTTAGCCACGAAGAGTTCCAAGGATATCTTTGAATTCTTCAACAGGAAGCCATCTCTTTAGATTTGTGTCTGCTTTTGTGTTCACATACACTGAACACAGATTAGAGTTATAATAATGACAATTACCAAACCATATGAACAGTTGGTAGAGATCTTATTTAATACTATATACGATAATCAAATGTTCTGAGAGAACACACTGTTCATCCTCAATTTACCAAAGAGATTCCATTGTATATACACACCCTGCAGAAATAGAGCTATTTTGTATGTATTGTTTTTAATTCATCCCTTGTGATCACAATCTAGCAAAGAAAAAAGAAATAATCTATATACATAAAACATGGGAAATCTCAGTAACATTCTTTATATGGAGCTTTTAAAATTTCATCAAATCAAAGTACATGTTATCTACCAATTAATTTCTTGTAGCAGCTTATTCTATTTTCATCCACCTTTACAAATATGACTTGGATGTTTGAGTGATTAAAATGCTGTTTGTTTTCTTATCATTTCTTTGAGCTCTTTACATTTTCCAGCCCAAGGGAGATTTTTTACATGTCTGTCAAATATGAGGCAGAATTTGATGTTCGTCCTATTACTCTGAAGGGAGACTTTTTAAGGAAGAAATAACAAACAAAATACCACAAATCCTAGATGGAATTCCTTCTTAGCTTGGGCTGAACCTACAATCACTAGCACATTTCCACCCCCAAGCTCTTTGACCAGCTCTCTGAGGATATCATTAGAAGTACTGTACACTGTGCATAGAAAAGTGAAGAGGCAAAAGATGTAGTCTTCACTAGTCTGTATGCCTTAGTTATATAATAAACCAAGTCTGATTACATGTGATATGACCTGTGCTTGGGAGAAAGCAGCTGTAGTTACACAAAGCAGAAAATTAATTTTAAAAGATGGTGTTTTAGGAATAGATGACTAGGAATATATAGTAGGTGGCAACGTTTTCTAATACTTATTTTTTAGTACAGTGCAGGCTATTAAAAGTTTTCAGAAGTCTCTCTTCTGACTTCTTCATTAAGAGGTCTATAAGACTTCTATAAGAACTAAAACACAGCTTTTCTTAATGGATGAAACTGATTGCCAACAGCAAGGGTAACAAGTATTGAAGTCATAAAAGAACTTGTCAGAGTGCAGGTATCAAAAATGTTTTAAAGAGTACAATTTTCAGTCCTTTGAAATAATAAAGCTTTGTATCAGAATTACAAGAAATTCTCCTGAACTGCAGAAAGACTTTCTGTTCCATAATTTCACTATGTAGTAGCTATTAGATATCTGAGAGATCTGGAAAAAACATGTTGCCTCTTCTAAAATGAAAGTCTCACCTTCACCCTTTCAGTACACTAGCCATTCTATTCATAACAAAAACAAAAAATCTCTTTCTGAATTGAGAATTGGAAGGTGCTTTTCAATGTTATATGGAACAGGGAAAGTTAAGTATTGGCATAACTATTGGTATAATTTTTAAAAGTTATAAATAATTTCTACAAAGAAAAAAAGGTGCTTAGGTCAATAATTTTGTCTGATAAAAATTTAATTTATAATAGTACTTGATGAAAATGTTGATTTCGTGTCAGGCTTGTTAGAATAAGATTAATTTGGTATCACTTCAGGCTTCTAGAATATGAATATCTTAATCTAACTTAGTTGTTTAAGCTTTCTCTACAATCAACACAGAAGAATCCTGAGGGGAAATTCATCTCAAACTATGATAAATATCTGAATGACCAGTGATATTCTCTGGAGGATTTTATCTTTCTAGATTAAATAAGAACCTTGAATCCAAAGTATAGTTATTGCAATTTCATTAAAACCCCCAAAAAGTCTCTAAAAAACTTCTCATTCTTTGTAGAGTCTTTAAAAATTTGGCATTTTTCATCCTGTTATGAAAACATCAATTGTGTCTGTACATTTTAATTTTAAGCATGAAATGTGCTCATATATGGGAACATAAGATTTTAAAGATCAGTGGCATCAGGGTGAGATTTTTGCGACAAGCTATTAATCTCTGAAAGACTTTGCCCAATGCAGAGAGATACTCTCAGTTAGCAATTTTTAGTCTTGGTTCAAAACTTCACATAGACAGAAAATAGAACATTGCCAGATATACAGTAATTTTTTTTAGGATTTAGGATTCAAGCTGGCCTAGAGAAATTAAAAGCACTTATACAGCAGCAACAAGAATCAATGTAGAAGGAGAGTTAAGACATTGATTCAAATTATGTGATATTTATTTCTCTCACGGATTTTATAATCTTTAGCTCTTTTATCATTGAATTCAAACTTAAAATCTGGACAATTATAGAAAGAGAAATATCATGTTTGTAGGATAACCAGATACTGATATTACTAGCAGCTCAACCCTCCCCTTTAGGATTTAGATCTATTAAAAGCTGGATAGATAGTAAGGGGTCTGAATCACTATTTCAGCTGTCTAACAATTAGACAACTTCTTTACCAGGGGAAGCTTATTTATATCACCTGTGCTGGATTCTTAGCTTACTTCTACATCTTAACCCATTGCCATATCAACTCAGTTAACTCCTGAATAAGATACAGATGATTAGAAAGGCCAGCAAAAAGCTTGTTTTAAAATGTACCAAGGATGGAGCACTATCAATACCTTCTTCTAACAAGAAACAATCATAAAATTTCTTCTTTCTGTGTTGAGATTTGAAATATTCTAGTCAAAAGAGAAACACACAGAAAAGTCTTATTTCAAGTAAACTTCCTCAAAATATAGTATTTGGTCTATTCTGTTAAATTCTGGAAATATTTGTGCCTAGGAAAAAAATAAGTACATTGTAGAATGTCTGTTGTTTGCTTTTATTTCCTTTTTTATTATTATGCAATGATTCAAACAATTCTTATACTTATCTATATACGCTTATCTAGCTCTAAATATTATTCTAAGTTAGAAGAGATGTTAAATAAAACACTGCTTTGAGCTGAAAATGGATGACTTTCCTTTCAAAGGTGTATCAAAGACGTATTTCAGAAGGTAAATGATATCCAAGTGTATCCTTTTATTCCTAGGTCCTCCTTTAACAAGACTGACAAGTTCTTACAAGATCAGAGTCTGCAGCTGTAAGGTATATCGATTTCTGTATGAGGAGAAGTGTAGGTACATGAATAAGATCAATATATATTTCCAAACATGGATCTGTGACTCTAAGTGTTTTAGTTAATCCCAACTTGGAGCTGAACGAACCTATTTATCTGTCTATTTTAGTTAATAGTTGGTAGGCAAGATAGCTTTTTGTTTTCCTCTGCTGGATAAGCATCTCATAAAGGTTTAAAATTTTCACAGAGCTTTTGGACAGTGAATCTAAGAAGACTTATTTTAGCATATTTTGGCTTGCTACTTAAGCTTAAACTTCGGGATAGAAGAGTTGTAAGCTCAGTCATTGCAAATGATCGATTCCATGACCTAAATGTAACATTTTCTGCCTATTGAGTCATCTATACATATTCCAGAAAGCCTCTACAGAACATACAGAGACTAGTCTCTAAACAATATATAACAATATAGTCTTTGAGGGCAGTTCCATGGAACAACTACTACATAATAACATTAGAAGTTTAGACCTCATCCAAGAAATGGGAACAAGCACACTTATAAATAAACATTTGGATGTTATGAACATGAACTGAACGTATTGTATTGTTAAAACAATCTTGTGTGGTGTTTACAGTGTCAATGTATGCCCACTGTGAGGCTTGGAAAATCAATGTATTAGCAATACAAGGGCTTCAAAAAATGAATGTCATGTAAATATATGGTACATAGTATACTGGATAAGGGATTTTTTCATTATTCACTAGCCAAGTAAAACAAACTTCACCTAATTGCTAGTTTTCAGAAAATGTGAAAGTCTGAAATTTTTGCTTTCATTTTCTGAGAAAGAAAACAATTTCATGCCAAAGAAAGCAAACACTTTTGTTTCATTTTTCAAAATTATTTCTTAGTGTCATGAATTACTATTAGTCTTGTACTATGTCTGCTTTCAGAATACTCAGGGATAACTACTAAAAAATACAGGGAGTCTTAGGCTTATATGCAAGACTTGGAATTACACTAATCAACTATAATAAATAAATGATTTTTTGCATGAAACATGCATGCATGTTTGCACAATTCAGTTAATTACTTTTATAAGGTAATCTTGCAGTGGGGGAGAAATGGTGAAAAACAAAAGAGTTATTGATCTCTGTCTGTCTTAATTATTCCTTCTTTGAGTTGTGTGCATGTCTTGGCAAACCTGTTTAAATCAGAAGTCATTTCTGTCTCATCTTCTTTAGACAGCCACATTATCTGAATATTTATACCAGTGCTGAGAACCATCACAGACAACTTGAAGCTTTGAAGGGTCCTAATTCCTCTTTTTGTTGTCTCTGTTGAATTAGTGGGTTTTCTCTCCTAAATCCCTCCATTCAGCAGACAATCCCTTGGGTTTTGCTCATAAGAAGTAATAGAAGAGTTAATCAAATGCTGATTGTCTTTACTTGTCTGAAGACGGGCTCAGAGAAGCTCTTACCTGGATTAAACTTACTCCCACCTCAAGTTTTGAAAGAATAACGCTATTTAATCTCCCATTCTTTCCATCTGGATCTACTATACTTCAGATCTGTACTCACACTGAACATGCAAAGTGCATTTGGATAGCTACAATGTGCTATAAGCCTGGAAGAGTTAAGGACTTTTTTTCTTTTTCCTTTCTCCTTCTCCTTCTCCTTCTCCTTCCTCTTCCTCTTCCTCTTCTTCCTCTTCTTCTTTCTCTTTTTCCTTATATACTACCCTCTTCCCTTGCACGTGCTGTTGTTTTATTCAAGCAGTGATTTGTATGCTATCATTTGATCGTCATATTTAAAATGTACCTTGTACTTCACAGACACAACACAGCTGCAAAAAAAGTGCAACAGCGAGCCTTGAGCCTCACAAATAACATCCTGCAAATCTTCATGCTGAAAAACTTAATGTTTAAAGGCCTTTTGATCTGCTTTCTGTACAATTTTTACAACCTGTACAATTTTGGAGGTATCCCCTTCTCTGTAGCAATGTATCTACTGATAAAGATATATATATAGATATAGAATATATATAGCCTATATTTGGAGGGGATACTAGGTTTATTTGTGGCATATACAGGTGGAAAGTACAATTTCAGGCATCTCTAAAACACAGTCTCTGGGACCTTGAGGCCCTTCTGCCAAATGCATTGGAAATGTTGGCTTCTTGCTCACTGAGACACATTTGAATATCTTCAGTCATAGTCATCTGACAAATGCTGCTTAGATGCAGTAATTATGTGCAAAAGGAAAACATATTGCACAGACATTTGTGTGTGGAGTGGCATTCTAAATAGTGACCACTAGATCAAATTCGTTTCAACTTATGATTGGAGGAAAAATTCCTCTGTGAATTTTGGATTTTTTTCCTTTTAATGCATACCCAAACCAGTATTCCAGTTCTTGCATTCATGGAGCACTGGGAGAATTCTATGACTTTTCAAGAACTTTCTAATACATCCAGCTGGGAGGAAAAAAAGATGTTTAAAACAATGGTTGTTTTATGGTGTGAAAAATGCAAGAAATGATAAAAGGTAAATCAGATGAACTACAGAGTAAAGTTGGAGTCTGTATAACTGTAACAAAACAAATATTAACACTATAAAAGATCTAATTGACTGGACCTCATGAAGCTACTCTATCGAAATACTACTTGATGGTAATGTTCAGGAAAGCAATAAGTTTTTTACATCATGTTTTACTATAATATTGCCACACATTGCCACTCAGATCTACTCATTACTTTTATAAAAGTAATTTCAATAATATATGATTTAAAAATTGCAACAAAAGACATTGTAAGCATTATATAATAAACTATATATCCTCAGAGTTCATTACTGCATAACTGAATGACAACTTAAGACTTAAGGAATTTCTAATATGTTTCGTAGCTTGAAAACAGAGTACCATATCCATTTGCAGTTTAAGATAAGGATTGTGGGCCTTATGCTATTTTAAGAGGAAGGTTTCTCTTTAATTAGCTGGTAAGTTCTATAATAGAGCATTAACTCAAGAAAGATAATATAAAGCCTGCGTTTTCATTTAAATAACCAATTATACTCGATTCAGAAGATTTACTTAGCCATGGATGTTTTTTAATGCTGCTTAAAATCATGTTGAAGAGCAAGAATATTCATTCTTTGTTCTAAATATATTAGACAATAAAATGGTCTAATAAATTGCCCATTTATTAGAAATACTCAATTACTTTTTTTTTTCCTCTGGAAGAATAGGGTAAAATTACTTGTTTAAGTAGTCATGGATGAAATGTCAATAGGAGTATATTGAGCTTTATATAGAATATTCGGTCACAAATACTGAGCTTTGCATAGATTTTTTAATGACTAATGCAGAGATAGATTCCAAATAAAGTTTATTTCAGAGCCTTTGACTTTCATAACACTAGGTTGCATGAGACTGATTTTCAATCTTAGAACTAGATATGAGCATTAACTACAACTACAAGTCTTCAGACCATTCACATTTAAAAATAAATACATTTTTGTTTTCCTATGTAAGTTTACTTTTTTATTTACACAAGTGAATGGTTTCACATGAAAACATCATCAAAATGTCGACATCAAAAATGTCAGAATAGTTATTCCCTTAAAAGTTGTAATATTTTGAGTTTCCAAGATGTAATACATTTAAGTGTCTTGTTAAGTTACCCAAATGGCACTATATCAATTTTCACCTCTTGATTAGAAATGTTAACATCGAGGCTGCTTTTCTCTGTGTGGACAGATTTCTTGCTCAGTGCCTCATTTACAGTGAACCAAGTAGCATGGACTTCATAAATCAGCAAAGAAGAACTAGTTTTCTAGGATACCATCCTACACCTTGAATTAACTTTACAGACAGTGACCCAACTTTGCAAAAATGCTGTTTATGACTGAACTGACAGAAAAACAGGATTTTTTTTGATTAACGTCACTTCAATTAGACTCAAATATATCAGAATTAAAAGTTTTGTTTTCTTTCTTTGTAGAGGGAATACAAACCATTTCTGTTTGTAAGCTCTGTGAAAAATAACTCTCCTTACAAGATTCACTTAGATCATAAGTTCTATACTTCCATTTTTTTTAGTTTTTAATATTTTCTTTATAGGCTTTTGAAACAATAGTTTGCCTTTGTTTTCTCTATTCCTTAGCTACTAGGAGGAAATCAGGTACAATTGACATTAACGGGACTTTGCTCACTTTATTGGTTGCATTCCAGCCAATCAGAGCCGTATCCTGGCTGCTTTATTTTGCCTTTAATACAGAAGGTAGTTAATACAACTTCTTCTTACATGTGAAATTTTGAAGAAATACAAGCAGTGTTTTGAAGAAAGTCAGAAAGAGAATTCAGAGGAAATGCCCCAACACAGTATAACTATTTTAATGCAAAGATTTATAGAGCATTTGACAGGATTTATTGGATATAAAGTTTTGCAGCTGAGCTGATATATATTTCCTAGCCTGAGCTGAGATACTGTTGTCAGTTGCTTTGATTTTGTACCAAGAGTGCAATAAAAGTAACATAGACTTCAGTTTACATATGTTGCTATGCAATATTTAAATTGTAAAGAATTTGAAAGGTTGTTAATAGATGGAAGTGTTTACATTAGAAGAGATGGAAAAAATAGAATAAGGAATAGGAGGCATATGGTAACTCAGCTGAGAAACATTTCATGCTGGGAAAGCAATTCCTCTTACATGATGTGTTGAATAATTTCATGTGGGTGTTTTTATTTGTTTATATGATGTCCTAAAAGCAGCACTGATACACTAAGGAAATAAGTTTTCTGATGAATTTTAGACAGATATGCCCTACAGAAATAGGTTAGCTATAAAATATAGATAGGTAGCCCCAAATGATGATGGCTTCATTTTTAATGCCCAGTTTATTGTATTAATATTTTAAATAACTCAGTTGAGATGAGCAATTTCATTTACATGTGTATATCTATACATTTTTAATTGACTTGTAGTTTTTCTAGGACAGTGCTTTGACTGATGAAAAAAACTTTAAAACAAACTGAGAAATAAGGTTTTCACTTATCTCTTGAAGTTATGTGTGTGAATTAATGGAAAATGGTGAATTAGGAAGCGCAGGATTTAAAGTCTGCTCAGATGAAAGGATTGAGTGTTTTGATGTGGCAAATGCCACCTGTAAATTCTTAGCCTGACTCTAAGAAGAGAATTTGCAAAACTAATTTCAGTTCAGGGCAAGGTAAGATTGACAGCTGCTCTTACATTAAGTGTTCAGATGCTTAAAGCAGTCAATAGGAAATGTGGGAGAGACGAGTGTTTCTGAAACACCATCTCCTGCCTGGACCTGTTCTGGTTTTTGCATATTTGCCTGATAAATACATATACCAAGTAAATGCTGTTCTGCTTCCTGGGCTGCTGCTGCAGTTTTATTGGGTACTCATTGGCAAAGGAATTAAAAACAAACCTAGGATAATTCTAAGAGCAGCCACTCAAGACAGGATCTTTCCCATATGACCAGCCCATCTGCTACCATCTGCTTCCCTTTGCCCTGCGTGGCTTTTGCACTCCTTGCTCGTGGTGGCACTGGCTCCACTCAGAGCAAAAGAGACCATTGCCTCCTGTTGCTCCGTGATTAGCGCAGGCTGTTAGGATGTAGCTATTCGGATCCCAATCTTCCTCCTCCTGGTGAGGAGTGGGTCTCAAAATGATTTTTCTAGGGCAGATGTTCTAACAGACAAGTTATTAGGAAGTAATCATTTAAGTAAACTTTTTGTAATTGGGGAATTCTAAGAAAATTGTCTCAGGAGAGATTTTTGGAATGTTAGTGGAGGAAAAATGCCTATTTTATGCATGTCAGAAAAGGAGAGACGATGAGGAGACAGATGCCTGGTAACCAGCTTGACAAAGGCCATGAAGAAGGTCTTTATTCAGACATTTTGATGAGGTATTGTTCAAAACACTAACCCACCTCAGACATTAGTACTGACTAGTTTTCTTCCTCTGCTCCCCATTTTTCCATTTCTGCTCCCCTTTCTTTCCATTGCTATTTTGAATTTTAGCATCTGATTTTCTTTGAATGAGACTAAAAGCTCCTAGTTTCTGTGCTTATATTTTTTTCCAGATGTTCCAGGTAACTAAAGAATTGCAAAATCTTACAGTGTCATTCACCTCTGCTGCATGCAGTCTTATGCATTTCTTTTTTTCTCCTGCAAAGTGGTTGCAAGGATTTATTTTGAGTAACATCATAAGTATTGCACTTAAACTGATATTGAGATGAAAGCTTTTCTATTGCATTGCCATAAGTGAAACTCCAGAACTTATCCATAAAATATACCGGCACATCTCTCACTTGCTTAAAGCCTTCAGAGAACCACAATGAAAAACACAAACATTAAGCTAATTTCTATAGTAATACCTTTTCTTTAACATTGTTGTAAGTCTAAGTAAGGTTTAGCAAATAAGTGTCAAGTCTAGAGACAATCTTGGCACAGCAACAGAATTGTGGTTGATTTGTATATTATACATTAGCTAAAAATAATGATAGTTCATACATTTTTCCTCCTTCAAGTGAATTGTTCAATATTAGCCTCACCCAGGTCTACCCCTCTCACAGAAACATTCCAGAGTTTAAAATTTAGAAAACAATCTTATATCCTATATCCTTATATATATATATATGTATATCTATCTTTATATCCTATTCTTTCTAGTAGTCAAATGTCACCTTTTCCATGTTAGCTAAAGAAATCTATTTCTATCACGCGGGCAATATATGCAAGAAAAAGAATACACATTCAAAATAAAGCAGAAGCAAAAAGGTATTAGTGGGTAAGAAAACCTATATCATTTTCAACTTGAACTATGTAACCAACAGCACATACTCTTTTAAAAATATTTATTTATTTCCTCTTTGCCTGGCAGTACTTGCAGGAAGACTTCAGCTCAAAATTTTGTTTAAATAAGATGTTCAGGGAAGCCACTCTCTTTATCTGAAAACTGAGTTTTTTTTTTTTTTTTTTTTTTTTTTTTTTTCTCCCTGTGTCTCTGCTTAAATTTTAAATCCCTAGAGAGTGGTTTTCTGGTTCTGTAGTGAATATGCTGCAACTATATGGAATAACACTAGGACACTACTGACATTTTCTTGATAAGATTTACTTCAAAATACATTCACAGAAAGACTGTTTTGCAAGTATACATCATTGCAGAACCTTTATCAATTTCAGACATACTCAGTCTTTGCCATGCATAAAAATTACAGAAAAAAAATCATCAGGAACAGTTACCCTAAAAGAGGGAGAGAAAGGAGCTGAAGTACTTTATAACTGATCAATTCCCTCTTGTATCAAGATGGAGAAAAGAATCAAAGACATAGCAACAAATTTTTGTTTTATTCATCTACATTTATTTCTCTGCAAATGTCTTATGCAAATGTAGACCATTAGCGCACTCTTTCTAGACAGCCTGACTCATATATCTAGGTGTTTTCTCCTCATTTTTCTATTATCTTCAGAGAAAGTAACTGCACAAATCCTTTTTTTTTTTTTTTTTTTTYTGTTGTTGTTTCTATTCCCTTCAGAGTCAATTATTTTGTTTTTTGGATTATGCAAAACAGAGTGAAAGCTGTAGTTTACCATTTTTATTTATCAGTTCTGGGATGCCACTTAGGAAATATATAACCATGGACAAAATAATTCACAGAACAACATTCACACAATAATTTGATGATATTCAGCTGATTACATGGAGTAATTCTGAAGCTGTCCAATTCAGCTGTCATTCATTTCCACTGAAATGAGGTCTATGTTAACGAGAAGCATTATTCAAGTCACCAGATAAATACAGAGTTAGACAGTGACAGTTGCTAAGCCAAAGGATGCTGTAGTATGGATCAGCTGGTAGCCTGAAGGATTGGTGCAGTCTGTGAAACATTTCAGTCTCTCCTCTGCTTTCTCTTTAGTCCAAGCAGTGAATAAAGCATATATACCTGAACTAACAAACCCTTCAGGAGCTAGAAAGATGAATCTTACTGCTCTGATTCAGTTTCCCCATGAGCCAGTACAGCTTCCAGTGCCTGTACTATTTTTCATTGAAATTTTCCTTTTGTGCAAGAAAGCAGACCTGACGGATAGTTTCTTTTTTTTGTTTCTGTGACAAAATGATTGCTACAAGTGTTGTCTGATACTTTGTACTGGCACATTTGTAAGTTCACTATCGTACTCTAGGAAATTTTGTGGTGCTTTTTAAGATTCACCTGAAGTACCAACCCCGAACTTTCCAGAGTACAAACCTCTGCATTTTATCACCTCTATGGCATGAGTGCACTGACACACGTCTGGCAGCCAGCTCAGATCCTGAGGTTATACATGCATGCTGATGCATTTCTGTCCTGCTGTGAAGCTTAAAGCTCAGGTGAGAGCTCTGTTTTTATCAGCATCTGAATGTTGCTTTGATGCATTTCCTTGGCTTTTTGGATCAGGTCAGTATTAGGTTGGGAATTGCTTCAGAGTGTACTGAGCCACAATATAGAGGTTGCATGATGTTATTCCTGCCTAGTTTGTGTGCTGAGCACTGACTTATTCTTCACTTGCAATAAAAATGTGCCTTGAATCATTATCTGGCACTGAGGGCAATTACAGCAGAATTGTTTGCTTACATATGAAAAGACTCTTGCCTTCCAAAACAGGGCTGCTGCAGGCAAAATTCCTGTCAGGAACTAGTCCTGACTTGTGTTAACTTCTAATCTGTCCCCAAGAGCTGTTTTGGACTGCTGTTTGGCACTGCCCGAAAACATGCCAGGGGCAATGCTAATAATCACTAGTGCACAGAGCTCAGCTTCTGTGTCCTGAAACGTTTCCTGTCACTCGCACCCACACACCCTTGCAGCAGACTGCACAGCAGCCTTGCGTTCTCTCAGTTCATCATCCTGCACCTCTTCCTGAGCTCCCTGCTTGCAGGTCTCTAACAGGAAGGAAAGGGAATGCTTACTTTCTTTGGGTCTTACTCTCCCATCTTATCTATCTATCTATCTATCTATCTATCTATCTATTTATTTATTTATTTTTCTTGTGGGGGAAGTATTGCAGTAACAACAGCATCATTATCTATTTCCAGTCTAAAGAGGTTGAAGACACAAAGTCCTGCCTTCCTGTCTCAAATGTATTCCAGAGGCCTTTAAACCCTAAATTGCTTAGTTTTTGTGGATTTTAGTCTTTTATTTGAATATAAAAATGTTCCATTTATTAAAAATAAGTTACATCTACAATTTCCCAAAGTTTTGCTAATCATGGAAAGGTCTGAGAAAGCTCCAAAGCAATTATATATTGTAATTAGAAGAAATAAAAGTTCCCAACTAGTTCTTAGTGAATCACAACATTTACCAGTGTGGAGCCTGCAGCAATGTGGATGAGATTAGCTGCTAACTGGAGGGAAGAATAAAGAATGAATAGAAAACGAATTTCACATTTTTAAATATTGTGGTCTTGTACCTGATTTCCAACAAGACTCTTTTCTGTGTGTGTGTGTGTGTGTGTTTTTTTTCTTTTTACTTCTCCTTCAGAAGGAAGTAAAGGAACCAGGAAAGTAATCAGGAACGAAAGAAGGAACCAGGAAGGAGATGAAATGTGCCATTACATGTACAATAAACTCTTTGCACTCCACAGCTATTTTTAAGTAGAAAAGTGGGGAAGACTGCTAAGGTCTATCCCGCCGCTCACAGTGGCTCTTGCATAATATTTATCCTTTGTATGTGCTGTGCCCTTGCCCCTATCACAAAATTGGGGAGTTATAGAGTCTTTAGGGTGCCTCAGAAGAGGAAAGTGTAGCAAAAATCCTTCATCACTTGAAAATTTCATCCTTTGAAATTGTTTTTTCAGCTGTATAAACTACTCTTGGTTAACTCCAAAGGTCACATATATGAGGCAAACTGATATTCAGTTTCAGAGGTATTCTTTAGTTATTAAAAGACATATTTCAAAAGTATATTGCTTAGTCATTAAAGAGTTCCTAATCCGGTTCCCAAACAAAATTCTCTTATAATGTGCAATGTGGAAGTATGTTCAGGGTGGTGCAGTAGTAGGAAAACACAGTTCAGTGCTGAAAGTGATGGAGGCAAGTTAGCACACTGTCAGCCTATGGTAAAATCCTGTACTTCTCAGATGCACTAATTACTTCAATGGAGAGCGGTGCAGCTGACTGCTTCCACTCTGGTACTAATGTAATCTTCACCAAAAGAGAGCTGGAGGGGCATCCTGTACTGATATACTGTATGAATGCATTTAAAGTGTAATTAAGAGCTTCCATGCTGGTTTGTCTATGGAAAAATATGGGGACACAAAATTAAAAGCTATTTAGAAGTATTTATCTTTTGTAAATTTTACATTAATACTTAGAAATTTTCTATATGTTTAGATTTTTAATAGCTTGAGATTTGATTCATCCAGACCCTCTTTTCTTTACAGCCAAAACAATGCTTAAATAATATTGTCTTTCCTTGTTCTAAAGTTACTTGAGATGGTGAATGATATTTTATCTGATTATCAGGCAGTGGAACTGACAGAAATAGCAAAAAACTTATTTTTTGGATTGGAATTTGAAAACGATGTTTCTTCCAAGGCTGGCACATTTCATCCATATCGTGTCTAAAGAGAAGTGCAGTAGCATGTTTCACATAAGATAAGATTACTCTGCAGGATAAAAGTTACAAACAGGTCCTCTCTGCAACTGCTAGATTTTAGATTGAAACTCGCGTAATTCTCAAAGATTGAGCTAACTATTTCTTTACAAATGCAATTGCTTAAATGAATTACTGCAAGTACAGGCCAGTTTCTTTTTGAAAAAGCAAAAATAATATAAATATAGCTATTATATGATTTTAAAATAATAATATAAATATATATACAATATAAAAATAATATAATATAGGTATTCATTTTACTAATCACGTTTTCCCCAAAATGAAGTTCTGAGTCCTCCAATCTTTTTCTTCTTTTCCTCTTCATTTTTCAAAGTTATCTTGAGCTTTACATATCTTTTGATTCAAATAAGGGAACTATGAAAAAAATATGTCTGCTCTTTGTTTTGACATGACACTGTCTCCTTAAAAATGTGGGGGGGGAGTTTAAAAAGGTTCAAATATAAGGAAAGCTTGATCTAAGTGGACATTCCAGGTGCCTTAAATGTTGTCATTTCCACTGTTTTCATTTTTGCATTTTTGCTATGCTTTGCTACGCTTATGATTGAGTCATTTTCACACAGCCTGTTTTCTCAGAACACTAAAAATTGTGGCTTGTAAATATGCTGAGATCAGAGTTTTTATTTTGTTTTTTTTTTTTTTTTTTTAAAAAAAAAAAAAAAAAAAAAAAAAAAAAAAGGAACACAGCTATCTTATGCCTTTGCCAGATGGATATAGCCTTATAAATGCTGAAGAAGGAAAGTACTTTTACCTCTAAGTAAATACTGTGATTCTTGAAAATATTACAGAAATAATTTTGTTGTTACTTTTGCATTTACCCCCGCTAGTAAGGTCTATTTGAAACTTCCTTTTGCTTAAGCAAGGTGAGACTGAGAGTTTCAAGAACTGATGGAAATATTTCTGAGAGAAGAAAGATGAAAATGAAAGCCTATCATTGCCTTAAACCCTTTGAGACTCTCAGATCAAATATTTAAAACATTAGCACCATCTTGGAATAGGATTGCTTCCACATTGCTGTCTTCTTCAGCATTGTTACAATTGAATTACAGGAAATAAATAAGGAAAGGTGATTGACAATGGAATGTTCTGATAAAATATCAGCCTCAACAGCTTTCAAAATATGCACATATTAGTTGTGATTTTGATTACTGTAAACTTCATGGATCTTCCTTTCAAATCTTCCTCATTAGTATTGCTAGTTGTGTCTGTTTTTCAAAGTTACAAAAATCACTGGCCACATTTTTTCTACTCCACTTTCCAGGACTTCGGAAGTAGCTACCGTTAATACTATTCTCTGTTGATCATATTTTTTTGGCAAATGCTAGGTTCCTTGACGTTCTTTGATGGTGGTCTTAGTGTTGATGCATCACAATGGTTTTGACCTTACTGCATTTTGAATATGGAGAAGGAGGCGGCAGCAGCACAGGGCATCATTTTGAACCATTTCCTATGTTACTAATTTCCTGCAAGTATTCTCCTTTGTTGGATCCTGGAATATATTCATGCATTTATGTATGCGTATGCATTATGACAAACTGTGTTCTGAAATGCCAAGAAATGTCACTGATGTTATCTTGTTAGCTATGGTATGTTAACTTTCTGTCCAAAACCAATCTGACATATCAGGAGCTTCTGTAAGTAAGGATATGCCAGCTAGATGGATTTTCATCTGTTACTTCTCCCAGTAGGAAGATTGGAGGGACAGGGGGAAATTAATGCCAGGGATATGTGGTATTTAAAAGTGACATAGTTATTCTATCACCACATCAACTGACACTCAAAAATACGAATTATTTGCAGCATTTATGAATAGCCATTTGAAATATCTCTTGAGGCTTCAACCATAAGGCTGCCTATTACTCTTATTTAGTTACTAAGACATCAATTAAGCTTGATAAAGCAGAAAAAATGAATGTCACATTTGGTATACTTCTGGCTGACTGCATTGATTTTTGGCTTGTGAATAGATTCAATTACATGCTGTGTTTCAAGGTTCTCATGATTGTAATTTTGTTGGATCTCCTCCTCCAATAACTTCTCCATTTTCTAATTTCCCATGAGATCTCAAAGGTCACTTTAAGAGCTTCTTTTTAAAAATAGGTGGACATTAGATTTGTTTAAGATGTTTTGCAAAAATAATGAGTTTGCTTAATGATCTTATTTGTTGAATGAGAGTTGTTGAAAAACCTTAAAATATAAACAGAAGGGCTGAGACAACTTCGGTCCTGGAGTATATCTTGGCTTTGAACACTGGCCTCTCATCATTTTCTGAAATTATGTGGAAGATTACAGTGAATGGTACCAAAGGCCCTATTCTCCTTTCAAGCTCTTTGAATGAGGATCTGATTTCATGTGTATGTTTTACTATAACATTCAAGTGTTTTCTTTCAAATGGATTTTCTACTTGTCTCTTATGTTCCAAATCAGTTCTTATATTTCTTGTGAAGGGAGAAGCAAGGAATGAAACAGGAGTATTTGCTTTAAACTACTCTAGCTGAATTAATGTTACTGCTATAGCTGTGCTAGCTCTGCTATCCTAACACTGACATGACTCCAAATATCAATGAGTACTTTCTTGTATCTAAGAGCACCTATACAATTCCTGCATCTTCACCAGCTTTGTGGGATAACTGCTTCAGGCATCATTTCTTTTGGGAATCTGCTAAGATACTAAAATATTTTTTTCTGTCAAGCTGGCTGTATTATAGACAGATGCTGAAAATAAGGACATATTTTGTTTTTAGAAGAAAAAATCTTATTCAATCTCATTGGACTAGCTACTTTATTCCTTAATAGCTAGATGCAATGTTAATATGTAGATTTCCAAACAGATATATTTCTGAATTACAAACTTTCTATGTTTGGTTGACTAGATCATGGTACAACAAAAATAAATTTTGCTACAACTAAAGAAGATAATGAAAAAAAAATTATTTCAGGGTAAGCAGTTAAAAACAACAACAACAAAACGAGAGAAATTCAGTTTCCTAAACCTGAAAAGTTTGTTTAATGTCAAGTCTTAATTACAAAATCCTTATTAGCATAGCCCTGAAGCCCAGATCCTTAGAGGCATTTCTGTAGCTGTACTGAAGCTGTACTGAACTGTAATAGAGTGGAATTCTCTGCCCCAAGGCTGATGCATCACCTCCTCATCTCACTGCAAAGAAAAATTTCTTAAAGAGTTCATGTTGTCTCAAAGTAGAGGGCAGTAGGTGGGTTCTTAAGAAGCTAATTGGAAAGAATATTTACAGTTTCTCCAAATTCAAGCTCTTAACTTCCTTTGGGAGCCAGATAACTTAGCCTTATCCATGGGGCAAAGTTGTGGATGCCTGAGAGGCAGGAATAGGTACAGAGAATGGTAGAGCTGGAGGAGGGCTTGAGTCTCCACATCATGGAAAAGACATTTTTGCAAGGTGTGTAAAGCTATGGGTGGTTTGAGGAGGTGAATGTGAATCGGTCTTTGCCTTTTCTGTAGATAGGCAGTTTGAAACAGAGAGAAGGCAGAGATTATTTAGAGGGTGCACCATAGGTACTCTTATGATCATATGAGCAAGTTTCCCCCTTCAAAATACAACTGTGGCTGGATTAGATACAAGCTACTGTATGTGCCCATATTACTTGTATATGTCTGAGCCCATGAAGTCACACATTGGTCAGATGGTAGTCACACACTGCTCAAGTGATGTGAGTGGCAATACTCAATTTTTGCAAGCTTTATGTGTATCAGGAGAACCTTTGAGAATGGTAAAGCCATACGTGAAAAAGCTTTGCAAAACACTCTTGTGAACTCTTGGCTGAGCTTCACATCTTAGATCCCATATTGCTTTGCAATAGTTAAATGATTGATACTAGTCAATGGGGCTGTTCCCTAGGATGGTCTTCACAGACCATTCTGCAAGACTGAGAGCAATGCAACTTCTTCTGGGGTCATTTACAGTATTTTTCTTAACTCTACACTATACTTCCAGCTGTAGCTCACTTACAACAGATTGTACCATGTGGCAGGTTATGTGACCAAAAATCACCCATATTCTTGGGTTGTGTGGTCTGCCTTTGTTTCATTAAAATAAATCTTGATTAACAGGGCTGTTTGCATGAAAAGTATTTAGATAGTGAAGAATCCATTTGCTTAAGAGGCTTTGACGCTGTAGGCTGAAGTTAACAAAAACCATATTAGTGCTAGCAGAGTGACACAGGTGACACATTAATAAAGGTATTTTGTTTTTTTATTGCAGTGGTAGTGAATACCTCATGGGATTAGCTGGCTGGAATAAAAAAAGGTTAATCTTTTAATTGCAGTGTCTGACAGTTAATTTTTAGAAAATGAAAATAAATTAACATTGTTGAAGCTAACTAGTTCCTTACCCAGGGAATCCAATTTAATCCAAGAATAGCATGGGGAAGGGGAAGTGGGAATGATTATTCACTACGTCTCATAATAGAAGAACTAAGGCATCCAATTAAATCATCCTGTAGTGGCTTTTTTTCACGTAAGATGTAATTAAATGGTAAGACTCATTTCTACAAGATATTTTGGATACCAAAAGTACAAATTGGATTAGAAAAGAGAAGTTCAAGAGAAATCTATAGCGTTGCATATTTTTATGATTAAAAATTGTGGTCCAAATGTAAACACAGTAAGTGGAGGGTGCAGAGGAGGATCATTTGGCCATTTTTCTGTTTCTTCTTACCTTGCCATAGGCATCTGCTGCTGATTTCTACCACAGGCACAAAATCAGGCTAAATTAACTTTTAGAATGTCAGTATCTTCACCTTTCTATATAAGTATCAATCCTCAGGATTATCACATTGTCAAACCGTATGATCCTACTGTGTCTCCCCCATTGCCTGACACACAGCACCAGACAGGAGTTCAAAGAATTGTTTCATGACTGATGGTGGTAATTTGTGCTTCTCCTCCTTCTCCTCTTCTTCTCTTCCCTCCATCAGTCCTCTGTGGTCCTGTGGGCTCCCCTGAGCCAGATACCTGCAGTTTGTATGGACACATCATCACCCGGGTCACTTCACCTGCTTTACTCAAACATATTCCTCCCCATTACTGGTTTTCAGTCAAATTAGTGAGTGGATCTGACTTGCAATACAATGACACAAACTTCAGTAAAATAAAAAGAATAATGGGAGTGTAGAGTTAGTCTCTCCATAGTTGGTCAATCCATTAATCATTATCATGCTTCCTTCATACACATTTTAACTGCAACAAGTTATTATTCCTATCTTTGTTCTGTTGAATAAAAACTCATCTAAGGAAGAGACCTCCTAAGTCCTGTTAAGATAATTTTGGATTAGGGCAACACTAATAAATTGCTGTAGCTTGCTTTTTTATTTTTTTTTTTTATTAATGTTTATATCTCATAACAATCAGACATCTTTCTATAGTAAGGAGCAAATTTCTGATTTTGGCATCTAGATTAGGGCATATTTACATAAAAATGTATGAATTCTAAGGATTCATTACAGATGCTTCTTGGATGCATCTATATTCATACTCCTAAGTACGCAGTGTTAAATTGTTCCCAAATAAGTTTTCTTCTATAGCTTGTCTAAATACAGCACAGAAGACTTGACTATTTCCTGTAAATTTTTGTCAAATAACATTATGAACTGTATAGATTTTATTGCTTTCTCTGTATTATCAAATAACTAATATATATATATATTCTATAAAAAACTGTGGCTTTGTGTTCTTAAATTATGAACAATGAGAATTCTCTGCTGGATCTTATAACTGTGATGAAGCTTTAATATAACCACAGATAGCTCAACAAATCTTACAGGAAACTTCCTGAGATGGAAAGAGTCTGTGTGTCTATCTGTCAGATAAGTCTGCTAAAACCAAGTCATTCTTAAAACTCCTGGTCTGTATTAGAATGTTCTTTATCATGTTAATATTCAGATACACCTTTCTAAAGTGCAAGCTAGAGGGTACTGATCTAAAAAAAAGGCAGTAGTCCAGACTGTTTATAGTCAGTCTAGAG
Organism: Nothoprocta perdicaria; assembly: GCF_003342845.1. NCBI lineage: Eukaryota > Metazoa > Chordata > Aves > Tinamiformes > Tinamidae > Nothoprocta > Nothoprocta perdicaria. Next base: position 603,336 of record NW_020455442.1, read on the forward strand.
AAAAGGGTGCTTTCAGAGCATGACTCATCTGACCTGCTTTAAATGTCTACCTCTGGATGAGATGAATTATTTTGTTGTGCTCCGCTGAGCATAAAGGACTCCAGATGACTAGTTCAGATGTATATGTCAAAATTAAGTAAGATGAATCCCATCTCCAGGTTCTTCCAGAATGTCAAATATTAAAGATAGTAAAAATAATGTTTTCTATGTAATTATTTTTGTCCTGTGACTTAGGTAAATGTTGTCTCTCACTGGGTAGTGTAGCTGTGATTTTTTTTATTTGTTGTTTTTTTGTTTGTCTCTCCATGGTGATTAAAAAACATATGCAATTTAAGTCAGTTGTTCTGTGAAACCCACAGTAGAGTATGGATTTGATTATAGCCTCCATCTTCCTTTGCCATAGTCATCTGAAAAACGCCAGCTCATCAAACTTCTCTAACTCGACATTTTTTTGCCCTTTAATGACTTGACAGCACTTATAACTGAATTATGAATGCTGTTTCCCTAGTAATAGTATAAGTTGCACTCTTCCTGAATTCTTCATACAGTTTACTTACTGTTTAATATAGATAACATCAGTGAAAGCCTGGGCTTTAGTACATTTACTTCTGCCTGAACGTTTCTCTATTATCACCATTTCTGTTACCACTCCTGTTCTTTTTAAAAAGGATAAATATTTCATTTGCTTTCAGATCGTTCCTTTTCCAATAAAATTCTGTACACGTCTCCTATGGACTATTTCATCTTACAGTTATTGTTCTTATGTATTTGTGTTTATAGAGGTGGCATGTACAAACTCTGCAAAATTATGTATCTTATCTTATCTTATCTTATCTTATCTTATCTTATCTTATCTTATCTTAATTTCTCCACTTTGGAACCCAATCAGAATTACTAGTAACAGGCTGCACAAGTTTCTGTGCACCTTCAGTGACTCTTTAGCCAAACTGCTTTCTGGGCTCTACATAAGTATACAAGGTTGGGCTGACGGTAGGGCTGACGGTAGGGCCTGACGGTAGGGTTGTGTCTTCCTATAAGAGTACCTTGAATCCCAGTGGGACATCCTAGATCATTTCAAAGAGCACTACCTGCAGACAGCTAGATTTTTCTTCAGAATTGTACTGACCATAATGAGGGCTTAAACAGGTAGGCTCTTAATCACAATTCAGGTTTGCGCTTAGATCTTTGGGTTACTACATGAAATGTTCCCGAGCTTTTAAAGACTTGGGTTGATTTTCAGATTGTGGGGTGGGTGTCCAAGGACACATTAGGAATGAAAATGCTTTCTGCAGCATATGTGAGTTCCCAAGGGTTATTGAAAAATACTGTGGTAGCGTGGGAGCTGAAGCATACATGAACCAACTAGTGCCCTAATCACTTGCTTGTTCTTTCTCTGCCCATTTGTTAAAAATCCTCATTATTGTTGTGAACCCACTAAGCACTTTGATTCAAATGATATCTCCTTGGGTAACTTGCACTTTCACCTCCTTCCTTTATGAATTCAGATATAAGTTCATGTTATCTAATCAACACTTAACATCACTATGTAAATACCAAATATACAGACTGTACACCTTCTTCTTGATTGCAGTGATATTTTTAAAATTCATAGCAATAATTATGCTAATTAAATCATTCAATGCCAAGTTCTCATTGGAAAGCCCGAGCATAGCTGAATAATTGCCTGGCAGGCACTCATAAAATAGCTAAGGATGACCAAGCTGCTTTGCCTTTAACATTATTTGTCATGCCCATGTATAATTTTCTGCCTAGTGTGTGTAGTAGATGGCTACAGTAACCAAAACCATTAACACTGCGCACTCTTTTTCTGTAGCAATTTCAGATTTAAGAACAGTGTCTCTGAAAAACGTAGTACAAAGAACAGCTTCTTCTGCATCATTCCACAACTGGTCAGAGAATATTTACTATTTGTAAGACATCAGCAACAACAGTATGTTAACCTGTTTATTCCATTTTACAGTGCTGTTCTCTTAATGGCAGACAGCTGAGAAGAGAAACAGTGGAATATTTTCTCCATCTGTTTATCTATCAAGCCTTCCTTGGCACAAAATATGAAGAATTTCGTCCTTAGATTATACTGCAAAGACAAATTAAATGTGATTTATATTTGTATTTATCTTAAAATATGGTAACAATTTGACCTTGTATATAGAAACAATATAATGCCTATTAAATGCTAGATTGATTTATGCTAAAAGTGTGGCAAATACAACGTTGATTAACACCTGTGTTTCTTTTACTCTCTCACTTGTTTGTTTTTTTATTTTTTTTTATGAAAGAAAATACCTTTAATACTGTTTCTGTTTTTGAGTGCAGAGAAAGTGATAAGAAAGGAAAACTAACAACCTGCTCTCCATATCAGTAGGGGTTTGCGTGGTTGAGTCCTGCTGTGATTTTTGTGAAGGATGAATAATTCTGGTTAAGAAACTGAGTAGAGGGAATTGTTATTTTCTACTTGCCAGCAGGTGAAAAATATGATGGATGATCACATTTAAGAGTATAACAAGAACTCTGGAGATAATGCTTCAAGCCACTTACTTTCTCTCCATATCAGTTCTCCATTTGTATAAAAGTAGTAACATATTCCTTTGTCTTAGAAATATCATAAGGGTAAATATATTGCTGTGTGAGTCACTGAAAAACAGCAATGAGCACTGTGTTAGGCTAGAGATCAATAAATACACCTGGCCTGACAGTCTTACCTTTTCTTTCTTTTTTTTTTTTTTTTTTCCATTTCTTCCCAGTCTTTGAGGGTGTGTGGTGACGGGGTGAGCAGGAACTGAATAACTGAAAACATGAATCAAGTGTGTCCATGATAGTGAGAGCTGCTAGTGTTTAACATTCCAAAACTATATTTCTAACAGTATGAGTAGCATTATCCACCCTAGTGGCCTTCCTACTGTTGAAGTCACCAAACAGAGGATGGGAAATGTGGACAAACAACCTTCCTAACACTTCCTAAATAGTATGGAATAGTACTTCTTAAATAGCTCCTATAAACTCTTTATGAGAAATATCTCCAATTATTACCAGTTTGCTGCAGCTCCACAGACAATTCTAAATCCTGTTCAAATAGGACTCATTTTTTTTTCCCCTCCAGAATAGACTTGTCTGTTTCTAAATGAAACATAATTGGCTGATCCTGAACAAGTTCCAGCAGCTTCATGTGGAATTAGACTGGCCTCCTATAGTCACTAAAACAGCTTATGACACTGTATCACATAACCATCACCTTAAAGAAAGAGGGGTTCCCATGAAAAGAAAGAATAAATGGTATTCTTTATTTCTTTATTCTTTTTGGGTGAGGTATCTTGAATGGAGAAATGTGCTCTGGAAGTAAGCATTCTGAAAATGATTTTAGTTGTAGACACAGGTGAACTTAAGTTCATGATGAGCAACTGTCGACATTAAGAAATAGAGAAGGATTAAGAAAAAGGAACAAGGATTTTTATTTTCCTAAGTAGCAAGAGGAGAGTTAGAATAGCATAGCTAGATGAAATGCTGGTAGCATTATTTGTAAAAGATACTAACACAGAAATTGATAACTAAAAAGATGATGACACTTAACACACAATCTTAAGGGGATCAGTGTTTTTAGTAGTGTATCAGACATGTCATACACTATAAAAAGTGCTTTAAGCAGGAGAAAAAAAAAAGAGGTCTCTGACTTTGCAGAGAATGATAATGAGCACCCCTTGTTAGAAATTTAGGCAGACAAATTCGTCTAAGACATCTATTGAATAGTGTGAAAAAATTACCAACAGAAAGATTGGCAAGAGTTTTTCTTGCTTCCATCAGTTCTAGACTGTACAGTCTTTTGGAAGGCTTTCTTTTGCCCAGCAATAATTATCAGTAGCACTAAATGGATAGTTTGATGAAACTAAGTCCCTGCTATGAAGGTACTTTAAGCATCCTTTTGACTTTAAGCTTTAAAACTATAAAACTTATTAAAATTTTACACACTGGATGAAAGGAAGACAGAGTTTAACCTGTGCCCTCAACTATCTCAAAGTTTGGTAAGAATAGAGCTCTTCATACTTTAGCAAGTAACTTGTTCAATGTGACAGTTTTGTACAAATTCACTGAAAGCTACCCTTGCACTGATTGGAAAAAGGCCAAGTAGTTCAAAGGGTCAGCTTTAATGAGGAGATATGAATGTGTAAAATCTGTCTGGGAAGGGACTTTCTGCTCTGTGTTTGTGTACAGATGAGCAAAATGGGAATCTGACCCATGGCTGAGGTTCTGACTGCTCTTGCAGTGCAAACAAGTATTTTTGTGAGCACTAGGACTAATAAAGTTCACTTTGCAATGAACATATATCTCCTGGTTAATTGTGTGCTTCAGTAGATGCTACATGTGTGATTAGAGCTTATAAGGTCTTTGTCATGAAATCTTTGGTACCTAATTTAAGTCTGTAAATTTTAGTCCTCTAGTCCATTTTGTGACAGATATTGAGAACCATGGGGCCTTTCTAATGTCAACTGCCTATTTTTCATTTCAGCTGTCCTGTCATATCTGGCCGAAATCAGACAAGGTGTTCAGAACTTATTAGGAAAACACTTTTTCTTTCTCACATATATAAACAAACATGCACAGTGACCGAGCGTAATAAGCTTCAGTTTCTTTGGAAACTAATCTAATAAAAAGCAACAGTGAAAGATTGCTTCATTTAATGGCTTTGGAGTCTGTGATGAATGTAAAGTATAATCTAACAGCATTTAAAAGGATATAAATCAAAAAGCATATATGCATACACATTCCCACAATGAAAGCTGTTTCAGAGGATCTCCAAACCTCTCAAGTTAGACTAACAGAATCTGTAGTGCTTTGAGGCTATACGAGGACAGAAGTAAAAATCATCTGAGTTTTGCTCAAGGCTCCCTCTGACTAGTGATCAGAGCAGTTCAGACGTGTTATTTAATGTCCTTAGGAGTGTAAGGGTAGTCTTAAGAAGGAGAAGAAATTGTGTGTATGACCGGGGGTGAGGGAGGAGGAAGGGAAAGTCTCACAAGTTCTAAAAAGAGCTGAGAAAGTCTGAAGCCACAAACCTTTCAGTTATCTGTGTTGGGACTCTCTAAACCTGAAAATATTCTGGCATTTCTGGACTATGAAAAAAAATTGCAGACCCTGGATGATATTTTATAGTCTTAAAATGTAAGATATTAGATTGTTGATATGAGAAGAAAGAGAGGTTTCTGAGTGAGATGGAATTCATTTCAAAGGGAAATATCATTACCTTTTTCCAAAACAATGTCATTGTCTCTCCTTTATTTCTAAACCTGGGACTTCTAAGTTCAGGACACAGGAGATATAAGAACTGCAGCTATTGAAGAGGGAAATCTTAGAAAAAATATAAACCCTGTAATAAAAAGTCTGTAAAAAATATAAACCATTCTCCTGTAGGTCACTGGAAAGTCCCAAGGTACATTCACCCTTGAGAACTCCAAAGACTCTGATAGGTATCATTGCACTAGTACCCATCAGAGGTTATACTGGTACAGATAGATCTGGTGAATATAGGTCTAAGGGGTTGTATCTATTATTCTCAAGTATTTTTACTACTACAACTATCAGGACAGCTGCAAATAGTATTTGGTCTGAACTGAATATATTCTCTTCTTGTTTTCCACCATTTCTTCCATATTTTTTTTTTCCTTTATTTATTAACTAAGACTGGAAGATGAAATGATTTGTCTTGAGTTTGAATCTAAAAGTTGCACTTGATCATTCTTATAAATCTGCTACAAAATCTGGGGGTCATCATTCAAGATATTCTGGCCTCTGTAACTGAGAATCTGAAAACTGGCCTGTTAATAAAGTACAAAAACAAAAGACATGAGGAATGCTGTTTTATCTGGCTCTTTTCATATGACTTGGCTAGACTCAGGACTGTGGGAAGCCAATATCACTTTAATTTATCTATTTTATGAGGTGCAGTGTAAGGAAAATGCAATCAAATTTTCCTGAATCGAATATGGGGAATAACCTTATACTTCAGGCAGTTTCCCAAGAAAACAAAACAAAATAAAATAGGAGCAACGGAAACTATGAAAAAGACTTGATTCATCTAATATCCATATTTCAACTTTCCAGTTTTGCTTAGCAACTCATTATGCTAAGAACAATCCTTTTAAGAGAGAGAAGTTCTGATTGTTACCGAAAGGTAGGCAAAAACAAGGCAATACTGAATATGAATTTACCACATGTCACGAGGAAAGCCAGGAGAAAACATTTCAAACAGAGTGAAAAAAAGAGCAAAACATCCAAAATCATTCACGCTTAAAGGTAGGTAAAAAAATTACAAAAGGGTAGAATTCATATATTTTTCAACTTTGCTTCAAACCTAATATACTTTAAAGGAGCACTTTGGAATGTAATTTTCTCTGACACAGATTTTCTCTTCTCAAACTCTTTACTGCAGCAGAGTTCTGTGTGATCATTTGTTCTGCAACAGACTAGATAGAACATGCTACCAAATAAAGTGAAGCAGAGGAAGAAGCCAAGGGAAAATCACGTCCAGAACAGATGCTTATAAAATATCTGCTATTCAAGAACTGAGAAATATAGTTGGAATACTCAAGCTGTAAAAGACATTGAATCCATACTATGCTCAGTACCAATGATATGAGGGACCTGCTTCCCAATGTGTTCCCCCTACTTCTTAAAGAAAATATTCTGAAGAGAGTGTAGTTTATAGAAAAAAAGTGATAAACTTTTTTTACTCAATTCGATAAATGCTTTCATTGACTAGTTAATCTCAAAACCTCATTATTGTAAAAAGATGTATCTAAGTTAAAAATAAAGTTTTATTCAGCTGACACTATTTTACAGTAGGATCATACACATTTAGTGAAGATAATAATCACAGTGAGGCTTGCTTCTTTCCACATGAAACGAGTAGAGTAAGTTGACTATATAAAACCTCTTTTAATTAACACATCTTTTAATTAACATGTTAATAAACCATGTAGCCAGATACATTACTACAGAAAGTTAAGAAGCTTCTGTGTAAAAATGAATAATCTACAATATAGCTTTTTAACTCTAAATGCAGAATGTTTTAACAGCATAAAAGTAGTGTTTCATGTTCTGGTAGTAGAAAAAGATCTCCCTATGTTTAGAAAAGAAGTGACACTTCTCTCTTCAGTTTCATGAATCTGTGCTTCTTCTACATCTCAGGCTTTAGTAGGCACTGACCTATTGCTTCAGCTACCTGAGTTTTTTACCATTTGTGTCAAGTGATGATTTTATGGTTTTCTCAAGAAAAACAAAAGCAAAAACATAAAGATTCTTCCTGAAAAGGACTTCATGGTTGAACAAATCTAGCTCTTGCTATTATAGGCCTACAACAACAACAACAAAAAAGACCTAATTAACTGGCAACCAGTGACCTATACTTTCATACTTTCAGGATCGGGATCAGCAACACAATAGATAAACCAAAATTCTAGACATATAAAAAATGCTAAAATATCACTACAAAATGCTGATCACCCCCCTACAAATGATACCCCAAAATTGTTAGTCCCTTCACAGTGCCACGTAGCTTACACACAAGTGCACCCCCTGCATACCCCTTCACTCCCCTATGACCTGTTCTCACAGCCCTCTCATAGTAGATGCTGGTGCTGCAGCCCTGCATACAGGGCACCCTCCACTACTCAGAGATCTGCAAACTGGTGAGAAAGCTGCCCCACATGGTCAAACATGCAATCTCCTGGTGACAATCCCTGCAAGAGGCCTCCACAGTCCTCTCTTTTGTGAGACCTGGCTGCCAGACCCAACCAGGTGTCACTATTGCTTCATTACCCACTCTGTCTCTCCTCTTGTAAAAATCTTTCCTTTACACTTCTTTTCAAGCTTACACACAGCTGTGCTCATCACCCCTTCAAGCTCTATCTTCAGAATGATTAGAACTTTTGCCTCTAGAAATCCGTTAGGAATTCCAGAAAGGAATTTCCTTTTACAGAATTTTGTCTTTTTCAGCTTTCATTTACTCATTAGCAATTTACAACACTTTATTCTTATATTAACATCAAGCTATAAATGATTAATTTTCATCAGATATTCTTGTTATCCACCAAGAATATGATAGATTAATAGTATTTTCAAAAGACTTGAAAATTATAAAATTTTATCTAAGTAAGATATTTTAACTGATAAGCTCAGGGTGAAGCTGAAATAAATTACTCCTGTTATAAATACTACTTCCCTGCAAAAACAGAGAAAAAAAACCCTTAGTTTCCTTTTGCTATGAAAATGTGAAGCCACAGAATTTCCAGTGAAATCAAAAATTGTCATCCTCGTTTCTTGAACTGGAACTTCAAGTCAACAACAAAAACAGGTTTCAGCTCCAGATAAGCATCTAACTTTGTGTGTCTAAATGTAGATGTCAATGTCTGTGATAACCAAATAAGCTCCTAGTCAGAACAGTTAGTGGTATCTTGTTCAAGAAGTAGAAATACACCTCATGCCAAAGACCACACTTAAAAATCAATGCAGTTGCCTTACATAGGTAGCCAGCGCGTTTTGAGACAACTGAGAATTTCACATGAAATTCTGGAAGACAAAAAACTTACAGAAGATCTGTGCTCATTTAGATTGGCAGGTAGAGGCAGTATAGAGGCAAAGTATAGTAAGGGAATTATTATCTTTTTATCACCTGAAAGTTTAACTAGACTAGATCTTTTTAGATGTAGACCTACACACTTAAGTATATCAATCTGGAGCTGACATCCATCTGTAATCATATTTATTGTGGTGATACATGACTCAACCAACCTTCAGATATACTGTCTCTAGTACGTTTATCTACTGCCTCTTTTTAGGCACTATGCAGCCTAAAGATAACTCTGTGAAATAATGAAATAAGGAAAAATACACAGTTTTCAAAGGAGGAGTGGGATATGAAAAAAAAATTATTGAAATTGAGTCAGAGGCAGAAAATCATTTCAACTCAAGAGATCAGTAAAAAAATCAAAACATTTAAAAATAACTGGATTTCTTTCATACAGAAATGGATTTTTATTTTTGTTAAAGGTGAAAGTGTAAAGCCTTAGATATATTAAAATTAAATCTTTTTTTTTCTTTTATTTCTCTATTCTTTCCATTGAAACAATTACTTCATTGCTTTCACAGTTCAGTGGATCAGAAACATATTCAATGATATCTGTGGGCATATCCTCAGATCTTTTAAAAGTAATTGTGATCTCACTGTTCAGTCATCACCAGTAAGAGCCCATGACTATGTTGCTAGTGCCACATAGTTGTCTGTGAAAAGTTTGCAATTTTATTAAAATCAAGAAAGTTCTAATTCTTTGTTACACATTAATTCTCAGAAGAAATATAAAAAATCAGGTGAGGAGAGTTTAAGAAGCTTTAGACAATACTGGTTATATACTATCTGACAGTAAAATAAAAAATATTTTAATGGACCTATACTCTCTCTCTTTCTCTCTCTCTATATATATTTATACACAAATGAACTTATACTAGGTCACCCCTCTTGATCCTTGAACTGCTTTGTCGCAAAAAATAACTCTTAGTTTCCGGATGTTATTGTTTTAGGTGGAGATAGAAAACAAGGAAAAATATTCTATTAAGCAAATGAGTTTTAAAGAATTATGTTAGTTATTTTTTGGATTTTCCTATTTGTAAGATATATTTAAGCATTTTTCTTTCTTCTGTTCAATTCTGTTTAATTTCTGTTGGGCAGAAAGTCGTGTATCTTAGCTTGGAGACTGAATTGCAATGTCAGAGAGTTTTTTCCTGTTGAGTTTCAGTGTTGTCTAGAAGTAAATGAGATTGGCATTTGACCACAACTAATTCAGAGAGCATCAGTGAAAGACCACAAGCAGAGGCTTTATTTCACTAGCCTTTCATGAGACTCCCAAGATTAAAGGAGGCTCGGTTCATTTCCGCATACTAGATTTCAGAGGTGATCAGTAACCTAGTCCTTTCTTATTCTTTTGTTTTTTTTGGATATTACAAGGTATTGAAATTTTCCAGACACTTAGTTTATATATATAATTCCTTCATTATTCATTTTCTTCAGACACAGTGGTATAACACAGTCTTTTAGCTTCTTCTCTGACTTCTTAGCACAAAACAGTCTGTAAAATATTTAGACAGAAATAATTCAATTAAAAACTGAAGACATGCCAAACTACAATTTGGCTGCATTAATAAAGCTTTCCCACATGAGAATATGACTGTTGAATGTGAATGAGATAATTATGGCAAATGCAACAGAGAGCTGGATGTTTTAAAACTGCAATCAATAACTGCCTGTATTATATTGCCTTTATTTTGGCCTTTGGAAGCTCACATGTTTGTAGACAGTTTTCATAGATTCTATATATTTCTTGACCACGCTTTCAGCTAAAAAAATCCATATTTTACAGCTCATTATACATTCAGCTTGTCTTGTGAGCAGCTGATTTCTACTGTTAACAATTTTGTACACAGCTGACACACAGAGCGCATTAGTTAAAACTAGATAACCAAATAAGTTAAAAAAAAAAAAAAAAAAAAAGAAAGAGGTGAAAAGCAATGAAAAAAAACACCTTAGCAATTCTATTAGTTTCCCTACCAATTTCAGGTAAGCTTTTAGAAAAAATTAAGACATCCTTGCTATTTTTTTTACTCTTTTACATCTTAGATATCATTCATGATATGGAGTTATTTCCAGGAGACTTGAACTGAGGGGAGTTTATGGAGTAACAAGCTCCTAATTTTTCTGGAATCTGCACTGCATTTACATGCCAAGATAATGAAAACAAATGAAAGTTGTTGATTACCATCAGAGGCCATCTGGGTTGTGTCCATAAGAAAAGATTTTTGAAGTAGCTCATCTTTGTTTTGCATATATATAGAGGAGGAGAAAATATCTGTTGGTAGCTGGCAATCTATAGAAAGACAAGTCAACCAGAATAGTCAGGAGTCTGAAAGTAAAATTGCTTTTTAAAAAAAATTATTTTTTGTTTTTATTTTTTAATTATGAGATTAGGCAAGATGGAATCCCAGCCTCAGGGATAGGGTTTTTTTTTTTTTTTTAATAAGGATTTGTCTTCTGTATTTTACTTTCTGCTCAGGACTCCTGTGCTCATTACTTTTTTAAATCCATAAAATGTAATCCAGAAAGCCAGCATACTATAAGAATTTTACCCATATTTCATGACAACAAAGTTGATATTTTGCCTTTGAATTTAAATAGTTCTGAATATGACTATCAGAACATTTTATGGTACATTTGTTCATACACATAGAATGCAAGTCAAAAGTAGGCAGTGCAAGTGAACAGTAGTTTGGAACAGTAGTTTGAGATTTAATGCAAGTTCAAGATCTGAATTGATATCCCAATATGAAAATAGGCCAAATCATTTTCTGTTAATGGACATCCTGGGGAAAAAATGAAATAGACAATAATGTGTTATTTCTTATCAATTAATTTGATTAATTACCTATTTAATTAAATGCCTATTTTAGTAAGTATACTCCATGTCTGCACAGTGTTTTTAGCCTCTTTAACAGGGATACACTGGAAAACGTGAGGAGATACAAAATATTTCTGCATGACAGGGGAGGAATTAGAGGAAGATGAATTTACTGTTGATCTCAGTTGTCAAAATTTGTATGATATGAATTTTAACCATTTCTCAAGTCACAGATGTGAATGCTTTTGGGAATACCTGGGAAGAGGAAGCCATAGGGAAAAAGAGTTTTGCTCACTGAACTTTATTGCCAGATATTTTTGATTTGCTGTTTGGATTTTGTCACCAGCCATCAGAACAACATTTCTGTTCTCTGGAGAAATGCATGAGAGATATAAACCCCACAGGGATATTTAAGATTAAGCTATAGATGCTGACTGACTGGTGTACGTTAAGCACATGTCATGAGCCACCTCCTGATGTTACCCTTTACTCCTAATAGAGTTCACTTCCATAAAGTTTTAACAAATGCTTTGCAGACAAGAAAGAACTTTTTTTTTTTTTTCTGCTTACCTTCAACATTTTCTTGCTTGACTTATCCTTACTGTACGGTCAACAACTTCTTATAAGCAAGTAGCCACATTTTTTATCTTCACTTCATCTGAGTGCAGTGTCTTAGGGACCTAAATACTGACTTATCCAGTCAAACTCTAAACTGAGAACATAGCAGGCATATGGCAGTGCCATACTGAAAATATCTTGAATAAAAAATTATATGAGAGAATGCTTTCATATATTGCTTCCTTTATTATAAATCTTTTTTTTTTTTAATGCTCAGGCAAGATAACCAAAGTTTTCAAATATTATTGAAATCAAAATTTCTGTCATTCAATGGTATGAGGTTGGGTGAATTATCAGTTTGCTTCTTTGATATAGTAATAAACTTAATTAAAAATAAATTATTTAATTCAAGTTGAAAATATTTTTCTAATAAAATTCCATGTAAAAATAGAAAGCTGATACATTTTATGCAATCTAAAAATGAAAAACATGTTGATAGTAGTCTCTATATATTAATGAATTCATTAAACTGTTGGACACTTATGTTCTTTTTCAGATCTAAGGATAATGATTTGGTGATTGATATCATATTTAATGTTCTTGTGACAGGAAAAAGTATCAAAAATTTTATTAAAATATTTGTCAGTCAAACCTATATAAATACAATACATATATAATGCATACTTTTACTTTTTTGCTTTTTTTAACACCAAATAAAGCACAAAGAAAACTAAATATGAGGATAAAGATAAGAAGATAAAATATCAAACTCATGTTTATTACTTACTAATAATTTCAGTTAGAAGGGATTTCTGAAGGTCATATTTATCAATTTGTTCCTCAGGAAAGGTCTACCAACAAAATTATATTGGACTGCTCAGGGCCTTTACCAGTCTAGTCAAATATCTCCAGGGATAGAGGTTCCACAGTCGCTTTGGGCAGCCTTTTATAGTGCTTAAGCATGACTTAGTTTATTATCTTTCTTCTTCAATTATAAATTGGTTGATTTTTTTTTCCTACATTATATTCAGATTTTTATGTTAATTTTCTGTGGAAGCTCCAGAGCTTCTTTATTGGGTCTCAGCCGATCAAGATTCTCCCATGAGACACAGGCACGGTGCAGAGTAAAGTAAATACTGCTCAAAGTATGTGCTGTTTAAATCCAGAGATGGCAAGCTCTGCAGGAGCCTCTGCAGGAGGCTAAAAGAAACAATACTTTTTCAGATGAAGTCTGTATTTCTGCTCTGTGTTAGTAGCTTAGAAAGATGCATACTTTTTGAGCTTTTCTTTTAAAAAATTTTGGTAATCTGAAGGAAGGATCAAGAAGATCTAAGACTCCTTCACTTGCCAACTCACATAGCATAATAAAAAAAAGTGCAATGGAAATAAAACAGAGAAACAGCATCTCTATCAGAGGAATGAAATGGCAATATTAGAAGACGATAACAAAGTAAAGAGATCATCATTTATCCATTCTTTGCAGCTGAGATGATAATGCATGGGCTTATGTGTACATGCATGCATGTGAGAGAGAAAATATATGCATAGTCCAACACAGTGACAGGCAGAGTTACCTCAGACATCTTAATCACAGCAGCTGAAAGAATTAGTTATCATGGATTTCTCATTCTGAATGGGTGGCTTCAAATCTCTTCAACATTAGACTATGTTGACACATGTCATAGGACATAGCTCTGTTCTTTTATAGCTTCAGGGCTACCAGGCTGGAGTCCCAGATGGAAGCCTCTTGGGCTACTGAGCTACGTTGTCCCCAGGAATGATCACAATGTCACTCTTGGCTAGGGAAAAGTGGATTTTGAGATGGGGCTGTGTTTTTCCTAACTGGAGTATTCAAATCCATTTCCTGCTGCACTTCCTGACTCTGCAGCCTTGGCCAGTTTTCATTCATTCATACTTCAAGTGACGAAATTTACCTCAGTCTAGTGGCAACCTAGGATTTGCCTCATCTTTTTGTTAACATCTACAAATCACTTTTGACTTCCTTTATACTTTATGGAAAGAAGTAAGCCTTTTTTTTTGTCTTTCTATCCATGATATTTATTTAAATAAATTGAATCGCATCCTAAAAAATGTGTTAAAATCTTCTGGCAGTAAAGAGAGTTTGGACATATATCTCAGCTACAGAAGTCTCTATTTTGGATGTCTACATGGGTTAAAAAGATCCTCAAGAATCTGTTCCAAAGTAATCTGCAGTTCATAAAATTTGGTGAGTTATTCACTCAGGAACAGAATATGTCAAGAAACGGACTGAGTCATTCACTGCTTGTTATTCTGAGGCACTGTCCTCTTGAAGTCTATAATTAGAAAGTCTATATTATTGATTTTTGTTACTACCTTTTACTACTTTTTCTCATTTAGCTGTCTTGAAATTGAAAGCTGAAGGATTCATGTCTCTTTGCCCCAAGGAAATGTATATCAGGAAATTCTGCCCTCTTCAACTGGATACTCATACCTGTTACATGCAATATTGGTACCATTCCTCTTAAACTCTGAACCATAAAAATAAAAGAAAATAGAATGGAAGTAAAAGATAAATGCCACAGAACATTAACTGTAATTCTCAGACATATTCATATAGAATAAATATTGTCTCTATGTAGATCAATTTATTAGAAAACTAAAATGTTGAAGCTCCATTTCCACAAAGTTGTTTTTGATATTGTATATTTTAATGCCCAAACTTTGTTCCACATCCCTAAAATAAATAAAATAGAAAAAGCAAAGCTGAATTTTGGAATTTCTTTCAGATTCTAAAACAAATGACTGAGCTTGTCCTTGTATTAGAATTAATTAAGCATGTCTCTATTTTTATAAAATATTTTTTTTTTCAGGAGAATAGTAATTTCTAGACATTTCATTGAAAACAGTTCATAACAAGATTGATACCATAACTTCTTAATTATGAAATTCTTGTAATTATTCAAGTACTCACTATAATCAGTTTAACACATTTACCAGCAGGGTGCTGGCAATTAAAAATACAGAGGGCTTGAAATGTAAAAGCATATTGCAGTCTCCTTGTTACAGAAACGTATTGCTAAGTTGTCTAACATGTTAATACAACAGGCTGTCAAAAGACAGCAATACTGCTGCTAAACTTAATGGTGTTAAAATGAACTGATAGATATAACCCTAGACACGGCACTAATTACAGATATTAGATAATTTTCAACTTAAACATAAACCTATCAAATTTAACATGGAGCAGAAAACCAGCATGATACAAGGGACAAATTCTACAGGCAACAGGCATCCTATAGTTCATCAATGTAGGTACAGTATTCACAGAGTGCCAATGTTCTAGCAGCCACAGCCTAAGATTTAAGAGGGCACAGACCATTTTCTACAAATTTAAGAGCTGTCCGATGAGTCCAGAAGGGAAAGAAAAAAGAAAAGCAAGAGATGATGGAAAAATTCCTGTGCCATTGTTATCGGAAAAAATTGTTTCTGAACAACTTAGTTCAGCTGAGTCTTTTCCATGGACTGTCAATGGCAAGCTTCCTATGTCTTTAGATCTGCCTTAATAAAACACAGTTCAGCAGTCTTACACTGGCAGTCTAGTAGTTCATGTCAAAGACATTGTCTCTCTGTGATAAATATAGCATGCACAAGCAGAGGATACTCACATGAGCCTAAAACCCTGGTGACTACCACATCATACAGATGAACTAGCATCATGTAAAATTTTTGTGATCAACTTAATAACCAATGAGACATACACATTTTTAATTAAATAGTAAATAAAATATCTGTATATATATGGATGAAAGTCAACCAACAGCAAAATATCTTTATTTCGGAGTTTTGTAGGAAGAAAGGGAAACACTGATCAGTCCTTTCCAGTGTACCTCAATTTTGTGGAAAAAATTCTTGGTTGTTAGTTATGTGGACTGAACCAAGGGAAAAATCAAGTACAGTTATGCTTTCCCTTTGGCAATTAAGTGTGTGTGCATATGTAGTAAATCCTAGAAAAGAAGACAAAAAAAGCTGATATTTTGCAAATAATTCCAAATCTTTGAAATTTGATGATATAGACTGAAATGAAGATATTCCACATTTTTTTTTTTATAAAAATATATTCTGAAAGTGCGAAATACTGCAGTTCCTGGCTGGACAACAGTCCAGCTGCAAGGATTCCCATGTTTCAAGTTTTTCCTTTGAGCTAGACTTCCACTACTCACTCTTTTTTCAAAGCACAGTCTTTCTATCAGAGCTACACTGCACACTGAGCCCTAGTTTTTGCTGTTCTTATATCTTTTGAAAATCATCGGATTTTTTTTCCTGTGCAGACTGTGTATTTAGATACTATAATTTATGTGAATGATTTGATAAATAATCCTAGTCCAGATTGTTATGAATAACTGCTTTCTTGAACAACTTTTTTTTTTTTTAAATCTCTGCCAATCTCTATTTCTATAATTTTCATCAGCTGCGTGTTTATGTGTTTTTCTGGATCACTTAAAATACTGAAAAACATAAGGCTAGTCCTGTTGCACTTCAACTAATAATGGTACTTTTTGATTGTGATTTCTAATGGATGATTTTTTTTTAAATCTATCAGTCACAAGTTAATGTCTACTTTACTAATAGTTTATAGTACTTATTCTTACATTATGTGTACATTATACTCTCTCTACACAGATCTTGTTATTTCAGTTTATGAAATCCACATTGCTTCGTAGATCACTGTCCATAAAACTATATTCAGTTTAGTAATTGAGTATTGTACCATCTCTTTCCTCTTTTCTATTTTTTCCCACCCATCCTATATACAACTTATACATCAATAAACCTTTTTTTTTCATTATAATTCATTATAATTTTTCAGTCACCTTTCTAGGATGAGTGTGTGTAAAGACTTATTGAAATCTGTGAGGTATATAAATGCTGTATTAAATTTGTCTAAAATATGATAGTGTGCTGGGAGTGGAAAATGTTCAAATAAATGAAGAGAGAAAATACTTATAAATTTAAAATAAATTTTGAGACACAAAAATGAGCAGTGAGATGCAATAAGAACATTTGGATACACAGCTTTGAGGGGTACAAATTATTTTTGATGCAGTTCAAGATTAATGAGTTAGTTACAACGTTGCAGAGTGCTGAGACTATTAAATAAAAAAAAAAAAAAGTGTGTAATCTCTCCCAATCTTTTATTAAATTCAAGAATTCATGCCAGAAAATAAATGACCACATTTATGAGTTTAAGATTCAAATGAAAAAATAAGTAGCTTGGATAGTCAAACCAAAGTTGGAGAGTAAAAGTATTCATCACCATTTTCCTAAATATTGTGTGAAGGTATAAAAAGAAAAGAGTGCTTCTGAAATTCATGAAGTATAGTGTTTCACACAAGAAGTAACTAAATAATTACAACTTCTACATGAAGAAATAAAAATTATGAAGATTTACTCCCTCCTTCTGCTATATATTTTCAAAATGCACCAAGTACAGGTTGTTATAAGGAGAAAAGAGAAATATATTAGAAATAAGACATGTTTTGTGATTACTGTGTTGAATGAAAACAAACCACCACCACCAACCCTAGCCCCTCAATCCATAAACCAAATAACTGAAACCATGAAGTTTCTCTGACTTTTTTTTTAGGTAAGGAAGCTTCTTATTTTTATTATTTTCAACTGACAAGTCCAGAAATAGCAGTTTTGAGCTCTGCAAAAGTGTATGGTATGTGATATTAGGAAATTATTATATATTATACTAAGGATTAATTATTCTGAGCCTACATTAAACAGTTTCAGCTAATTTGAAAGGCAGATTTAAGGGAGTAGCTGGAAGTCCATTCCAGAAGACTGTATCAGGAAGGGTGCACAGCACAGTTCAGAGCTTTAGATTATTTTCTAAAACATATCTGCAGTTCTAAAAAGTGAGCTTTAAAAAAGAGAGCTGAGTTGTCTTACAGTCTTTGTGTTTTGTCAGGTTTCTTAATACCTGTGTAAAAATTCTACTACAGTGAAATGAGAGTCTGAAAAGGTAAATATTGGAAGATTTTGGATATGCTTGGGCATAGAGACGTCAAAAACAACATTCTTATTTCAGGAATACAAAAAGATGGGGATAAAATTTACATGGGGAAAGTGGTGAAGAGTTATTGTTTTCTCTTTGCCTGTGGGCTTTGTGAAAGGGTTATTAGAATAGTAATATGTTTACCCAAGATAATACTTCTTTTCTTTCTTACAGGGAGATGGAGAAATTTAAGTTAATTCAAAAAATTTACTTGTTTGTTTCTAGTTTGCATCTTTTAAAATAATGCACATACATGAATAAAGAGATGTGAAGATATCTGTAGTTTGGAGTTTATTTTTTTTTACACATATTCCTAGACTTGCTGGAATCTAGAGTGCCTGCAGATGTGAAGAAGATAAAATGTGAGCTTCTACTGAGCTCCAAGCAACTATTGCATATATGCTTCTCTTATGGTTATACAGCAAATGTATTTTTTATGTCTTTCTTTCTGGAAGTGGAAGAAAACCACTTAAAAATATTTTCACTCTTTCTATAAAATTTCCAGATAGCGTGCTTAGATATGACTTCAGTGTTCAAGAATGCAGTATTTTGACTGCCATAAGTTACAAAACACATATCTCATTCAGATATATATTTTCTACACTTTAGGATATAGGGTCATTATTTTATTAATTGAGGTTTACTGTTGCAATTACTGCAATAACAACATACAATTTGTCATTGGGAGGATAAGGCCATGTATGATATTTATTACATGAAGAGCAAAGTGAAGTACAAAAATGTTTTTTTGTGACTGTTAAGAGCTATTTTTTTTCCACAGAAGTAGACATAAAAAATTACAGAAACTGCAAGGAAGATGTCAGCTTACTATCAGAACAAAAGTTTGAACTCCAGACAAAGTTATCTGTATTTTGACTGGTATTTAAGTTCACATTTAACCTAGGCCCAGTCAGCACTTAATAATGCTCCTTACTTGAGCCCTGTAGGCCAAAATCATTCCAGCATCTCTAGATGTATACATACATATACACACAGGGGAAATTAAAACTCACATAAAGAAAGGGAACTGGAGGGAACAGATATTGATTCTTCATATAAATGTTTTATTAGTAGAGATCGTGCTAACCAAATTGTTTTATAAACCTGTATTAAGGTGACAGTTGTAGTTTAAGATGTTATAGTATACACCCAGAAGAGTAACTATACCATATAACAGCACTTGGGAAGAGTTGGGCAAATAATCTCTGGCTCTTTAGAACAAATACTGTCACTAGTAGCTAAAGGGCTGAATATAGAAGGATGATCTGAAGGGAGTCAAGAGCATTTTGGTGTTTCTCGTCAAACTGCAGCTTCAGTATATATCTCTTTCTGCCTGCATATAAGTGAGCAGAGTGATGCAGCAGTGAATATCTCTTGGAATGCAGTTGCTTTTCGTTGTGCAGAATGCCTCTGCTCACTTCCCTTCTCACTTCTCCCTACGCACCAGAGGATGTAAATCTTACCCTGTAGCTATAATAAGATCTTGAACTATGCTGAGACCCAGTTTCTCATTTGGACCAAAGCTTGGTTCAGCACAGCTGAGAGAAAGGGGAGAGAATAAAGTGGTCTAAATCTAGTTAGTGTCATTTTTTTATTACTTTTTTTTTTTTTTTTTTTTTTTTTTTAGAAAACAAGAACTGTCAGTTAAGTCTTAGAAGTTCCCTCAGGGTAATAACTTTCTCAAGCTTCAGAAGTACCGTGCGGTTGCTATAAATCAAAATGCTGTGTGTTTTCCTTTCCTTTCCTGTAATTAAAAGTTTGCTTTGATGTTCAAAAGCACAAGTACACCCAGCAGAGCAACTAGAAAGTGTTTATATTTGACACCTCTGCAAACCAATGCAATCTACTTCTTGCTATTAGTAGCAATTAAACAAAAAAAAAAAATACTTTTTAAAAATCTTGCATGTAAAAGGTCCAATTTCAAGAGTCCTTCCACACAAACCACAAGAATAAGTCATGAGCAAGTGAAAATTGGGAGCAGAAATCCCTCTGCTATACAAGGCATTAAAATTGATGGATGGCACATAGGCTGGAAGAACTGTGACAAGCTGTGAAAAGGATATATTATTTGAATTAAACCCATAGGACTAGGGAATAACCTGGGAGGACCTGTATAAAACTAAAACCTATCACTGCTAGTCAGTTGTGCTATTCTGAATGCAATGTGACAAATTGGTTTGTCAGGCTGTTACCTGAGAGTTTCTCTCTGCTCTCCATCCTGGCTGTGTCCCACCTGCCCTCCACTTCTAAGTGAACCTGGGGTTTGCATCATCTTCCCTGTATCTCTTTCTTTTTTCACCCATGCTCAGGGCAGAAGACAGTAGTGATGAGGTCTGGCTGATTCACATACTTACAGGACTGGGAAGATGAGTAATTCAGTATACAGTTTGTGAAGTAGATGTACAGTGAGGAGATGGTCTGGGATCCACTAGACCCGATCCAGGGAAACCTGCTTTACCTGGCTCTACTGATTCTGTGTTTCTATGTTACTATAATATAATATACATACAGGTATGTATACATATAGATGTATAAATCTGAATGTAGATTAGTAATCTTTAATTTACATATGTCACTTCAAAAAAAAATCATTCGGAAAACTTACATTTGTTAGTACATTTTTACTTTTATCCTAATAAATAATACTCAGTAAAGGCACTCTAACAAAATGACTGGGTCAAAGATAGTAGCATTAGCAGATTAGCAGAAAAATACTTCTGTGCATTTGTGTGGGTGAGTGGGCTGGTGGGCACTGAGCATCTAATTCACAGTATGACTGAACATATTTAGAGTTGTAGACAGAAAGGTAATGGACTGAGATAAGAAAAATGGGAGTTTTATAAAAGAAGTTAAAAAAGGTTCTATGGTTACTTCCTGATTTCTGTAAATAAAATAGGCACCTTTTCTCACCTCAAGTGGCATACAACATCCCAAATCTCTACTGCTAAACTTTCTTCCGCCCTTAAAACTGAAACTGTCATCCCCTCAAACCAATGCCAATGCAGTGACTAGGAGAGCAGTAGTTAGCATAGATTGTATTAAAGGATGTGGATAATTACAGATTAATTTTAAAACCTGTGTCCTTGTTTCTTTATAGTGCACTAATATAGATGAAGAATGCTTAGATTAATGCACCTTAGACATATTTCTATTCTTTGATTTCTATCAAAGATGTAAGTCCTAAAAAACAAAAGCAAACAAACAAAAAACCATAAGCACCATCTACCATGTATGTTGGTATATAACATAATGTCATAAATGAGTTTGATGATGGAAACAGACTGAAGAATATCCTATCATTATTCTTTGGTAAATCATGTATTTGAATTCATCTTAGGAGGGTTTTTGTTGTTGTTCCTTTACACCCCTTGTTGTTGCTTTCATATTATCTTTTACTAAATAACAGAATAAAATAATGTAAAAATACTAAGTAAAATATAGAATAAATAACAGAATATAAAATAATAAAATAAGTCCACAGGGTTATGAAGATCGATACACATATAATAATATTGGGAATAGAATAAATCAAACTCTCTGCAAAAAATATAAAAATTACAAAAATAGATGTTTCAGAGGAAAAAAAACAAGTAAACACAGAGGAAAAACAAAAGACGTATTGATTTTCCTGGTCAGAAATATGCCTTAAATAAGGTTTCACAAACTTACTTTGAATTCAAAAAAGTACTCCTTTTCTTGAAAATATTTCCAGTCCCCAAAATGAAGTATGTATTACCTTGACTGATGAAAAAAAATGTTTGCAGATTTATTAGTGGGGCCTTAATCATGACTGCTACTATGTAAGTATTTTGATTTGAATCAGAAATACACTTGTGAAGTAAATCTCTCTTTGTCCCCTTAATTGTGCTTTGTTTAATACTGTGGAGAGTTTATGCAGCACTTCTATAGGAATGCATCAAAGCAAATAGATGGATCAAATGAAAACCGAAGACAAAATGTGTTCAAATATCAGTTACTTTTTACTAGCAGTTTTGCTCAACATATAGATTGAGTTGATTTATTATCTTCAGTAGTCACTGATATGGATCTGCCTTAGACTATGATTCCAAGTTTAAACTTAATCTGGATGCTAAAACCAAGAAGAAATTAAAGTTAATCAGGAATTCCTGGATCAATTAAAAACTAAAGCATAGGAACTTCAGATATTGTCAGTGTGATCCCATACAACTTAAGTAAGTATCTAGAACATCATGTGCAGTTTAACTAACAATCATTGTTGTTTATTTTAAATTCCATCCCAGCTGATTCCTTGGTACAGGAGAGATTTTTTAAGTGAAACATAATGTTTTTCTCTTGTTCTTGTTGAACTCAAATGACATCAGAAATGCCACTGATTGGCAGTTTCAGCAGGGATGCAAAGGGTTGAATTTCTTTAGAAATAGAAAATGACCAAAGTTTTCTCTTACATGTAAAAAAAAACCTCTTGATCTTTGAGATCAAGACAGTTACAGGGCAGAGTGGACACATTCTTGTAAGGCTTACACTGCACCTGATCTGTAGTTAAGAAGAGTTTTTTCTTTTTTCTTTTTCTTTTTTTTTATTTTCTGTCAAGGCTATTAATAATTTAAAAATGTATCTCTAGAAATGAAATAAAAAGGAAAAGCTGTAGAGTTTTCATGAACTATTCAAACATAGTTTGAATTTAAGTGTTTAAGATACTCTTAGAGTATCTTGTATTAACATATTTATTCTTAGAACTGCTTCAGGTTACCACTAATATATTCCACTTCAGATAGAGGTTGAGTAGAGGAAGTTAAGATGTATTTTGTATTTAATAAGCATTTCCACTTCCTTCCTCAGATAAACATTTTCTAATACCTCCATGAACAAATAGATTTTGTAATAAGACTAATTTTAAGGTAAGAGTCATCTCCCTGTAATTATTAGTCCCAAAGAAATGCACGTGGTGTGGATGAGATATTAGTAATGAGATAATTTCTTCTAATATAAGCATCTGAACCTTAAGAGTCTATCCTAAAATAATGGTGTAGATGTCATCCATGACTACTGAATATATTAAATGGATGAGTCGCCGTCTGGAAGTTCTTTTTGCTTTTCATGGCTAAAGAGGACTTTTGAATAAATGAAGTTGTGAGCTACACCTGACATTTCTGATTCTCACAGGCTGCTGTGACCGTATCTGTCTTCCAACCCAGTTCAGACATATGTTAGTCTGTTTTATGAGTACTTGGAGAAACAAAGAGTTAAGCAAAGGAGATGGACCTATGAGTTGTTGATTTAGATCAGAGGAAAATAAAATCAGTATTCATTTTAGAGGTGGAAGTCAGAAATTAGCTATATTTCACCAATAGTATTTTGCTATTTCCTTTAGCCTTACATTTACAATTTCATTTCTTATTGATAGATGAATTCAAAAAGTATTGTGAAAATACTTTGGCATACAAATCCAGATCCTTTAACTAATTCCACAATCTTCAGTAATAGATGCTTACAACAGCACTTATGCCACTTCATAAATCAACAACTGATATGTTCCACAGTTGCAATGCTGCATATCCCGTCACAAACACCTCTCTGGCATGATCACATTCTTATTGCTTTAAACTCACAAAAAATAGCTAAATATGGGCATTTAGAGACCACATGGTAGCTTGTCAGATACCATCACTAACAAACAATATTTTTCAAAACTGGTAATCTTATAAGAAAGATTTAATTAAAATATTCCTGCCTCAACTGAGAACAAAATCTGAACACTTTAAATTAAGACAAATGGTATCTTGCTAAATCACTTGAGTGTTAGCTTCAGTAATTTCTTTGCTTAAAAAATATCTTAAGTTCTGTGTTGTGTGGACTATAAATTTTGGCACAAATGCAAGGTTGTTTCATGAAAAGTACACTTAACTTTCACTTGTAAGAATTTTATTGAATAAGTATTGCATTGTCAATGACATTATGAGTATGACTCATAAAACTTCCTCTGTAAATCACACAAGACCCATTAAGGCTTAAATTTGTGAAGTATACAAATCCAGCATTTGCCATTTGTATCTTCATTTGCTTATGATTTAACTTAAGCTATATAACACACAGAAGTTTGTAAAGATAAACTGAAGATGAAGGGTTATTATTTTAAGTATAAACTTTGTACTGATTTGTGAGGAAGATGCAGGAAAGAAAAGTTCATATTCATGTGTTTTAAATTTCCTCGATGTGTTTCTTACTGTAGGTCACAATATAAATTCTGTACATTTACCAAAGATGGAGAAAGCCATCCTTGTATGGCTTGTGTGAGCTTGTGTGAGATGGCATGATCACCCTGATTCAAATATATCTGAAAATAATTGTTTGGTTAACTAATTTTTTTCCAGAATTCATATATAATTGTAACTCAGTAGTAGGACAGATAGCCAAGGATTCTTGTTACTTTGAAAGCAGTTGTTAGTGTTTGTAGATCTTCCAAGTCTCTTCCCAAGTATTTTTGATTTGGTTAAATAGTTGTGTTCCCCTCACCTATCGTGGTACTTCTGTAGAGCCTTAATAATAGGGTAAGTAGACAGAAGTGCACTTTTATGTGAGTTAATAGATCCACCTATGTTGGTAGAACCTCTTAAAGACTTGGAAGATAAAACTGGGTGAAAGTTTCCTCACACAGGGTAGAATGATTCAGACTATCTCTTTTCTTCCTTCAATACATCCAAAACTTCACTGGGTTACATATATGAAATATGGATATAAATGCACTGTCTGAAGTCATTGTATAATGACTACATAACTTAGTCCCAACAAATAGTCTTATCCAGGCTATGCAGTTCTTCAGTCTTTGAAATGAGTCTTTGCTGTTTGAAAACAGGTTTTATAAAATTGTACTTCTCTTCAAATCCTACCTTAGAAAAGGCTTTCAGAATGAGGAGTTCATCCTATCATAGACAAGTTTCATCTAAGTTAAAACAAACAAACAAACAAAAAAAGTCTGAATATGCATACTTCAAATATTTTTCACTTTTTGTATGACAGAGATTTTGCAGAATTTGGAGCTAAGCTAAGAATGGCTTAGAAACGTACACAGGACCTCACTGATACTTTGCAATATCTTGACCTTGAACGGGTTTGGTCCATAGTATTCAATTTCCATGCCTCTCAAATAGTGTATAGGAAGTAGCAGGTATTTCAACAAGCTAATCAAACTCCATCAAATGATGATTTAATGAGATTTTAAATGATGAGGTTCAGCAAGGACAAGTGCAGGGTCCTGCATCTTGGGAGGAATAACTCCAGGCATCAGCACAGATTAGAGGCTGACCTTCTGGAGAGCAGCTCCACGGAGAGGGACCTGGAAGTTCTGGTTGACGTCAAGTTAACCATGTGCCAGCAGTGTGCCCTCAGGGCCAAGAAGACCAGTGGGATCCTGGCCTGCTGGCAGTGATGCCAGCAAGTCAAGGGAGGTGATTCTGCCTCTCTACTCAGCTCTGGTGAGGCTGCACCTGGAGTACTGTGTGCAGTTCTGGGCTCCCCAGTATAACAGCGATATGGAGCTCTCAGAGAGGGTCCAGCAGAGAGCAACAAAGATGATTAAAGGACTGGAGCATCTATCGCACAAGGAAAGACTAAGAAGTGACCTGGGCCTGTTTTCTCTGGAGAAGAGAAGGTTGAGAGGGGATCTGATCAATATGTATTAAATATCTGAGGGGAGAATGTACGGGGGAGGAGGCCAAACTCTTCTCAGTGATGGCTAGTGATAGGACAAGGGGCAAGGGATATAAGTTGAAACACAGGAAGTTCCATCTGCATGTGAGGAAGAACTTCTTTACTGTGAGGGTGAGAGAGTCGTGGAACAGGCTACCCTGGGAAGTCGTAGAGTCTCCTTCTCTCAAGATCTTTAAAACTCACTTGGATGTGACTCTCTGCCACGTTCACTGGGTGTCCCTGCTCGAGCAGGGGGTTTGGAGTAGATGATCTCTAGAGGTCCCTTCCAACCTTAACCATACTGTGATTCTGTGATTCTATGAGGAAGTTACTCAAATTTAATCAGTAGGAAATGCTAAATCCTCAGGAACATTGGTTCATGGGGCAGAGCACCAAGTACATAGTTCTATCTATTATGATCCAGAACTTCATGGCAGACAATTAGTGTTTTAAAGTTCTTAATTCCTGCACTAAATTGGAAGAAGAGAGTTTAGCAGAAAGAGAAGGATAAAATACTGGTAATCATATTACGACATAACTCAGGAACAGGAAGGTCTTGAACATTTGTTCTTGCTACAAGAGTTAAGACTTCTACCCAGTTATAAGAACTGATTGGAGTAGGATTAGGATATCTTATTACCTTTTGTGGGATTTGGACACTATTACATATATTGGTAATACTTCTAAAGCCTAACACCAGAACAAGGAAAATCCTGATTGTATGTAGAGACAGATTTTAGAAGTATAGTGTGCTTTTGGTAAGGTGTTAGTGTTTTAAAATTCCCAGTTATATACTAACGAAGATGGAAGAAAGGAAGAGGTGGATTGAATATCTGTTTTGGGTTGAGCTGGAAATTACAGGCATATTACTGTGAATATGTTGGTTTCAGTCCCACCTACAGAAATGGAGTTCAGTTGTACTAAGGAAGCAGTGAAAGGTGTTTCTTGAAGGATTTATAATTTTATGTTATTCACAGCTGCCACTGGCCCTGTGCTTCTTGTGTTAATGGAATCAGCACAGATTTTTGCTCACCATCTACAAAGGAGATGATAGAAAACTGTTCACTGAACTCATATATTTTGTTTCATCTACCTTCTTCAGGCCCAGAGGATTTTTTTTTTTTTTTCTGTATGCCTCAGGGATTTATTCTGCTTAAGCTACACTTACATATATTTCTTCACATTTTTTTTTCGCCCTGCCCCTGAATGAGTATAAACATACCCAACACAAAACATGGGTATTTATGGTAACTTTGAAGCATTATAATGCAATGGTAATTTTCAGCATAACATGGCAATGTAAATGCAGGGCTATAATTTAGTGCATTAAGTGTCATTAAGCCTCAGTGGAAAATTCAGCTGAGCATTTTTGCATATAAAATTGTAAATGTTCATCTCTCAAAAGGAAAGGAAAGACAAGATGTCACAGCAATATTGTTTTTCTTTCAAACTCACTGTATAGCAGATGTGGATAAAACATGAAATGAACATCCATTAATTATTTTTGTTGTTTTCTATTAAAATAGCAGTGATGAGAATTCTTTACACATATTAAGAAATAACAATAAAAATACATATACTAAGAAATAATAATAATAAGAAGAATAGTAATAATAATAATAAAGTCCTTGCAGCAGATATAATGGAAGGGGCTGGGAGTCAATGGATGATAAAGCATTATTTACTGAGATCAAGCATTTGAAAGATATGAAAACAGATAATTTTTCTCTCTGGTAGTGAGGAATAGATTTGAGGACGTCCTGTTTTATTGTGAATCTGTAGCTGTAGCTATTCCAGCGTGGCATTTGCTTTTTCTTCTAATTATGACCACTTCCAGTGTTTACAGTCCTGGCAAGGTTTATACAGATTTCACACTGTATACATAAAAGAAGTGAGATATTAATAATTTTAGAATTGCCTATGTTCCAGGCAAATGTATGTAATTGCACAGAAATGTTTGTGTAGTTTTCTGTCTGTCATGAATATAGAGACCATTTCTAATAACTCTGGCCCTTTCCCAATCTGATTTTTGTTCACTAATTTTTTGTAGAATTTCAAGCAAAATGAAAGAGACACAAGCTACCAGTGAAGGTTTTACACAACATTCTGAATTATTTGGTTTAAGATCTATTTTAGATCATAGAAAATATAGACAAAAGCATTCTTTTTTCACTTTCTGAGCTTTGGCCTTACAAGTTGAAATAGGCTTTATTCACTTCAACAGGTGTTTTCCTCTTTCTGATTTAACTGAACTACAAGTCTTTTTCCTTAATATAAATTTGGTTCCACTGGCTACTTTTCTGCTTTATGACTTGAGAGAGTTACTTGAGAAGGCAGTTATCTGTCTTCATATTTTCCAATATTCTTTTGTAATCACTGCTTTAGTAGGATATAATAAAATTGTTCCCATGATGTTGAGCTATGCAATAGACAGGAGAAATACTAATCATCTAGTGAGAGAATTTTAGTGAGAGTATACCAATAATACTTGGACCTTAAAAAAGAAATAGGATAAACAAGTATTATTTTCATGTGCCCTGCAAAGTTGATGGTAACAAGTATCATCATAGGTGGCATCCACAGCTCAGGGGGAACTAACTACTCCATAAGACAGTCCTCAGTTTACTGATGCAATAGTGAGACCATGAATGAATAAACTCTCCTTATGGAACCAAAATCTCTTTGTGTCATTAATTAGAAGAGTTTGAATAAAGGAAATTATAGCCTTTAGGTAGTCAGTGAACGACCCTAGTACTATATATATATATATATATATATATATATATATACACACACACACACATATTTATATATTTATCACAGAATATTTAAGGTTGGAAGGGACCTCTAGAGATCATCTAGTCCAACCTTCCTGCTCAAGCAGGCACACCTACAGCATGTGGCACAAGGTGGCATCCAGGTGGGTTTTGAAGACCTCCAGAGAAGGAGACTCCACAACCTCCCTGGGCAGCCTGTTCCACTGCTCTGTCACCCTCACAGGGAAGAAGTTCGTCCTCACCTGGAGACGGAACTTCTTATGCTTCAGCTTGTGGCCATTACCCCTCGTCCTATCGCTGGACACCAGTGAAAACAGCTTGTCCCCTTCCTCCCTGCATTCTCCCTTCCTGAACTTATACATATTAATCATATCCCCTCTGAGCCGTCTCTTCTCCAGAGAAAACAGGCCCAGCTCACTCAGCCTCTCTTCATACGAGAGGTGTTCCATTCCCTTAATCATCCTGGTTGCCCTTCTCTGGACCCTCTCCAGAAGCTCCACGTCCCTCTTATACTGGGGTGCCCAGAACTGAACACAGTACTCCAGGTGTGGCCTCACCAGAGCTGAGTAGAGGGGCAGAATCACCTCCCTTGACCTGCTGGCAACACTCCTCCTGATGCAGGCCAGGATCCCATTGGCCTTCTTGGCCACGAGGGCACACTGCTGACTCATGATTAACTTAGTGTCAACCAGGACTCCCAGGTCCCTCTCCGTGGAGCTGCTTTCCAGCAGGTCCACCCCTAATCTGTACTGCTGCCTGGGGTTATTCCTCCCCAGGTGCAGGACCCTGCACTTGTCCTTATTGAACCTCATGAGGTTCCTCTCTGCCCAACTCACCAGCCTGTCCAGGTCCCTCTGGATGGCAGCACAGCCCTCCGGAGTGTCAGCCACTCCACCCAGCTTGGTGTCATCTGCAAACTTGCTCAGGGTGCATTCCGTGCCCTCGTCCAGGTCATTGATAAACAAATTGAAGAGCACCGGGCCCAGTACTGACCCCTGGGGGACACCACTGGCCACAGGCCTCCAACTGGACTCGGCCCCATTTATGACCACCCTCTGAGCTCTGCCATCTAGCCAGCCCTCGATCCACCGCACCGTGCAGACACACACACATTATACACACAAACACACACAACATGCTGTGTACATATATACACATTATATATGTATATGTTTTATATATATATAATACATATGTATTTTAAATTGTATATACTTGTTATGCATATATATAATTTTAGTAGTTTAAATTTTCCATCATGTTCAAAATGATAGTAATTTTTAGAATAAATTTTCAGTATTTTTCTTCATGAATCAATAGAAAATAAAAAGGAAAACAGAACAATGAAATAAAGCAATGCCCATGCACAGACATATAGTTTTTCACTATCTGACACTATCAGTGAAATTAAGTAAAATAATACATAAATAGTAATAAAAATGAGCTAATGGTCACAACTGGTCACAGAATTATGCTGATCACTGAATTATGGAAGAAAAGCAGATGAATTGAGAATTTTTCTAATAGACTGGTGTATTTTTGGGGAGATACTTGAGCACATTGAATGTGAATCTCTCCAAGAGATAGGTAAAAAATGATAATTTTTTGAGGAAAAACAAAATAAACAGAATGAAGAAACCAAGCAGAAATTCAGGAAACTCAGAGCACAAAGAAAGGGCATTCCTATATATTTCTTTAATAAAAGAGATTGCACATTTTGATTTTGGCTGCTTTTTCTGCACTTATCACTTTCAGGTCAGTTTTTTTGATAACCATTTTTTTTCCTAATATATTTAACATATATGCACAGAAAACAATAATTAGTCTTCCCTATTTTAAACCTTTATGATGATTTTCTTCCTTTCCCAAAATCTTCTCATACAAATCTATCCTTAAAATTCCATCTTACAATAAAAAGTGAGATCATTTCCATGTATATTTGGCTTTTCTGTTATGAGAGGTACAGTAATGTGACTGCTGCATGAACAGAGCCCCTGAAAATACAGAGCAGACATGGAACTGATTAGGTTTGTTTTAGTCCTATTAATTTTTGGACAGATTCCACAGACACTTTATATAAGAAATTTCTAATGAAATGAATGGAATCTCAGTAGGAGTTCTATGAGTAATTTAGCAAGAGATGATTAAAAATGAGGAAAATATAAAGTATGGTGAAGTAGAGTGCTTAGATTATAAAATGTTATAAAGTGTTATAAAATATCAAAATCTAGTCTCTCTCAATGCCATGTTTATTTGCAGTACATTTTACTGTCATAAACTTCTGCCTTATAATGTTCAAAAAGGTAAAGAGAATATATTCCCAGTAACTGCAGGAAGTCATGCTAATACACATGTGTTGTTCTGATTGTTTTCTTTATAGATTGTATTAGTATAATCATATAATTTATTATTAGTATTATTATTATTAGGAAAATCATATAAATCACATATCGATGATCACAGAATCACAGAATATTTAAGGTTGGAAGGGATGTCTAGAGATCATCCAGTCCAACCTTCCCGCTCAAGCAGGCACACCTACAGTATGTGGCACAGGATGGCATCCAGGCGAGTTTTGAAGACCTCCAGAGAAGGAGACTCCAAAACCTCCCTGGGCAGCCTGTTCCACTGCTCTGTTACCTTCACAGTAAAAAAGTTCCTGCTCACCTGGAGACGGAACTTCCTGTGTTTCAGCTTATGCCCATTTCCCCTTGTCCTATCACTGGCCACCAATGAGAAGAGCTTGTCCCCTTCTTCCCTGCATTCTCCCTTCCTGAACATATACATGTTAATCATATCCCCTCTCAGCCTTCTCTTCTCCAGAGAAAACAGGCCCAGTTCACTCAGCCTCTCCTCGTACAAGAGATGTTCTATTCCCTTAATCATCTTAGTTGCTCTTCGCTGGACTCTATCCAGCAGTTCCACACCCCTCTTATACCGGGGAGCCCAGAACTGCACACAGTACTCCAGGTGCGGCCTCACCAGAGATGAGTAGAGAGGCAGAATCACCTCCCTCGACCTGCTGGCAACACTCCTCCTGATGCAGGCCAGGATCCCATTGGCCTTCTTGGCCATGAGGGCACACTGCTGACTCATGGTTAACTTGGTGTCAACCAGGACTCCCAGGTCCCTCTCTGTGGAGCTGCTTTTCAGCAGGTCGACCCCTAATCTGTACTGATAAAATCATATATTTAAAATCATATAATTAAAAACAATCAATAAAGATAAGAAAATATTTAAAATATCGATTAGGATTTATAATATAGTTTTGTCCTTTCATTTTAAATTATAATCTATGCAAACCGTGAATTCTAAAGTGGACCACGACCTCTTAGAGTTATTCTGTGGAAGGTTGCTTGGACAAGTTTTGATTCACATTTTCTTATTGTTCAGTTCACTTTGACAGCTTTTCCTTATAGACCTCATAAAATTCATTCATATCTTTGAAGATTCTTCAAATGCAATGTTCTGATCATCACTTTCCTCTCTTATCTTCTGGATTACAGTCTGATGTGGAACATTCTCATAAGTGGAGAAATATGGTGGAAATTCTGCTTAAGAAGTCTTTTAAGATTCTGCTTAAGAAGTCTTTTAAATAAACCTTAAGCCTTTAAAATATATATCGTGGTCTTACAACATCAGCAATGACTAGCTAAAGCCAGCTTGAATGTTGTTGGGTGCCAAAATATGGTTGTTAGCCAAACATTTTCAGTCCTAAAGGCAAGCCAAGACTACCAGGACTAGTACAGGAAGATGAGAAAGAAGTAAGTGACAGACAGAAAATAGTTATTGACCCGTCTCACTGAAGGACTGGAGACGGAGTATCATGTGGCACAAACCCAGGAAGCTGGGGGAAGTCGGA
This sequence comes from Nothoprocta perdicaria, assembly GCF_003342845.1. Lineage (NCBI taxonomy): Eukaryota > Metazoa > Chordata > Aves > Tinamiformes > Tinamidae > Nothoprocta > Nothoprocta perdicaria. Next base: position 635,700 of record NW_020455442.1, read on the forward strand.
AAAATGTTGGCTTATTTTGAGCCTGGGCGATGGGGAGGCAAAGTGTTTCCCTGGAGTGTTTGGCTAATTGTTTATGTTTTCTTCTACCTAGATACCCAAAACAGCAATCAAAAGTTTATCTGTTTGGAGTAGGCTTACACTACTTGCTAATTTTGTGGACTAGTGAATAAAAGATATTTGAGTGACTGGGTATATTTCATGACTATAGACAAAGCAACATTGGGAAAAAATAACCTATAAGACTAATAGTGACAATGTCCTGCACTTGGCAGGGGAAGTAAAAATGCTCTGTGAGGATTTCTAACTGTGTAAAGCATGGAGGAGAAAAGACGTCATTGTAAAAGAGAAAGGCAAAGAGCAAAGAGAGAACAAACAACTGAAAACTAGTCTCAGTGCTGCAGCTCCTAGTGAGATGATGAGACTGTGGTTGCCATCATGCAGTGCTGCCAGGCCGAGCTCACAGGGCCCAGGGACTGAAAATGGAAGCCAAGAGGGTGAGGACAACTATAATTGATTAGTAAAGCTGAAGGAGAAACAAAAAACAAATCTATTTTTAGCTACTGATATGGTAAAGATGAAAGATCTAAGTGAGTCATTGTGTTTGCAACTCTAATGGAGCTGGCCTTGAGGCAGACAGGCACAGATGGTCTCACACACTTCTCTGTCAGAAAGTCCTACCAGTCAGGAAGATGAGGCTGGCCACAGAAGAACAGGAGGGCCTGATCCTGCTCTGACTGCTCTCGCTGGAGAGATGCATCTCTCTCTCCTCAAGCTATGTGGTGCACATTGGACGGACATGGTACTCATGGCACTGGGGCGTGGGTGTCAAACCCTTCTGTCTCTGTTCACCAATGAGCAGCTAGCTGGCTGACTCCCTCCTGTGAGATGCTGCAATAGCACGACACGGCCCAGCTGAAGGGAACATATGGCTCATAGTCGTTACCAAATGCCCACATCATCCAAGATCATATCAGGTAAATGCTATCAACCAAGATGTGCTGTTGGCACTCCTCCAGGATGCCTTTATCTGTGATGAAACATTCACACTATCTGCACGTCAAAGCTTTACCAATGTGGTGCTCCTTTGGAGTTTTGTGCTATAAACTACTTCATCACTCTGCATTTGTTTAGATCAGATTTGATGCCTCCTTTGTCTAAGAAATGACTAAAGCAATTCACTTCTTCAAACTTGAATGACATTTTGCTGAAATCTTGTTTCAGTTTTCACTCTAAATCTCTGTTACATTTTTTTTTTTTCCATTGTGTTCCTCTTTGCTCCTACATATCTCAAGATACAACAACAAATGATGGAACTTCAGTCCCCATCAAGCCTTTCACTATGCCATATATCTTTTCTAGCATGTTTCTTATGAAAAGAAAATATTCTAGAGTGATTTTTCTTGAAGCAGTATTCCATACTGCACTTAAAATAGTTAATTTGATGATCATTTTGACCTAAATTGTCCATTCATATTCAGACATAAAGAAAATTTGGTAAATTTAATAAATTTGCCACCAAGATATGTAGGTGTTACTTTTTGTGTGTGTATGTGAAATGATTGAAGTTTCTTCTCATTACTCTATTTCATGCTTTTTTATTAATAAACTGCATAACCAAATCAATTATCATGTTCTGAAATCATCAAATTAATTCATTTTGATGGTTCTGCCATCTTTTCAATCATTTATGCCATGTTCCATAATTCTGTTTCCTTTTTGGGGCTGTCTGATAATGGCATTTGTCTTTGAACTTAAAAGTCTTTAGAATGATTAGCTAGAGGTTATATTGCTATTAGATGCTCAGTTTAGGTAAACTGAGTGTCATTATCTTTTGCATTGAGATTTCTGTTCATGAAAACCTCTTCAAAGATTTTTGCTCATTGTGGTTTTAAATTCTTGAACTTGAGCGCTCAGGTATATTATAATGTACATTAACTATATAGGTTGTTGTACCCATATTTATAGCGTTAGTATAATGCTGTGGCCTATGCTTTTCCAATATTTGCTCTTCAAAAATGCTTTTTCCTTGTATTCTAGCATCAGTTCAGAACGTTTCAGACTATCTGCTCAGGATTTAATCTAATTATTTGTTTTATTATTCTCTTTAACCTTATTCATCCTTGTAGCTAAAACAAACAAACAAACAAACAAACAACTAAATCAAGCAAAGGTCCCCAGCTTTCTATGCAGAGTAGCTTTAGGTTTTTTTAAGTGAAGATGAGATCTGAAGGTCTTTCCACCTGGACATCTAGAAACATATTTGAACTAGCACATATCTCAACAAGTCCCCTCCAGAATGCAGACCTATTCTTTCTCTTTTAATTATTTTTTATTTTTATTTTATATGTGTCAGTTATTCTCTTTAATTCATCTGATTTTTGGCATGTCATATATCCAGAATCTGTATATCCAGAATGTTGTTTTCTTTTGTTTTGTATGATATAAAATATGTATTGCTCAACATTTCTGGTTTACTTTGCTACATCTCTTTTTTTTTTTTGCCAATGCCAAGATAATTCAGAATAGACTCATTTAAATATCAGAAGCACAAATAGGACAACAACATTGCAGTCCATTTCAGTTGTAATGCATAGCTAACACACAAACAAGGGTGAGCACATGCAGATAGAGCATTCTAGCTTGTTGTAGAGTACAGCTATAGGTAGAGCTATTCTAAATTGTTTATAATTTGTTTATAATTTGAGGCCACACCTGGAGTACTGTGTGCAGTTCTGGACTCCCCGGTATAAGAGGGACGTGGAGCTTCTTGAGAGGGTCCAGAGAAGAGCAACCAAGATGGTTAAGGGAATGGAACATCTCTCGTATGAAGAGAGGCTGAGTGAGCTGGGTCTGTTTTCTCTGGAGAAGAGAAGGCTGGGAGGGGATATGATTAATATGTATAAGTTCAGGACAGGAGAATGCAGGGAGGAAGGGGACAAGCTGTTTTCACTGGTGTCCAGCTACAGGACGAGGGGAAATGGCCATAAGCTGGAGCACAGGAAGCTCCATCTCCAGGTGAGGAGGAACTTCTTTACTGTTAGGATGACAGAGCAGTGGAACAGGCTGCCCAGGGAGGTTGTGGAGTCTCTTTCTCTGGAGGTCTTCAAAACCCGCCTGGATGCCGCCCTGTGCCACATGCTCTAGGTGTACCTGCTTGAGCGGGAAGGTTGGACAAGATGATCTCTAGAGGTCCCTTCCAAACATAAATATTCTTTGATTCTGTGATTCTGTGATTCTGTGATAATGCCTTCAGGTTCACTTGAATAGCTTCGTACTTCATTGCATAATATCCATAACCAATAATCTCTGTAAAGTCCTACATAGTCTTGATCTACTTGGTTTGCTGTATCCATCCAGATCTCAGAAATATTTCTGATTTCATTCATCAGATGCTGAATATTTTTCAGACACACCATCAAATATTCAGAACAACTGAGTGAGTTTGACCAAGACATGATCAGTTATTAACAGTTTAAACACATTTTTTTTAGTATGTCTCAGAACAAAAAATATTTTTCCATTAGTATTAAAGTTTATGATAATAAAATCTAAGGTTGGACTATGCAATCTAATTAATTAGTGACCTTGGTAATAATCACTGACATACAAAAGAAGTATACTGAATTCTTCCAGGGACTTTCTAGCTCAATATTCGTTAAAATCTTCAGACATCACTTCAGGTGGTAAAATCTTTTTAGTAAATGTCAGGCCTCAGAAAGGACCATATACACTTACTTATTAGGTAAAATGATTTTGATGACAATCTTTACCTTTCTCTAATTACTGTAACTTTAATTCTCCTACTTTATGTTAAAAACATCGAAAAAATGGTTGAGAAAATAGTGCACACAATTCTTTTATTCCTTGTTCCTCATTCAGATACCGATATTGTATTTTTACATATCTTTACACAAGAAACAAACCATGGCAGAACATTATATGTAATATGTATAATATCCCTAGAATCTACTCTCACCAAAAAAAATCTGAACTTGAATATCTGTAACATACTGCACTGGTATGATCAATGGAATGGACTAAGGCAACTATCTTGGCTTTGGCATTCTGGGTGATGATAAACGAGGCATAACTGCATTTGTGAAGGTCAGAGAAATGGGGTTTATTAGATTACTAATACCCTTCTAGAAATTGTTCTTTAACGGGCATAAGGAGACTAGCTATAATGCTATATTGATCATAATAGAGAGAGGAAAGCACTTTCAGTGAAAGATTTAACTTAATGTTTTATACTCAGATATGCCTATAATTTTCTAGCCTTCTTGTAGTACTAAATTGACAGGATTATGGGAAAAAAAAAAAAAAGACTATGCTGATGCTTCCTAAAATGGCTAATGGGAAATAAATCAAGCTGAATTTAACATCTTCAAGTACCTTCACATGCCGCTGTACCATTCCTGGGAAAACCTTTCTGCTTCAACCTGGTCTAAACTTAACCTCATCAAAATACCTCCTCAGCAGAGACTGTTTGGTTACAATCTATGTTCCTCATATTTTCTGAGGTTTTCAGAGTCAATTCTCTGTTTTTGAAACTGCTTTGTCCACACTTTTCAGATTATTTGAACAGGAATGAGAGAACAACAATGACCAGTACTTTAAGAGCACTGGTCCTACTTTTCTTCTGGCTCTGTCTTTCCATGAGAAAACCAAACTCAAAATTTAAGACAACCCAATTTCTTACTATGTATTAATGATTGTGAATGATTAGATATGGTTTTATCATATCATCAGTATCAAGTCTGCCTCTTATTTTCATTTTATTGTCCAAGTTTCCAGATGAGCCCTTGAACCTTGCTCCCCCACTAAGCCTCCTCAGAAGAAAGTCAGCTGCTTTGCTAGACTCCACCTGAGAAGAAAGATACTGTGTACGGCAAAGACCAGGTGGAAACTGAGCCAATACATAGGTGAGCCAGATCATGGCAGGGAATGAGCCTGTCAGGTGAATGGGGCACGGCAGTTGGGAAGAGCAAGATGAGTACTAAACTACTTGCATCTCTGGGGTAAGCCTATCTCCTAGGGATAACCCAGATGGCTCTAACCATTTTTTATCTCACAAGTTCATGGCGAATATCATGCCCAGCAGTGAAATAGCTCAGAGGGAACTAGGAAACCATATAGAGTCTGGCAAGGACAGACATGAGTGGATGCAGGGGCTGTGCCTGCCATTTGAAGGTCTCATTTCTTCTCCAGTCACTATGGAGCCAAGGCAATTTCTGCTTAAAATGTTGTCAATTTACCTAATACCTTTTCATGGTAGATATGGCAGATGCACTTATTTCTGTCTTGTGTAAGAGAAGTGCCTTTTGTCAGGCAAAATATTTCTGAAATAACCATGTTCTGGTACAAACAACAGAGGGCTAAGCCTTCCTGTTATGCCTACATTAGTAAATGAAAGGGTGCCTGGAAACAGTTCTCAGTACTGGAACTGAGCACTATACTGTTAAACCACCCAATAATTCTCCCAACAAATCCTCCACACATCTCAGCAGTTAGCACAGACTAGATGTCATTTCTCAGAAGAAGTTGTCATTTCGGTACACCCTGATGTACAGGCAAAGTAGATAAGAAGGTTCTGACATCCCTGAGGACCTTGCATACCTTGTTTGCCTCTAAAAAGGGGAACTGTTGGTGCTGATTTACTTGAGAAAATCACCAGAGGTTAGCCTAGAAATTTCCATTTTCATGATGTATGAAGAATATGCCCCAAATAGCTTAAAGTATAGTGGCTTTGTGGATAATGCCAGAAATATTTTAATTGGACAGTATAATGTGTGCTTCTGTTTAAATTTGTCAACTTGTTGTAAATTCCAACCAGTTTCCAGACCAGAGCCTTAACTATAATACAGTTTAAACTGTAATATTATTAAAGTGTTAACATGGTCATATGCTAATATCTTTAAAAGCACAGGTGCAGTTTGCAAGTTCTGTGATTTTCTTTACAGTGGTCTGGAATCAGCCACTCAATCAGCCACTAACCCACTGCACGACAGGTAAAGAAATGTGAAATTCTCATGCTTATTGAACAAAGCACATTTTCTCAGTGGCTTAAAACAAAGCTTTTTTTTTTTTTTTTTTTTTTTTTTTTTTTCTTCTCCCTGTAGTTAACTACTCTACTAATACTAATTTGGTATGCAGAAACATGACATAAATAAAAACACTAGATTAAATAGAGAATCTTTATAATCTCACTGTACTTTAAAAATTGCTTATAAATGTATTATTAAGCAAGTATAAAAAGATGGAAAGCTAGCATTCATATAAACAGATATAACCCTATTAAGATAAAGATATTTTAACTTAAGTCATGTATTCATGTGTATGAATAAAGAAGTCCTACATACAAGAAACTCTGAGGTAAAAACAGCCAGTAAATGAGATATATTCCAGGACAGTACTCTCAGAGAAACTGAAGTACATGCAGTAAACTACGTCTGTAATGCAGCTCTTCATCTTTTGGTACATTTCTGTGGAGCTATGCAACCATTAGCAATTTTTCAAGGACAACATTTTTAAAGATTATGGCGCATGAAGTAAAAAGTGTGGCATTTGCTCATAAAATAGGCATGGTAGTTCAAAACAGTAAATATTAGCCATTCTTAAAATACATGTGTCTCTGAACGCACCTATTTCAAATATAGCGAACAAGCACTGAAGGTGCAGAAGCTGAGCAAATGAATGCTTTCAAAACAGTCAGAGTCCTGAAGGGAGACATTTTGATTTCCCCCCTCTGACTGAATATTGTCTTCACCTGCGGATGTTTCTACTGAAAAGTTGTTTTCTGTGAGTAAGGATCAGATCATAGTTCTAACTTACTTATTTCCTATCTAAGTTTCAATCTAATCAAGATAAAAAAAAAAAAAAAAAAAAAAAAAAAAAAATCACTTTTCTACTTTCAAATCAAGTTGCTAACTAAGGTTTCATTTAGTTGAGGTTAGATTAAAATTCTGTTTAATTAAGTAAGCATATGACCTATCAACATATAAAATGACATTACTAGTTTAAAACACACAGACATTTTATCCTTAGTGTATATCCCCTACAAATCACTCTATGTCAATCTCAAATACATTGCATGGGACTAAAAATCTCAAGGAATAAATTTCTGTTAGCAGCCATGAAACAGACATATTAATGGGTAGAAAGTTATATCTTGTCTTTTGAAACACAGACAGCTATCTATTAGGATTCTAATATTCTAATGAAATTTACAAATCTCTACTATTTTCATGATAAAAAAAGGAAAAAGTTGCTTAGCATTATTAGATCTCAAAACATTAAAAGAGCTGCTCAGCTCCAAACAGTGATGAAAGTGAAGGTTTAACTAAGAGCTAAAATTAATCTTATAGCTGTGCACTAAAGTGTTTCTCAAATGTGTCTCTATGTGTCTCTATATGTCTCCATGTTCAATACTATTCATAAGAGCATTATTTCTACTTCTCCTGAACTCAGTGCTTTTTTCTGATACCAGCATGTGCTTGTGAATAACAAGCAGTAAATCAGTAAGACCTGAAATCTCCACAAAAGAATAATGTATGGCAATAAATTAAGGTCTTCTGCAAGTGCAGCTTGCTTTAGGTATCTATATATTACAACATACATTCCACAGAAACCTAGCAATAAGAAAACGTTTTCAAGAATAAAAACTGTGGAGAAATATTTAGGAGTCTTCCTAAATGTGTATGTGTAGTATCTGGTCATGCTTGACACACAAGTACATTACTGACAGCTCCTAGAGTACTCTTTTATCTATCTTATCTTGAAGATGTGAATCCTTAGCACACCGTGTGATACATTCATCCAGAGCTGATTAAGTCGATGTTGAATTTCACCCAGTGTGAGTTTCACCCATGCTTCAGCATTCACGGTCAGGGTATTGAGGATTCAGCACTGCAAGCTAAAGAAGAAATGTCAAGAGCTACAATCAGTAGGAAGAGTTCATTTTAGTGTTGTAGCTGAAACCACTCAATAAACTTTCCCTTCTCTCAATTAATTTATTTTAGAAAACTATTTGCATTTCAATAAATATTCTAGTACTTAAAACACTTGGTGTTTTGAGGACACTGCTGGAATGTTAATGCATTCTCCAAGCACTGGTATGATAGTCTCTGTGACAAGATATTTTGTAACACTGACAGAGAAAGGAGCACGTGAAATGGTATTTTCAAACATACTGAGGTGATTTAGGAATTTAGAGCCTGTCAAACATTAGTGAAAGTGATGATCCTCAGTGATTTAGGCACTATTGGGAGACCTCTGCAGATATAGTACAAAATGATACTACAGTTCCTTTCTGAATTTTGTCTGCTGAAAGGTTAAATGTCTTGGCATGGTTGGGTGCAGAGCTGAAATGAAATCTTTGAAACTTACTGCTTACCCCATTTCATACAGCTGCCTGACTACGGAAGGTCTCGATTAAAAAGTGGTCAAACTAGCAGTCTGGATATCAGTTCTCAGGTGAGAGATGATCCCACCTTCTGTGGCTGAGTCAAAAGGGGAAAAAAGGAAAAATCCTAAGGGTGTAGCAGGGATATCATAGAGAGTAAATTTCCTGCCATATATCCTGAGTTACAGGATCATTCTTTTCCTAAGAAAGACTAGACATGCTGGCCAAGATGTAGCTACTGACACTTATCTGTGATTCTGCAGTCTGTTAACTTTAGCTACATCTGGCTAGTAGTTAACATTTTATTTATTCTAGGGTCCTCTGAATCATAAGTATAGAAGCCATTTGAAGCTCCCTAAAGCTTCAGTTTTTTGCAAAAATACTATAGACGCCTTGTTTTTAGTTATTACATGGTGCTTTAGGTTATGTACCCTTTCTTTCTTTTCAGTTTTTCTCTTCCACTGGGAGATTTTGCTTTCAATTTTGTTTTCACTTGGAAGTGCTCAGTGGAAATAAGTTATTGCCCATAAAATACTATCCACAAAAACCCTCCATTGTGTACAACCCTGTAAAACTTGCACTTGTTAAGTGGGTTATTATGTCTCATTCTTGATAATTTACTGTATCAGGATTTGTACAAAACTTCTGGTCCCTGAAGAGCTAGACAAAAAGATTCGTGCTCCTCATACAACAGGTTTAATGCTCTTTAGATTTAACTGAAAATGAATGCCTCTGTACTCTGTCTCAAGCATTCTAGTGGGAACTTAACTAGCTCGCTTCTTCACCCTTGCACTTTGAGTATTTGATCACACTACTTAATCTGTGTGCTTTAGCCTTTGGAGGGATTATGTTGCCCTTTCTAGCTGATCTGGAGGATGCAGACTCCAGAAGGAGCCATTTCCAGACTTCATCTCCCAGAGAGACTAATAGCTATGATCAGCCATCTTTGCAAAATGACATTGCCGAGCACTCACAAGGCTATCAAGGCTAAAAGATTCTAAGCAAATTTCTGCTGTTCATCTTTTTCAGTATCATCCATTTATAATTGTTCCTGCATACTAACAGCATCAAAAAGACATAGTTTAATGTTTCAAATAAAATGTTCCTTTACACTTATTGGCTGAATTTCATACTCCAGTATATAAGTACCACTTGATGATTTTAAGGGGCTTAGGAGAAAAAGATAGAAAAGAGATACATACACTTTACATAGAGAAAAAGAAATGTATTGTTCACCTCTATAGCTTTCTCTGTTGAGTGGAACTGAAGTAACAGTTTGTTAACTCGTTCTTACAAGCAAACGATGTTAAGCTGCAGAAGAGAACAAATTCTAGACCTACATTATGGAGAATTAAGATGAGCTTTGGTCTGTCAGTATCTCTGTTACTTATCTTTGCTTATTTTAAAGATTTATTTCTTGGTTTAATGTTTTAATTGGATTGATTACTATTAAGATAGTTGCTATTGGAGTTAGCACACATATAATAAAAGATAGACTGAACATACTGGAAGTAGGGTTACAGCATTTCGATATAATGGGACTTAAGTTCAAATCAGTATTACATTATATTATGGAATTGCACCAGTACTTGCAGCATGAAATTTTTAAGCAACTATGGAAGCATTGCTTGAGAAGAGGAGAACTTAGAGAAAAACTAGGGCCTAACAGAAGTTTTGACATTACAGAAGCTTGCTTGGCGTGATTGAACTGAAACACAGTTGCAACTTCCGGAATGTTTGATAGGTATGGTATCTGTTCTTCCGTGGTTCCCTAGACAACACAATGTGCCCTCCTTGCAGCTGAAAAGAGGGGTATCAGAGGGTGGAGTGGAGTGAAGACAGCAGGGCCAAACTCTGCTGTACTCCCTGTGCTATGCTGTTGATAAGCTGCACAGTAGCTGCCCATTGCCAATATATGATAAACTGTTCAGGGCTGAGCCAGCAATGGTGGCAAATCACTCCTTTCGGATGAAATTTGCTTGAACTTTGCTCATTATAAGCTCATTATAATATCAAAATACACCTCCATCCAAAAGTTACCCACTTCCAAGGTAGAACCACTCCTCACTGAGAGTACACTCTAGATTTTCGATTGACTATACCTTTAAATGAAAGTGAGAAAAATTTTCACCAATCAATAACAAGTATGACTATAGTTATTCAAACTCTACCTGAATGTAAAGAAAAAGGATAAAAGGTGAACTAAGGAGGAAGGAAGTGAGGAGGGATGAATCCATCGTAATTTCAGGGTCAGCTGATAGGCTGATCCCCCTTTCCTCCCTTCTGATTGGGACACCTCCTGAGGAGACTCCTTGAGACTGAGAGCGCCCTCCCATCTCCAAGTCACTTGAGTTCCACCTAAATGTGAAAAAAAAATATGTAAAAGGTGAACCAGGGCAGGGTGAGTGGAGGAGGGAAGATTCCATCCTAACTTCTGGGACTGGTAGACAAGGTGAAACCCCTTTCCTCCCCTTGGGTTGGGACGTCAACTGAGGAGACTTCTCGAGGTTAAGCGCCCTCTCATATCTTCTGGAGTGAGTAATGACTGTGCATTTGTACATCAGAGCTAGCTAAAAACCCCACACTGTAGTAGAAAAGTTCCTGTACTGGCATCTGAAGTCTGCTTTTAAATATTGCATTTGAATAAATCATGCTATTCGTGAACTCTGTTTGTTTTGAAGGTGATTGGACGTGTAGTTGATAGACTGTTCGTGAGTATGATAATGCCAAAGTTAGGCTTATATTTCATCATACTATTCGGGAACTCAATTTTCATCATACTATTGAGGGAACTCAATTTGCTCCTAGGAAGGTGATCAGACCTACAGTTGACAGATTGTTCATGAATCTGATACTGCCAGAGTGGGCATAACATAGTATTTAATATCCTGTTCTCATTCCCCTCCCTCCAGCTTTCATACTGTAACAGCAGCTATTATTACTATTATTATCATCATTACTGCTGTTATTGGAAGACTTGAAAAATCTTCATATGAAATGTATAGTGGTTACACTCCCTATATTCTAGAGGTCATGTTGCCAGGAAGCTCAGGAAGCAGACAAGTCTTGTATCAAGACAATAGACAAAGTAGATGATTGAAAATCTTAATAGCATACATTATTTTATGCTGCAAACATCTCTATACTGACCCATAAAAAAAAGAAATCTTCTGCAAGAGTAAGCATATCAGTTTGAGAATAAAATTTCTCTGTTTTGGAAAGGTCTCTTCCCTTCATCTTTCTTCTTGAACAGAAGTACGTGGTTGCTTTCTGTCTGCCTAGGAACCCATACCTGAGAACAGCACAGGCTTTGAGGGTTGTAGATGCCCCCAATCTAAGAAGGTAGAATATATTCTCAAGCTGAATAGTTTAGATTCATCCTTCGTGAGGCTGAAGAAGAGGAAGGACACCATGGGAATATAGTGCTCATTAAATATGAAATATACTTCTTACAAATTCAATAAATGACACAACAGTGCAAAAAGACAATCAATCCCCTTTTGACATATGATTTAACATGTTAACCTTTATATAGATATATATTCTGCCCTCAAATTGGCAATTCAGAATAACATTCATACTTTGAAATATTTTACTGCTAAGGATCTTGTATGCCAGATTTCAATTTATTGTAAATTAGATTTATAAGTCATGGCATTTCTTTTGAAAACGTTTCCATCAAGCATCAGCAGCATGGTGCTGATAAATTATTCAAAATGTTTGCAGATAGTCACATGACCATTAACTGCAAAATGTGCTGTAGTATCTTCTTTCTAAACATGAAACAAAATTACATGTGTACACCCAAAACAGCAGATGAAAAATACATCTGTTTAAACTTTAAATTGAAGATATGTTAAACAAGAAAAGAAGATAGGATACTCTTTCTGCCTTTCTGTATGTCTGCCTGTATGACACAGACCTCTGCAGACAGAATCTAATTTGCTAAATCCTAGGTTTTGATTGCAGATGACACATCCAGATACACATAAATTTTAAAAATAAGGATCTTTAGTCTTCAAAATCTTCCAACTGTATCTATAATTAAAGCATGCTAAAATATGAAAAGAATATGTACCACAAATGCTAGACAGTAATAGCAATTAAGAATAAGGCATAATATCAAGCTTGAACAGTATGAAGATTAACTATAGGCTCAAATGCTTTCCTGTCATAGTGAGCATCATGGAATAATGAGACTTCTAAAATTCTCATAATGCATTTGAGCTGAGGGACTACCCTGCCTGATATGTATTGGTAATGTTCCTTGAAGCCTTAAAGCTAGTGTACTGGACTGAAAAGTAGAAGGTTTTTAGTTCTGCAGCTTGGCTGCTTGATGATCTCAAAGAAATCCTTCTACCTCTTACACTTAAAAGTTCTCATCTGTAAAAGAAGTCTAAAAAGATCTTATTTTCTTCGTGTATCACTTTGAGAGCAAATATTACCATACACCTTCTGGAAAAAAAAAAAAAAAAAAGTGTAAAATAGGTGATATCACTTTTGCTGCCACTAATTCCTTTCAACTTAGTCACTACGTGAAAGATGGGAAGCAGGACTAAGAGAAAAGTATTGTCTTTTATTTATTAGAAATGTTCATGAACCACTTTCAGGTTGCAATTTTGGACTAGATTTCCACACTCTTGGATGAGAAAAGTGAAGCTAGTGGTATTCATTCCCTCAGAATTAATTTTGGTACAGTTCAGCAAAAATTTATGAATTCAGTGCTATTGCATAAGATGATTTGGGCTATATTATATACAAAAAAAAGTTAAACACAATTTGCTTAGACTCTATGGCTGTAAAAATAGGTGTTTTTTTTAAAAAAAAAGAACTCTAGTAAATCTCTATCATATATGAACTGCAATTTGTAGCCAAAATGCACAAGCATTAAATTGTTGTAAGTGCCTAAACTTAAAACTTTTTTACTGAAGTCATACATTTTACCTCATGTTGACTGTAGGTTAATAACGTGAATAATCTGTTCTTTCATTCCTACAGCTTTGTGGATGCTCAGGACTTTTAAAAGCTGCAATATCTTCCATTGTATTTGATTTCCTTCTAAAGTCTGGGTTATTAACCAAGACAATCCTCACCTTCACTTTCATCAAGTTCCCTTTTGTTGGAAGCAATTAAGTATCACTGTGTTTTGAAAAGACAAATGAAATTAGAACAAAGTATAGAAAGCACACATTAAGAAAAACCTTCAAAATTATTTATCTCATTAGCTATATTTTAATTTATCATTTTTGTAATCATATATACCTGTGGATAATCATTGTTAAAACTTTAATAGATTGCTGAACTATACCTATTTTGCCTTTTTTCTGCAGAGATGTGAATAAGATTATTTAAATCAATAGAAAATAAGCTTAAAGGTTTTTCATTCCATGGTTATTAACTTCTCTTTGAACAATTTCTGTAGTACCTGTTTTGTTTACTTTCCAGTTATTAGTACTCTATCTATCCTGGCACCTTAATGCAAGCATAACTAAGTAGGGTCTATTATCTAAGTTATCCTATTTAATGGCATTTGTTTATTGAAAATTGTTCTTTGAATTGAAGCAGAAATGAATTGAATCAAAAATCAGCTGAAGGTTAGGTTGTTTGATATTTGAAAGGTTAGACTTGACATTAAGGTATGCCTTTTTCTGAGAGAACACCATCTTTCTCTTAGAAATAGCTATTACACCAATTACATTAGTTTGAAATTTCTCCAGAGAGAGTGTTAAAACAGAAAGAATTCAAGAACTGGTTTAAAAACTGAAACCTGTAACCTAATAGGTTAGATCTTGTAACCTCATTTTGATATTGCATAGTATTTAGTGTTAATTTATTACTCTATAAAATAAAACTTTGCTACGTCAAGTTCTCATGTCTCATTCTGTCAAGTTCTTCAGATGAAAGCATATTTAAATGGACACTAAGTAAGTATTGGTCTTGACTTAAGAGATTTATTGGTTGTGAGCTCTTTCACAAGAGTTCCATTTCTTAAGCTTTTAATAAGTCACTTTTTGTAACATAATATGGAAGATGATAATCTTGTTGATATTGAATGCATCATCTGACATAAATATTTACTTTAAATATCTGTACACTACAATAGATTATTTCCTCTTTATCTTCCAGAAACATTACATAGTCTTCCGACTGACCTTCTGGAGAGAAGCTCTGCAGAAAAGGACCTGGGTGTCATGGTGGACAACAAGTTGATCATGAGGCAGCAGTGTGCCCTTGCAGCGAAGAAGGTGAAAGAAATCCTGGGGTGCATTAAGGAAAGTATCTCCAAAAGGTTAAGAGAGGTGATCACCTCTCACTCTCCCGCACTGAGAGGTCTCCCTCTACTCAGCCCTGGTGAGGCCACACGTGCAATACTGTGCCCACTTCTGTGCTCCCCAGGGCTAGAGGGATGTAAAGCTGCTGGAGAGAGTCCAGCACAGGGCTGCGAGGATGATCAGGGGCCTGGAATAGCTGCCCTATGAGCAAAGGCTGAGAGAGCTGGGCCTATTCAGCCTGGAGAAGAGAAGGCTGAGGGGGGATCTGATATGTGTATATAAATACCTTAAAGGAGGGAGTGAAGAAGATGAGGCAGGTCTCTTTTAAGTGGTGGCCACCAATTAGAGGAATCGGCCACAAACTGAAGCATCAGAAGTTCCACAAGAACTTAAGGAAAAATTTCTTACAGTTAGGGTGACAGAACACTGAAACAGGTTGCCTAGAGAAATTGTGGAATCTCCTTCTCCGGAGATCTTCAAAATCCACTTGGACACAATCCTGTGCCAGATGCTCCAGCTGACTCTTCTTGTTGTGGAGAGTTGGACTAAATCTCTGAAGGTCCCTTCCAACCCAACAATTATATGAATCTATGATTAGATAGATCTATTCATGGATGAAAGGGAAAACTGACATTTGATTTTATTATTAATTTAACATCATATAATTATGTTCCATATTAAAAGCTCCATTAAAGAATGATCCATTAAATAATTTGGATTACAAGAGTGAAATATAGTGGAATTCCTACCCAATTAAAAAAAAAAAAAGAAAAAAAAGAAGAAAACTCATGAAAATGCTTATGAACTACATAAACTACTGTCACTGCAATTACAACTTGCATTAATAGATATTAATATCTATTAATCTATCAGTCTATTAATGCGAGTTGTAGTTAAATGGAAATGATCCTAAATCTGTTACATAACATGAGTGGTGTTGTAAACAATGAAACTGTTTGGGTAACCAAATATATATGAATATATATATATATATATTTATATATCTCACAATAGAGGCTTATGGCACCATTGCATTTCAGAGCTGAACAAATCTGAAAATTATCAGAAATATATTGTTTCCTGTTGAAAACCACTTATTTCAGTTTGTGAAAAAGTCATACAGATTCGATCATATATTTATCAACACTATATTTAACAATCTTGAATGATATAAGAAACCTCAAGAAGCCACAAAACAGTTATGATAAGCTTCTCCATACTGTGAACTCTGAATTAATAAAAATCTGTCACCAGACTTTCCCCCCAAGAGCTAGAAGGTTTGAAATAGGACAGAGACATCCTGCCCTGAGATCTCAGTAGTGTAGGATTAAAAAAGATCTTTCTGGTAAAATGTTTATTATCCTTCTAGGTTATGTATGAGTGTGTTGGTATTTGTGAGGAACAAATGTCAATTTAGAGATCCACTGTAAGCTCTCTGTTCTCTTTTCAGCCCATATCTGCTCTATAAAATCAAGAAAAGACCTAGTTTCATGGACACATTACTTCTCTTGAAGTGGACAAGTCATGCATGGATTTGTTTTCTTTTGAATTTTAAGTTAAATGTGAGATTCCTTCTGTTTAAATTTCAGTTGGACTGGAAACCTAAAAATCATATCACAACACTAATTTATCCATTTCAGTCACTCTCCAGCAGGGTCCAGGAATGTAGATGTAAATACTTCTATACCCAACAGCAGGATCTGTATAGTCTGAAAACTCCAGGGAGCCTAACGTGGTATAACATGTTGAGATGTGCCTTTTTTGCAAAGAAAATATGTCTTTTACCTAGAGAGCAGCACTGCTATTCAGACATATGAGACAGACATCTACATAACATCTAAATCCTATGAGGAGATGAAACCAACAATATTGGTTTCTAAGAAAAAAGACTAGTATGTTTATTGCTAAAGAATAATTAACTGGAGAATGTGGAATTCAAAGATCTATTCAGCACGAACAGGGTTCACACATCTCCCGAATCTCAAAAGTAAATATTAACATGCAGGTCAGAATTTTCTGTGTTGAGGCCCTCAGTATTTCACCTGTTGAAGACAAATGCTCAGCAAAAGATGAAGTCATGGGCTTGGGAGAATAGATTAGTACTCTGACTCTATTCCAGGTGTAAAGAGATCTTTACACCTGACTTCCTATTTTCTTGCTGAGCATTCTATTATGCCCAAAGTGGCTACATATGCTGACATTATATATGGCAGTTACAGCTGTCTTGCAGTTACAGTTGGATTCTTAATCTAATTTAGGTGTCTGTCATTATAGGCTGTGTAAGAATAGATGGACAGGGCAGATTAGATGGACTCTTTATTGGTCGAGATTTTATCTCTTCACTTCCTGCACAGGAATTGTAAATGTTTGATTTAGGAAGACTGATATCCCGTATTAACCAAACAAAATTTATATAACATGGCAAAATACCTAAATTGCAAACATCACTCTCATCAGGAGACCCAATTATCTTGCCAGAAATTATCTATTTCTTATTCAGAAAATATTTCCACTTTGGCATTTTATATAAACTGACAAAAAGCCCCTCAAAACAAATCAGAAACTCAAATCTAAACCTTAAAAAGCAAAACAACAACAACAAAAGAAGCAAAAAACAAAGAACACACACACACAGAGAACTCTTCACTTACAGCTGAGGCAGACAAAGGTCAGGCAGCCCAGCTATCCTAATTTCCTTATTCAGAAAGTTTACCTAACTTTGCAGGACATTGAAGGATTTTTTAAGGCAATTACAGCAGCACTATTAATAAAAGATATTCTACATATCACAGTAGATATTAGATGTATCTAGTAGACACTAGATGTATCATTTGTCATATCAACATCTACTGTTTAACATGTGCTTCAAAGGCTCATTACATCATAAAAGGAATGCCTGAGAGAGTCAGAAAACTTACTGTCAAGGGCATGAACATATTTTGCTCCCACGTATTTTATTACTAGAAATTTAACTTCTATTCTTTGCCATATTGAGAGGAAAAGCTCCAAATTTGTTAACTGAAGTATAAAGTGTGAATTGATTTTTCTGTCTTCTTTTAAAGCTAAATTTCACAATTGTGTTGTGTAAACACTGCATTATTGGAGAGGATTCCTGGATTCTTGACAAGGTCAATCTTTCATTTCAAAGGCTCTTGTAAGAAAGGATGTAATACCAACAACCTTGCCAGCTTGTAAAATCATATAGGGTAACTCTCATTTTTGTTGTGCTCAGCAACTTTTTCAGCACTTTCTCAGACACAGAAGAAATGCAAAATCAGTTTTTAAAAATTAGCTGATACTGAGTAATAAATGAACATTCAGTGAAAATATAAGAAGTTTGTAACTTATAGATATCTAATCTTTAAGGAATTCAACAGCTACAAAGACATACTACAAGAAGAAATATTATCACATTATTTCTACTGCTAGGTAATTTTACAAGCAAGCACAGGAAAACAACTTTCAGTCCCTTTTTCTGACAAAACTCTATTGCAAACAGATCTAGGCTTCTATGTTAAGCATTTGTTTGCTTGTTTTTTTTTTTCAGTGAAACTGCATACAGTGAAATATTCATAGGAGTGAGAGACATTCCTGACCTCACTGACTTGTCCTGTATGGCATTATCTTACTCTGACTTATATTTCACAAAAATATCTCAAGGTGAGCCTGAGATACTACAGCTGACAGAATTGCTGTTTTTTCCATTTTAGATTAATTCTGTGTCCAGATATCTATAACGTAAATGAGAATCTAGCTCAGAAAATAAATGGGCAATACTTAGGATTCCCTAGACAGCTCTTCTCACCCATTCAGTAAGAAACCTAAAATGTTTTTAGTTACCAATAGTCCATGTCTTTTAAAAAATGCAAGTGTATTTCTTCTGGAAGGCACTTTATTTTTTTCAAGAAAACCCCAAGACGATAGCATAAATGACTGCAGTACCTCTTTTTTAACTTCCTACATTGTGAAGGTATTGGCATTATTGCAGCAAAAGGAATGACTTCAGAATCAGTTCTGACTATTTACCTACTCTGTCACATATGAAGAATCCCAGCGATGAATAACCTTGAATGTAGACTTTTAATTCCTATTCAAGATGCTCAGGAAAAAAAGAAGTGTAGAGGAAGTACTTCTCTTGAAAAGAAGAGTCTTTCTCTCTGGAATTCTTCATTTCCTGAATATCTAACAAGTTACTTCCTGTTACATGGAAGCAGAATGAGGCTTTCTAGTAATAAATTTGTAACTGTGAGCTAATGATTTATGCTTAGCATTTACCATGCTATGATAAGTAGCTCTATGTCAGTGAAAGACACGGGAGGTCTATGAACATGAAATATACTCCACTTCATCCAAACACAATTTTTATCACCAAGTCTCTCCAAGTCTATATAATAATATATGCACTATTGCAGATATATGGGATTCCAAATGTACAATAGGAACTTGCCACTATAATACTAATTGAGTTTTGACAAGGTTGAGTGAATGGACTTAGCTTGGTCAATGGATTTGATTAGTAATTATAAACATCATACTCCCAATTTTCATCAAGTAATTTGCCACTGCATAGCTCAGGATGAAACTAAAACCAAGATAATATATCCCCACCTTCCATCATTAAAACAATTTTTCATAAGAGAACAAATGACGAAAAAATAATAATCCAAATTCTTACAATGGGTAGCTCATGGTGCATATTAATCTATGCATTTCATTTTGGCAATATTTGTGGAAGATTGTGCACCTATCTCTCAAAGCAAAAGAACCAGTGCAGAAAGTCTGTACATAAAGGGTCATATGCTCCCACAAAGATGCATGAACATAAATATAAGCATACATATATGTTCATTTCTGTAGAAATATCGTTGCCTGAATCTCAAAAAAAAAAAAAAAAAAAGGAAAAAAAAGAAAAAAAAGTGATATCCAGCATATCTTCTATACTATTCCTTTTGCTATTTTTAAGAGTACAAACATATCTTAGGAATATATCAAGGAAGAACAGACAACTTTGGTAAGACTTATAGAAGCTCAGGAGCTCAGGTAAACAGTATTCTGAGGCAAAGGACCAATGCAACTGCCAGTTCTTTACATATGGGTACATGGATAAAATGTTCTTCTTCCAGGAAGAGGGTTGCCATTACCAAACAAGAAGAACCCCAGAAACATGACAGGGACTTAGTAGCCAGCATCCCTTTTCTGTTCCACTTAACAAGTAATTCTGGTCAGACTGCTTGGATGTGTATATATTGGTGCTTATGAGTATCTGTGTAAGATTATGAAGTGAATGAAATGTAAGAGAATGACAATGAATGAATAAAAACAATTTAGATATTTGGAAATATATATCATATTTCTTCTTTATGAAGAAAATATATACCATACCCCTTCTATTTGATCTTTCACTGAGTTTTATGACATCAGTTTCCTATACTATACTCAGAGAGAGAAGTCTAAAAAGGAACCTGTGACAGGCAATCTTAAATGTTTCAAATTTGTGGAGTGTCTGCTCTCAGTTCAAAGCAAACATTAATCAGAGAAGACTTCAGTTGTCCCTCGGGAAATGATTTTCACATTGTGGAGATGTGAGGAACATCGCATTGCTGGTTACAGTTTCATCAGCCAAAAGACAACCATACAGCAGCTTTGGCCTTGTTGCTATGGAGCATGCAAGTAGCTGTTGGAGTGGTCAGACTCCAGCAATGACTCTGACAATGGACAGCTGTTTGATGTACATATATTTTTCCCTCTATTTTTTTCTCTTTTTTTTTTTTTGCGGGATGGTGGTGGTTTACTTTCTCATTTATCCTAAGAACATTTGTGAAAATACGGACAATTAGCTCTGAACTTAAACACTGAGCCTTAGGAGATTCATCTGAACAGACAGGCATTTCTGCATTGAACACTAAACAACATATACTGCAGCTAGCTTTCTAGAGCTTTTTTTTTTTTTTTTTTTAATGGACACTTTCAAGTTATGATTCAACTCATCCTGAATAGATGTCTGATAGATCAGATAGATCAGATAAATCATATCTTGAAAGCACTTTTTTTTCTTCTTCTTCTTATCACACTGATTAAACAGGAAGCCTGTGTAGATTAGCTCTGATATAAAAACACTTAAAATTAGGTAACATGAATCCCCTGGCATCTCATTCGAGACAAAGTACAATGCCTACAGGGGAGCAGAAAATAAAGCCTGGGATTCTTTCCTCTCTGCTAGTTTAATGAGCTCTTGGCACAACAAAAGCTGTTCCAACATCATCTCCTCCCAGACAAATATGATGTATCTCAGCTTTTTATGGTGTTACACATATGGCCACCCTGACGCTGTTGGCCCTTCAAGAGTCTCCTCCCGAAAAAGTCCCCAGTGCTATGTGTGAAGTTTAATCATCTCTTACATAATTCTCTCTTAATCACTTGTGAAATCCAGACATCTTCATGACACTGTCTGTATCTTTGCTACATTGTTGTTTAAGTCCAAAAAATTTCCTCTTATATTCAGTTTCTTATGATGTGTTAAGTTAGATAAAACTCAGGTTAGAGCCTAATATTCTGCCTGTGTACTTTAACAATATTCCGCTGAAAGCATGAAAGATTAATTTACTCTTAGTTAAATAGCAATAAATCGTCTCAGCAATTTAAATTAATCTGCTATGTATTTCATGTATTCATGTATGTTTATACGTATTTAACCCTATGGACCATTATGGAATTTTCTTTTATTGTAGCTTATTTTTAACTTAATTTTATCAAAATCAGTATGTACATACACAGAACAGGAAAAAAAAATCTATTTAAAACCTGATAAGTCAGTTCCTAATATAATAATAATAGTAGTAGTAATAATAATAAGTATTTAAGGAAATAGAGAAGATGATAGAAGATGAAAATAGAAATAGAAGATGATAGAGAACAAAAGAGTACCTTTGAAGTATCAGTAGAGTGTATTTAAAGTAATAAAATATTTTAGTTAAATTTTGGTTAATCACATAACTGAATCAGGTAGCCAGAATACATAAAACTAGTTCTATGGCATACCTTATTGCTAGGAATTACTTTTCTTGTTTTTTAATTGTTAGTGATAATTGCTGTTGCTTTTAGCCAATAAGCATGCTAAATAGCAATATAGTCATTTTAGACATTTATATAATATGTATAAAATTGTATATGGGTATATCATATTTACAAGTCAATGAGAAGACTTCATATTGACTATTCCTTATAATTGCATGCTGGAGCCTGACATCTGAAGAATAAAAAGCATAGAAATAAAGGAATCTTCTTCATGATCAAAAAGCTGTCATGAAAACAATGGAAAATTAATGGATTTCTAAAAAAACAATTATATATAACTGCACTGAGCTTGACTGACTGAGCACTGGCTACCCTTAAATCTAATATTGTTACCAAATTCATCTTGGCTACAGTAAATCAATTCAATATCCTGCTTCTATTATGGTATATTTTACTGTTCATCATTGGCTCATATATATTTCTTGTACAATCTTCAAAAAATAAAGCTTCTTTAACTCTGACTTAAGGTTGCTAAATTATATGACTCAGTGAGAGAGACCACACCAAGTAATAAAAATATCCAATTTATTATTTATTTGCTTTTTCCCGTATCAAATACATTTATCTGTGATTTGGTCTGAACCACTGTGATATTTTCACTTTTGTTCTTAAAAAAGCTGCTTGGCCATAGCTTTTGAGTTAAATAATATGGTGTTGTACATTTGAAATCAGTAATATCCTGCATAGTTTATAGAAACCTGGTTGGTGAATTGATCAGAGTTATACTAGTACGGATGGCTCCAAACTCTGTTGTACTCCCTGCAGAGGTGGCAACCTGGTCGTACCACACAGCTGATAAGACACACAGTATGATAAGATGTCTGGTGCTGGGCCAACAATGGTGTCAGATCAGTCCCTTCCGATGGACTTTGCTCAAATTTCTCCTCATTCTCATCTCATCATAATACCAAGATACAATCCCAACTCTAAAGTTACTCAATTCCAAGGAATGACCACTCCTCACTGGGAATGCTCACTAGGTTTTTATTAACTTGAGAGATTTTTTAAACCAATTAATAACAGAAGTAAATGTGACTACAGTTATTCAAGCTCCACCTAAATGTAAAAGAAAATATATAAAATGTGAACTAAGGAGGGATATAGAAGAGAGAGGCAAGGAGGAAGGAGGAAGAAAGAACAGGAAAGAGGAGGAGAGAGTGAAGACTCCACCATAGCTTCTGTATCAGTCAACAGGCTGAACCCCTTTCCTCCCCTTTGGTCAGGACAATGCCTTAGGAGAATCCTTGAGGTTGAGAGCCCCGTCCCATCTTCTGCGGTAAATGATGATTAAGCATTTGTATACTTGCCACTAGCTAAGAACCCTGTACCATAGTAGAGAATTTCCTGTACTGACATCTGAAACCAGCTTTGTAAATGTTATATTTGAATAAATTGTGCTATTTGTGAACTTCATTACTTGTTTTGAAGGCGATTGGACCTATAGTCAACAGATTGTGAATCCACTACTGCCAAAGTGAGGCCTATAGTTACAGCAGTATTTGGTATCACTATGAAGAGCTGAGTCCAACCACCCCCAGTCCCTTTAACCTTCGAGGATCGACTGGAACACAAGGGCATTCACCTCTTACCAAATTTACCCCTCCATCTGCCACCAACACAGTCTCAATGCTGGTAATGACTGATGATTTGTCCAGATACAGGTTATAGTTTGGGTATTATTTTAATAATTACAGGAATGCAATAAAGATACCACCTTAGTTGATGCTTCTATTGATGCTCTTGAAAAGTGAAGATAAACACACTGAAATGTTTATTCATCAAATATGATGAATGAGTCTCTGCTATTGTATGTATGAGATGTCTTCAGTGTCTCATTTTGATAGCTTTTCTTTAGAAAGGTTTTGAGCAAGTAGAACTTTTCTTCAATTGTGCAAGAAAGACCTTAGCAAAATCATAGAACTGATCAATTAAGAATCCATCGCTCTGACAAATTGTTGAATGCATATATGTTTATGAGAAGGCTGTTTTAGAGTTGTGGAATTCACAGAATTTTTGTTTCAGGTTGCAAAATTATTTCTATTCGCTTGTCTAAAATACTCAGATTGTGCTGGACTTTTTTTTGCTTTTTGAACTTTTACCCAAACCATTCGGAAGAAAAGAATATATACCTGGAGAGTGTTTGAAGTTGTAATATGCAGACTGCGTCTTTAAAGAATTTACATAACTGTTGCTGATGGGGGTCAGCAAGCCTCAGTCGCTGGCTGGACTGACCCCAGGTTGTACCCACCCCAGGGCCATAAAGCACAGACACCAATATGGAGCATGTGGCAAACGGCCTTTATTGCGTAGTTCAGTCTGCATATATACTCCAGTAGAATGCGGAAACTCACCTACTGCCCAATCGGGAGACTAATTTCTACTTTTTGCCTTGTATGGCATGGGGTTATCGGTAAACTGCATAAATTATTTATGCTCCTAACCTCCCATGACATTGGGAGATCTTCCAAGCGCCATGCCCTATGCTCTATGCCCTATGCTATACTACATGTACTTACACTAAGCTCTCTACTTTATTAAGCTCTAAAAAGCATAACAAACTCCCACACATAACAAATAATTTTTATAGAAGCAGAAATCTGCAAATATGGAAAATATATTGAGAAGACTATTCTTCTCACAAATTAAGTAAAAACAAGTCTATCTTCAGTCTGTAGAATATCTGTTAAGATGATCCTATGCCCAAGGTTTCACATAGATTGGACAATGATTGATATTTTCCTGTCCCAGTTTGTCCACTGAAAAAATTGCCAATCTCATGAAAATGAGAGAGAAAACAAAGGAAATACAGAATGAGGAACGAGAAAAGATGAAAATATTAAAATATAGCTCAAATCAATATTTAAGTAGATAGAGTTTATGGAACCTTTCTGAACAACATTTATGATGAAAAAGTAGTTTTAAAAGTTAGAGGCTGTTTCTATATCTGTAAAATGTCTTTATTATTTACATATTAATTCCACAGTCAAGTCAACCTCAGTACACTACTGGGATGCTTGATTCCCAAACACCGTTTAGGGAGCAGGATTATCAACCACATCAGTAACCTTTTATTTAGTAACACATTCTAATAAGGTGTGTACATTGTATCTGATCTGTTTTGCAGATTTAAATGTCTTTGGATGTTTGAGACAATACTGGAAGTATTGATGTATGTCAGCACAAAAGCTTGTATGTTATTAGAGCATCAAGGTCTAATAAAATGTAGTAAGAACAGCAGTAATTTTTTTGATATTGATATTTATCATATCTGGTCCTGATTTTTAGGGATCTTAAATATTGTCAGCTTGGAAGGGAGCAAGACTGATAGTTTATCTTAAAATCTGGTTTATTTCTTATTTGTTAAAAAAAATCTTGACTCATCTACTTAACTAACGTTTTTGAAAAACATATTGACAAGACAAATAAATTGTTTTCTAAGTAATCTATATAATATTTAATCTATTGTTATGTTGTTCAGCCATTATAAAAAATAAAATGGACATTTTCATTAGAAAAAATGTTAAACACAGTTCCATATATTAATATTCTTCACCAAAGTATTAATTTAAGATGAAGCTGTTTTCTGTGAGAGTACTACTGTCTACACTATTTCCTGGGAAGTTGAACTTAGGTCAAAGACCACAATTTTATATCCACTTCCCTTTTTTTCTTCATTTTTTCTTTTTTTTTTCTTTTTCTTTTTCCTTTAAGAAAAATAAAAATCCTTCCCATAGGATAGTGGTACAAAGCTTGTACTTTTCTTGTACTTTTACTTAGGACATGTAATGGCTTGCCCTGAAACTAGAGAAACAGACTGGTTGGTCTTACTCTGCAACAACAGGCTAACCTACCAACTTGACCTTCCAGCTGTTATACTAGTAACAGGAAAGTAAAAATAAACTAGAATGAGGAAAGTTTGTCTGAGTTGCCTTTTTTTTTTTTTTTTTTTTTTTTNCTTATGGACACTAGTGAATGGAGTACCAACGCAGAAGCTTGATTAGCCTGTGCTAAAAGAGACCTATTGCCTGTTCTTTCAGTGATGATGGATTTTAGCTTGTAATCAGAATTGTGAGTTGAAAGTGTGTTGTACTGCTCTACCAGTCTTTACAACTCTTGTCATTTCTATCTCAGAAAGAGTTTAATTACCCTAAGGGAAGTTACTAAGTTACTATATTCTTAGATGACAGAGGAAGGTTGTTTTTTTTTTTTTTTTTTACCTTCCCTGCACCTCTGTGCTCTGTATAGCATTTAGAGAACTGCTTGAACCCTGTAATTTTATAAAGCTTTGGATAAAATCTGAAATGTGCATTGGACTTCATTACTCTTTGTCCTGTATTTTCAATGATTTTTGCTAATTGTGTTTGCAATATCTCAAAGTGTCATCTCATTTTGTCCTGTCTTTCCTCTCACTGCATATAATGTGAGATTTTTATAAATAAGGAATTGTCCTTCCAGATCATCATTTTAAAAAGTTTCATGATTTTTCATATTTATCTGCATATCTTGACATTTTTTTTTAAATGTAGTGAAGAAAATATTCAACATAACACAACAACAAAATCAGTAGAGATAAATCAACACTAATAGCACAACACAAATTACTAAATTATATCTGCATTAGAAATGTGAACAATTTCTATATTTAAATCACAGAATCAATTAACGTGGTAAGAGAACAGGGTATCTACTGTTTTTTGAAGGATATTTGCTTTTCAAACCTTTTTCTTTTTTATTTTTTTGGTTATTGCATTAAATCTTCAAACTTTGGGGTATTTATTTAAACTAAAGTTAACTCCTGAAGCATCCAAGATTGCGAATCAATGTTGGTGACAGACCTTAAAATAAGATCTATGAGAGTATTTTTTTTTCAATTCCATGTAAACTAGAAAAAAAGTAGAAAATTTAATTCCCAGAAAATTTAAGTTGCTTCTGCCTAGTCTATAGAGTTCAGATGTCTGACTTCTTTCAGACTAGAGACACATGTCAAAATACTTTTGGGTGACTCACTCTCCCTATACTGATATTGAGATTTTCATAAGAACATATAATAAGTTTTGGAAAAAAAAATAGTACTAATTAGCTTATCAGAAATACCTTTTCTATAATTTCCTTCTCCAGTAGTTCTTAGCTGCTTTGGACAACTATATTGAACATCATTAACTACATGTGATAGCTACAGACCAAGCATAGGATAATGGTAAAATGTTTGAGTGTGCCAGTGATTTTAAGTTTTTAAACATGACTACAGAATTCGTCCATTCAGAAAATTCACCTGAGTTTCTGATACTATTTTAAATAACTTATTCTTATATATACTGACTTTCCCAG
Source organism: Nothoprocta perdicaria (assembly GCF_003342845.1). Lineage (NCBI taxonomy): Eukaryota > Metazoa > Chordata > Aves > Tinamiformes > Tinamidae > Nothoprocta > Nothoprocta perdicaria. The sequence goes on from NW_020455442.1 coordinate 662,775, forward strand.
GTCATCAGGAGCATGGAGAGAAAAAAATATATTGCTAAACAGATATGCGTTATTGGTAAAATATTTTTCTTTTTTTACATAGCAGACTACAAGGGAAAGAAGGAAGTAAAGGTAGAAAATTATGTGCCTTACCTACTTGGAAGAGTGTGCAATTCTGAAGAAGACAGAAAGCAAAGAAATCCACAAAAATACGGAAACTACCAAGAATAAAATACCCTCCCTTGGGCTGATCAAATGTTGACAAGTTGACAAGTTGCAAGCTGACTTTTAACAGGCCCAGTGAGATTATTCTGCTTTCACTGTTACAATCTGAAATCTTTCCACTTATTCACAGACTCATTGGAGTTTGTTACACAGAATTCATTTATATTATATGCTGTGTTCCTGACTGTTGTACTAACTTTGGAATATGTGTTTTCTGTCAGAAAATATGATCTAAAATCAGTTTAAGTAGTTCTGTTTTTGGAATTATTTTGAGTCTCAAAAGTTTCCAGATGGAAGATCTCAGTGTTTACAATCTGAATTGGAATCAGTGTGGCTGACCATTCCAGTGTCCTGGAACTATGGAACAGTGAGCCATCTTATAAACACGAGCACCTTGCCTACAGACAACTCTATACCTACTGAAGGATACAGTACTGATTTCTGCAGGATATAAATGGGCTGCCAAATATTCTTAATCTGGTACTCCTTCTTTGAATCTGGAAATAGCATCATCATGTTCATCTTCTATAAGTGTATATTGATTTGTGAAAATTTTGAAATCATCAATGAATTGTTACACATGCTGTGCCAAAACTCCATTTATTTTGGTGTTGTCAGTCTTATATTTTTTACGTTTTAAGCATCCAGGCTCGAGAGTCAAGTGCATAGGAAAATTCTTACATTTACCTGAAGAGGAATGTGTTGAGACTACATGGCTATGAAAAAAAGAGTTGATTTTTAAAATAGATTTTTTTTTAATGCTTGAAATGCAAGCATTAAACATTATTGACAACTATCTCAATAATCTTCATATTAATGTATGCTTATTACTTTTCAAGGTTATCATTTGCAAAATAAACCATACATTTTCAGAAAATTTTTGAAATAAACAACTTGATATTTTTGCAAATCATTTTCTATTATTAGATACAGACAGCTTTTCATATTGTTATAATGAGCAAATATTGCTCCCAGGAGTCTTTTCAAATTTATTTATTTATTTTTTTAATCCTTTCAGATATTTTGGGCTACTTCTTATCTCTCTCTCAAAGATATATTAGGCCTCATTCTTATACCTTCTTCTCACAGATATGGACTGGTAACCGTATTACATTGCAGTAGTCAATTTAGGGAGATAGTAGGCTATATTTCTCAAGATCTGCTGTCATCTATCTTTCCAAATCCTTCAGGAAAAAAAAAAAAAAAGAAAAAAAAGAAAGTTTATGTAGGGGAAAAAAAAAGAGCTTAGCAGTAATAATAATAAAAGCTGGGCAGTTAGTCTGTATAAGAAGTTATATTCTTTATAGTAAAATATCAGATGTGTTTCTTTAGAGACATCTAGCAACAAAATCTGAAACATAATCATAAAAAAAATACTTTACTGACAGAAGCAGCAGGAATAATGCAGTAAACTTTATAGCTGCTTTTGGGACACCTGGCATTCTAATTTTTTTTATGAATCTGTAGTTTCTTTTCTATTTCTATTCATCATAGCTTATCTCTGGAGTTCTGCTCATGAACTTAATTGTTTTTAGTAATCGACAGAACATCTCTTCTGTTGGTTATTCTCTGATTTCATTTAGATCTTGGACTTTTTTCCCTCATTCTGAATGTAGGTATTATCATCTTTATATATAAATTATATTCCATTGTATATTACACCCATCAAGCAAAATCTTCCTTCTAATTTGTGTTTTGCAGAGCATGTACTCTGCTCTGAACTGTATTTTGCAACTATTATAAATATCATTTTTTGGAGTAATTTTTAATCATTTTAGCCCACCAAGTTCTATGTATATAAGTCTATGTATGTTCTTATATTCTGTGGCTAGAATTATACATTAACTAGGAATTTCATTTCTTTTAGTTTCTTGTTGTCCATCCAGAGAAGTCATAATATTCTCTGAGAAACAGAGCAAGGAATCAAAATTTGTTCTCATGTTCATTCTTCTATTTCTTAGGAGAAATAAATCACAGCAACCACTTTATGATTCCTTTCTTTACATACCTCTACAACTCTGTCAAAAGAAATAAGGTTCCAAAAAAATGTAATCTATTATTCCTTTAACTATTTTTAATCTGTCAATTCACTCAGAACTTAAATTAGCATGAGATATAAATTATTTTAAATATACTAGAATTTTTTTTTTATGTAATAATCATTCCACTGTTAAAATCACAGAGAAACAAAAAAAATCATGCTAAGAAAAATTAGACCAACTGAAAGTCAATAATTATTTACAATTATAGGTTGTGTTTCTAAAGTGGTTCGATCAGCAGATGAAGAGGATGGCCCAAAAAAGAATCTTTCATCTCAGTCTTCTTCAAATCTGTGGTAGAAAACTGTAGAAATTATTATATTCTGGGAGGCAAGTATGTCCTGCTGCAGTCTAGCTGAGTAATTATCTTTCTCATTGTGAGTTGTTTCTAATTTTGAGCAATGATATACAAAGATACAAAGATATGTTCAATTTATTCTCATCCTCTGTTCCTCAGTCAGTGTTTCTGAATGCTATGGGGAAATCTTTCATTTTGAAACATGTTTTTTTCCAGTGTTCAATGAAATCCTTATGTAAGCAAAACATGCATCTGATGATAGAAACAACTGTATTATATGAGGGCATCATTTCCCCTAACTGTTTCCTGTCAGGTCAGTTTCTAGTGAGACTGGTTGATCAATTTTATGAATATTAATTTGATCCAGAACTCCTGGTGATTATCATGCTGAGATTTTTCTAGTCATTTAGAGAACTGGTGGGATACGAGAAACTGTTGTGAATTAAATAGTTAGGAGGCATACCAACAGCTACAGAATATACTTGATAAGATACTGAGGCAGTTCCAATGAAGAGTGAGTATGATTATTTGTTGTACAAAATAGTTTTATGATGAATAGTGTTATATTACTCTGCCTCAATAATTTAATATGCTATCAATTTTGAAGAAAGAGGCCTCAATAAATGAATCACCAGTGGCTGCTTTAATTGAGGAAATATCAAAAATTTCTATGAAGATGTGACCACAACTTAAAATAGACTGATAATCTATGATAGCTATGAGGAGGCTGTAAATATTTCCCAAATACATTTCTGAAGAAAAAATATATGTTGTATTTGGTGAAAAATAAATAAAATTACATAAAACCTGATACATTTATCAGGATACGGCAGATGACAGTGGTAAACACATATCTCTAGACAATCAATTCATCTTAAAGATAAATGAGTTTAATCAGGTAGGATCTTCTACTAGGACATTCTCTTAGGTTTCCAGCTACCATTTCAGAAGCTTTCTGTATGTCCTGTTACCCACAGGGATCCAAAATCTTACCTGCGCTCTACTTGACCCCCTTTAAGTGAGTTGAACCTCTCTTGAGGCTTCAAATTCAGCTGCTCAAAAGATATTAGAAGCTTCCTTGGGTACTTGAGGCATATTTCTGTGACTGGTAGATTTAACACAAGATCAGCATAAACCCACAGCATTGTAAATAGCTAGAGGTGGAGTGAGATTTTCTAGAACATCTTAAATTACCCTAGAAACCTTTGTTGAGGAAATTGAATCAAGCTCCACATTTCCACTCACTGAATATCCGTAGAGATGAAGACACCACTAGGCAGCCTTCATTTAAATGTTGTAATCTCAAATGTTATTTGATTCCCTTTCCTGAAGCTTGATGCTGGACTAAATAGGTCAGATTATTGTGAAAGATATTAGACTGAAGATTTCTTGACTCTAATAGTGTTCCAGTTCTTCTTGAAGAGAGAAAATGCTCACATTGCCTTTTGTTAATGATTGTCCCCATGTCCTGTGAAGAACTCTCCACAAAACAAGCTTTATTTCCTGGTGAAAAAACAGGCTATATAAAGTCATAGATCCTGGCTGGAAAAAGTTTCTTCTCTATAGATGCTTTGAATAATCTTTTCACATTTTAGGAAATAACTGTATTTTTCTGGAATTATATAGTTAAAAATCGTGCGTTTGCTTTCTTACTTTATGCTCCAAGATTTTTTTGTAAGGACATAACCTTATTGCTGTGCACTTCCTTGCTGTGCACATCCATAACAGTCCATTAAAAATAGACTGATCTCATAAGTATCACTGAAACCAACTTTCTTTTCTGATAGAAGGAGTTAAAATTGTGCTTTGCAAGAAGATGTCAGGAAACTGAATTTTTGTTTTTAAAAATGTATATATTTTTTGTTTTCTGAAAAACATAATATACTGAATCAAAATAAAAAGACAAACTTAAAAATACTCATTGGAAATTCTGAATACTTAATTTAGGAATCTATATCCAGAAAGAGAATTGAGGTTGAGTGAGCTGGGCCTGTTTTCTCTGGAGAAGAGACGGCTCAGAGGGGATATGATTAATATGTATAAGTTCAGGAAGGGAGAATGCAGGGAGGAAGGGGACAGGCTGTTTTCACTGGTGGCCAGTGATAGGACGAGGGGTAACGGCCATAAGCTGGAGCACAGGAAGTTACGTCTCCAGGTGAGGAGCAACTTCTTTACTGTTAGGGTGACAGAGCAGTGGAACAGGCTGCCCAGGGAGGTTGTGGAGTCTCCTACTCTGGAGGTCTTCAAAACCCGCCTGGATGCCACCCTGTGCCACATGCTGTAGGTGTGCCTGCTTGAGCAGGAAGGTTGGACGAGATGATCTCTAGAGGTCCCTTCCAACCTTAAATATTCTGTGAATCTGTGAATCTGTGGGAGTCATTCCAACTGAAGGTATGACATGCAAAAATTGGCAAATTCTCTCTGGTACTATTTAGGTAATAATTTAAAAAGAGCTAATTCTTAGTGAAATTATCAATTGCCAAAGAATTTTGTACAGTTGAAGTTTAAGGATTTTCCTGACTTAGATAAAACTCTATATAGTTGCCCTAGGGGAAAGAGTTTTATGCCCCTTATTGTTAAGAATACCATGCTTTCAACTCTTTAAAATTATAAATGGTTGCCATATGGAGTAATGAAATTAAATCCCAAAGCTTGAACAGAGTTCCTCTTCAAGGCTGGGATGCAAATGAACTGTGTAATTTGGACCTCTGCTTCCTCCACAATGTCCAAATTTTAAATAGTATAAAGACTGTCCTTTGTCCACTTTTCAATGCAAATCCTCATATTTCTGATGGGATTCTCCTCTTTCATTAACATATGGTTTTAGTATAGTCGTTGTGATATTAAAATAGGCAGCATCTGTCTTGATAAAATTTCAAGCATACCGTGTGCATTTACACACTGAGAGATTTCCATACAACTTCCTTCTTCAGTAAGCATTACTTTTTCTTCATTTCTAGCACTTTATCCAATCAAGAGACAGACATCCGATTTTCAGCTTATCTATCTTATAACTATCCTCGAGTCATTTATAATCTATAGCATATCATCTTAAACTGTGAGGTAACTAGTTAGCAATTCTATTTGGAAAGGGAACTGGAAGCAAAAAGCTACCCTCCTACAGTAAATATGCCTTACAATATTTATGAAATCCAAGGCATAGAGAACTTATGGCTATATGTGGTGAGAAAGTATAATACATACATTTGACATTTGGAATGAAATGATCTCTCATTAGCAAAGCAGACCTTCAGGCCATCTTCTGTGAGTGAGATTATTCACTGAGTTCATTAAGATCTCAGAAATCCTGCAGATAGAAAATTTCTCTTAGAGGAGATACTTTCTTACTCAGTAAGTAAATAGTAATATTCAATTAACCTTGCCAAGAAACTAAAGCAAATAAATTAGTCTTAGGACAGATCATACAAGAAGTTATTCCTCAGCATTAAACAGATGGTTGAAGTTCTCTCTCTCTCTCTCTCTTAAATATGGCTTAAAAACCTAGTTGTTTTTAGTTTTTACTGAGCAGATGTTTTAAGTGAATGGCTACAATGATGTGGGATTTATTTCCTTGAATCAAATTCATAATGCAAGTAATTTTCCTCATTTCCTCTAATTTACATTATATTACATTTTTCTGTTCCAGAGTATTCTAGTCACTATTGGTCTGTGATTGATTTTGTCAGCCCAGTTATGTAAGTAGCTTGCTAAGATCCCTCTCAGGATTGTAGAGAAATAGTAATAGCTGATACAGCTGCCAGAAGGAAAATTCGCTGCTTCCAGGGCAGCAAAATCATAATAAAATTTGTTTAGAAGAGACCTTTGGAGAGATTTAGGTCAAATTCTGATCCAATTAAGTGCTTATTTCAAAGTTAGACGAGGTTACTCTGAGCCTTACCTGGTAAAGTTTTGAAAATCTTCAAGAGTAGTTATTCTACAGACACTCCAGACACTTCATTCCAGTGCTTAAGCACTCTCAGTGCAAAGAATATTTTCCCTTATGTCCAATCAAAATATCTTATAACTTGGGACCATCGCCTCTAGCCTTTCATTGTGTACCACTGAGAAAAATCTGTCTCCATCTCCAGTCTGGCTCATCTACTCCTTTGGTAGAAATTTGCAGCAAGATTCCCCTTAACCTTCTTTTTGCAAGTCTAAACAAACTAATTTCTTTTAAATTCACCTTGTATACTGTGTGCTGCAGCCACCTGACTATCATAGTGACCTGCTTCATCTTGTATTACACTGTGGGTTTCAAAAATTCAGAGCAAAAATAATTTCCCACAACTTAAAGCAGTGTTCTTGTGTATAATCTAGCATGAGATATGTGTAAGATTTAGCGCTAAATTTGCCATATCTTCAATCGCTGGCTCATGTTTACCTTATAGTCCACTAGGACAATCAGTTCCTTTTCTTTATTCCTCCCACGTTCCATTTTAGAATATGATCCTGCCTGCGGGCACCACATATCATTTGGTATTATGAGAATTCAAAGCTGCATCACAGGTATGAGGAAGCTTAGAGAAGCCCAAGAACTGGAGAGTATATAGCTCGGGTCAAGCCATCTATTGCATCTCCTCTTTCACAGCAATCTCATATCTGCTGCAAGACCTAGAGTTTTTGAAGTTCAGATGATATGTTAAAGTTGATGTATTTTTGCTCCTTCTGAATTGTTATTCTGTTTTTGTACCTCACCTAACCAAAGACCTTCTTCCAAGAGCTAGCCTTTAGATATGTCTCATCAGTGATTCTACTTTCATGATAAGATACATATTCCTACTTCAATCTTTCCTGTCTGTCCTGTCCTGCAATGCTAACAATATTATTGGAAACACTTAATAGCAACACAGTCCGTATGTCAATTGTCCTGGTATGAGTGAGCAGCTCATCTCAGTTGATTCAAGCTCATAGAAATTGGTTGATGATACATGTATGTTTTTCAGAAAAGAAGGAAAAAATAAAAGTAATTCTAGTGCTTCATACAATACAGATACTGCCAACTAAATAAAAAGATAGGCACAAATGATGATGTGAACTCTGGGAACAACACTACCTGACAAACAGCAAAACGCAACTAGCACTGAAAGTTCCTTCTAATCCACCTCTCATCAGTTGTACTATAGTTATACTGTGAAGTCAAGCTTATAGCAGGTCATAGCCAGTGTCCTCATACCTGTCTCAGAGATCAGGATCTATCTGATCAGATGTGTATTTTATTTGTCCTCCCTTTCCAGTCAGTCAGCAAAGTAAGTGGACACTTTGGAGGCTTGATTTATCTTGTTCTAAAGTAGATATGTGAAATGAGTCAAATGACTCATGCCCTACAATAGCTTATTTCTCCTCATTGACTATAAATTAAGCTTAAAGTGACCAGTTCAGATGCAGACATCTACAAGCTAAATGCCTAATTAGCTAGCATGAAGCTAATGCTAGCTTTAGTTAAAGCCTAGTTAGCTAGGTGAATCTAGGACTATTGGAGAATATGTTTAGATGATTAAACTTAAGAACCAAAATTCTTGACCCTGTTCTTATTTGTTGAAAACTATTGATTCATTTTGAGGGTTATTTCTTGTATATTGTTGTTGGAGATTCTTAAATTTTTACAGAAAAGTGCTGACTTCACCCAATTCCACAGGACTGAATTCACACAAATTGTGAAGTTTTAAGCGTCTGATTCTCTAACTAAATTTTGTATGGACATTTATAGCTGGGTGGTGTGGGTGCTGAAAGCTTTGCATTTGGCAACTTTATACACCTACAGTATATGTGTATGAAAGTATAAGGTAGTGGAAACCATGCTCTGATATTCTTAGGACTTGTATGGAGAGTCACATGAGGGATTTTTTTTTTTTTTTCTGACATACTCATCCCATGCTTAGTCAACCTTGAGATTGCTTTCTTACAAATATATAATAAGCTGGCAGTGCTATCCAATTTCAATTTTTATTACGTTCCTCTAACTTTTAATGAGAATTTAAACCTGTAAGTGCAGATTTTAGGGTATATTTAGATGGGACTGATGACCTAGTCTAGAGTTATTTTCTGATGGGTATGAAAGTTGTGAAGAGCAGACAAAGTGTCTTGTTCCCAAAAGAACCACTGTTTTAACTGGACTTCTGAATATTTCAAAAGCAAAGAAGGTCCTTTTGGGGCATATTATTATGGTATTCACTGTCAGGATGGTATAAGTGTTATGCTGATGCACCAGTTTTACTTATTACAAGAGCTATGATAATTTGAATGTGCTTACTCTAAGACATCAGGCAGGATATCATTCTAGTTCTAATCCTCTAAGAGAAATTAAGATAGAACAAGTTCCTGAGAGTTTGGAGGAAGTGTCTCACAGAGTCATACATGGGAATTGGGACTATCTGGCCACCATAGCTAAAGAAGCAGTCTCAGAGCAGTGGTCTATGAGCAGTATTAACTGTATTTCAGACCTATCTTACACAGCTAGCTGTTATCTACAACAGTTTATTAATAAAGGAAGAGAAGCAGATAGTTAAATCTGTCATTGTATATGTCTGTATTCTTGCAAATCTTCCTGCCAGATATAATTATGTCTCATTTTTCATAAGTAAAATAGACGCCACTATTTAAGGACTTTATGACTGCATTACATGTTAAGAAAGTGTTTTCTTTAGCGAAGTTTGGAGACCCCTGACTTAAATTAAGCCATTGCATTATTTCAACATATATGAAATCATTTTTAACATATATCTAAGCAAATACAAGAATGCTTGTACTACCCAACTCAGAAGGTTAAAAATGTAAAATAAAACGTTATATTTGGTGTGTCTTACCTGTACCCTTTTTGACTTGTAAATACCATTTTCAGCATTGATGGTGTTTCTGTCCTGTTAGGAATCTCAAATTGAAAAGCTTTACAGAAATTGTGTAAAGTGAGGCCTTTTTTCCTCAAGACTGAACAAAAAACACACTAGCTACATATCAGTAACATTCCAGGCCCGCAACAGGACACAGGTAGATTTTCTCATAGAAAGCAGAGACTTCCAGAGAAGTCTTCTTTATTCTGGATGATACTTGTAAATTAGGGGAATAAATAATCTAGTAACAAGACTCTTCTGGCTGCACTTCTTGAAGAAAAAAAACAGACTTTACAATGATCTTTTGGAGCCAGATCTAGTATGCATACAGGTAGAGCTGTTCACGTGATGAAAGCAGCAGAACCACTGATTTGAAAATTATAATGAGACATATAGATAATCAAGTTCGAACCACAGGTGCTATGTAATACTTGACTTTCCAATGCCAGTTAGAATCATGGAGAAGAGGAACCAAATTAGTAGTTTAAAATATGGTATTTATATATTCCAGGGCAATTTGAGCCTTTAGATACTGGTGTCCCTTTCATTTTAATCTAACATGCTTTTATTGGGGGTGAGGATGGAAGAGACTTTCTAGACTTTTTGCTGTAGAAGATACAATAGTGGAATTCAAAAAATGAGCAAAAAATCCCAAAACTTTCCCTTTGAATTATTACTTATAGTACATTGCATCTATTTCTAGTCAAATTTATAAGTTACGACTTTCTAGGAAATATATTTTAGTCTTGTATAGTGTATTTTATTGAGACCTATAGTATTAGTTACATCACCAAAGGGATAAAAGTGTTCAGTCTTGCATCCTTTATTTACATGGAAATCAGAGTAGATGAGCTCAAGGAGATCACCCTAAACTTTAACATTTGTGATTTTATGCCATTAATTGATAACACATTATACCTTTCTCTCTCGCTCGCTCTTTTTTTTTTTTTTTTTAACTAGAATAAAGCCACATTTTGGTTTTGGATGAAGAAGAAAGGAAATATGAAGGCTACAAGTTTCTACTACAGAGAATAGAAAATGGCTGACAGGATGAAGAAATCAAAAGACAAAATTGCATACAGTATAATCAGAAGTAATCCTATAGACAATGTATAATCAGCACAAAAAGCATCAGAAATAGGCCAAATTAAATGAGTAAATGCTCATACAATTTTTTTTTTTAAATGTGTCCCAATAGTTTAAAGAGACTTGTTGCCTTTTCTTTTTATAGAGGCATTCAAGACCCTACAGTAAATGGTTAAATTCATATAGCTTCAGGATATGTGTGCATTTGTTGGTTAGGGGAAGCTCAAATGCTGTCTTATCAGGAAGAGAAAATTATTGAGATTTCTCAGATCAGTGCATTCAGGTACATGATAGAAAGGAAAACTTTCCTTCTATCCTTCTATTTCCTTCTATTCCTTCTAAAATGAATGCATTTTTATATCAGTTTATTGATATTATGCTTTAAATTCACGCTTTCTATTCAATTAAAACCTATAAATGCTTTTCTAACACTGATGGATAATGAGTTATAAAAGGTACACCCAAGGAAGGCAAATGCCATAGCTGAAGAGCTAAATGAGATCCTTTTGTACCCGTTCACTTCAGAGGAACTTAGAAAGCTTAACACAGTAGAACAAATATGAGAAATTTTCTCATGTTGAAGTATTATTAGAAGAAGGTAATCTATTGTAATAATAGAAGTAATAAGCAGCAAGGATTATTTTTTATCATAATTTTTTTTCATAAATTCTGAAGAAACTTAACAGGCAATTGCCATCATGGTAACTGTGTTGTATAACCAAATATTTCAATTAGCCAGAGGAAAAGGCAGATGGTAAATGCAGCATCATTTGTATAAAGGTCTTTAGGAATACAGATCAGTGAATGCATTTCACTTTTGCAGTGATCAAACCAGTCAGAAAAGTTCAAGGACTGCATAAGTGATATAATGATAAATGGTCAACATAGCTTTTGTAGAATGAAGTCATACTCACAAATTTCACAGAGGTCTTTAGCAGTGTCAATGAACTTGTCAATGACTCTCATAATAGTAAACATGAATTTCCAAAAAGTTTTTGATAACTTGCCTTGCTAAGGAGTAATAAAGTAATTAAGCTCTTTAAAAGTAGAGAAGTCCTTTCATTAACAAAAAATTGACCGAAAGACTTGAAGCAGATATAGGAGAAATGTTCACATTCTGTAATGCGATGAGGTTAGTGTTGTCGATCCCTGTACTAACAAATTGGCCAGAGCAAACATGAAGAGTAAGTAATGGTTCTAGCTGATGAAGCATAATTATTCAGGAATGGTCAAAAGTAGCACTGACTGTGAATACTTGAGGAATTGCATCATACTCATAAAATTAGCAATCTACTCCAAATGTCCCCAGTTGAGCAAGGGGGAATAGACCAAATAATCTCCAGAGGAGATTATCATGGAGTGTCACTTTCTCCTGTGTATCCTGGGAATATCCAAGAATCTTATGCTGGTCACTTCCAGGAGGAATGGATGGATAGTTATCCATCCAGAATCGATAGATAGTTATGATTAGTTATCATGTTTTTTTGGCTACTGCTGATTCTTTTGTGAAATGAGTGTACCAGTGTCTTTGCAAGACAGGACAATCTGGGAGATGCCAGGTACTGAAATGGATCACACAGTCCTCCACCACTTCATTCTGTGTGTGAATTCAATGGAAAATCATTTTGCTTTGCATCAGGGTGACTTTGACATACAATCTGCAGAAGTAAATGTGAGAGATGAGATGGTAAAGCAGAGTTTGACTAAAATTCTGAACCAACATTGCATACATTAAGGAAATAGAAGGCCTCTTGTCCTTTAAAAAGGAATTATATTCCCTTCTGAAACAATGAGCCACAGAAAATCCTTTCACTTTAGGAAATCTTGTATCTATTGTTATTGCAATCTCACCAAAGTTTCAGACTTAATTTTGTAAACCAGAATTAGAAAAGGAAAGGAAGATATTTTCATTATATTCATAGTCATTTTCTTGTGTATATATAATACTTATTACACTTACAGTGCAGATGTATTTTATCATACACTTTTGCTTCAATTTCCAATGTCTATATAAAAATTATTTTTTCTAACGTTAAGCAATGTAACTTAAATAAAATGTATACTCTCATGCTTAACTGTATATTGTGTATTTCCTGTTTGTGATGCATTTTATCATGTGAAAAGACCTGTTAGAAAGAGAAACATTTCCATTATCAACAAATATATCCATAAATGTCTCACAGGAAAAGATCCCAATCTTGTGAAGAAAATTACTGTAACCAAAAATGTGACCAATGATTGAAAGATCTTTCAAATACAGAGTTAAGGTTGTTTAAGTTAGGAGAAGCACAGACTTTTACTTCCCAATGTGATTTAAACTATCGACTTGAATAACCCTGAAGTTCAAATAACCTTTTTAAGATTGTCTAAAAATTCTTTCTTCATAATGGATAGAAAGAGAATTCTGAATTCTAAAATCTTGCAATTCCTTCTTCATCCATTAGAGAGTAAAATTATTTCCACAGATTCCATTTGCAGTTCTCCCAGTATAATACTAAAATTTTGTATTACACAAGGAAATCACTTGTTTTTTTAGCTCAGTGTTTTAGAGAGGATAGAGGACACTTGATAGCAATGCTCTAGGTTATCAAAACAATGAAAAAGATTCTTTGTCAGAAACACAAGTGCAAATAAAGGCTGTAGTTAAGTATAAATGGATTTTGTGTGCGTACCTTTAAGATAACAGCTTCTATCCCCACTCCTCCATCTTGCTTTCCCCACTGGATCAGATAATTCATTAAATAACCTTACCTATGAAAGCACATAAATCATACCTAAACCCTATCAGAATTCATATTCTAGGCAATACTGATTTAAAAATATTTTCCTGAAGAGACAAAACCTTCGTCTTCTAAATATATTCTAATAAAAGCTGACTTAGGAAACACTCTCCAGCTGGGAGGGGTGGGTTATATGAAAGAATTACACATGATCAGAAGGGCTGGGGTGACAGGGGAAAAAAGTAAAGGAGAATGAAAAGAGGAACATCATTGTTCTTAGACTAATAGTTAAATATCTGAGAAGGAGTTTTCTGTTTTCTACAGCCTACTGCTAGAAAAAAAAAAACAATTTCTTTGAATTATATTTGAATATAATTCATACTCCATATAATTCAATAATTATTTGAATTAGAATGTACATATAAAATACAGAAATGATTCTGACAGTCTGAACTGGAACCCAGGACTAGCACATAGTCTATGGGTCTTCAGTCTTTTCTTTGCTCTGAACACACTTAGGGTTCTGACTTTGTAGCAATGACACAGGCTTTTCTTTGTATTGGTTCTGACTTTGTAGCAATGACACAGGCTTATCTTTTCCTTTTTTTTTTTCCCATTTATCTTCTCAGCAGACTTAAATCACTACTGTGCTTCTCTAACCTAAGACTGTAGCTTTTAGTAATGTTACAATTCTGTTACCAATGACTGTAATAGGAATTATGCTTCTATCTTTTTAATGACATTGTTTTTCTTGATCTTCCTGTGAATCCATATTAATGTGAATATTTAAACCTAAAAGTCTGCACTGAGTCTATTGGAAATACTAGATAAAGCTTGTGAACCTATTCTCTTATTCAGTTCCTCCTCCCAACTTAGTTTAAAGCTGTAGGAAAGTGTCATTTTGGTGATTTATTCTTAAAGCTTTTGGCTTTAATAGTCCTATGCTGTATGTTAAATTATTGTTTTTGTGAAGTAGTGAACATACATGCTCCTGCTATGCATAGGAAATAAATGCATAATTTGAACAAATGACAAACTTTTAGAGAAAGTTAAGGGATGAAGCTTACAGAATATATTTAGCAGGTACTTTTCTGTACCTCTTCTCCTCCCTTTAGCGTGTAACCTCTCTGAGAGAAAACTAAGTGTCATGGAATGAGCGGTGGGTGTCACGGGTCAGTGACAAAATGAACTTCCCTCATATGAAAGAAATAATAATAGGATTTATTAATATGGACAATGATTTCACGAGATTCTATGGCAAGGTTGCTTATTATTCACTGCATGGAGGCTCAAGATAATACACAGTTATCTTGGGATACCCTCCCATTGGGTCACGAGGTTCAGATTGGACCCCATTGCTTTCCAGGCTCCTTCTAGAGTAGTCTGAGTGTGGCTGGATCCAATCCTAGTCCCAGACCTGGTCAACGGTTTATGACTAAGGGTTCTTGTGCTCAGTTACAAAGTTACTTCATGCCAGGAGAGCTCAAGGGGCTCTCAAGATGTCCATATATTTATAGAATAAGATGATGGACTTATAGGCATTCTTTCATTTCAGAGGCCCATTGGCTAGTGTATTAGCCTTATCTCCCCGTCGGGATGCAGCCTTCAGGACTGTTATGTTGAGTCTGAGTGGGAGAAGAAATCAGAATGGTGGTGCCTACCAGGATTAGATAAATTGCTGATGGTTAACAACTGAACAGGGCTGCATGTAAGGTACAGGTCAGATTGAGCTGGGAAAGGAGCATATCCATCACACTAAGCCTCCAAAAACAAACACTGCTCTTTCTGAAGTCTGTTTTTCATTCTTCTCTTTTCCTTCTTCTAGAAAGTAGAACAGCCCTTTAAACAAACAGATAAAAAACAAGAAAACAACAAAACAAGAAAAAAAAAAAAAGCAAAAACCAGAAGTACAATACTTCTGAAAAGCAAACAGTTTGTTATTTGAAAGGAATCCTGTCTAGCAACTCTCTCTGTGCAGACTACACTATACATGTGTACTATTATCTATGTTGCATTCAGTGGTGCAGAGGCTCCCACAGCAACTGTATAATACTCTGATCTGAGTGAAACCTTTGTATTTTGGACAACAGATGTGCAATACTATTTAAGCAGCAGATACCCCATTTATGTCTTCATATTCTTTCCTAAAGGTTCTGGTCATTTACAGCTGATTTTTGTTTGTTATTTATTTCTAAAATACATAATACTCAAAGACTCCATTACAAATTGGGACTTAGTATGCAATTAATCCAAAATAAATCCCCAGATCTCTCCCCAGCAGGCAATAGGCCCTATCATCCAAATCATTTCATGCAGTACATTCATTCTAGTGATTACTAGTCTTGGCTTGAGTGGAAGGGTTTATGGAAATGCTAATCAGATTCCAAAATCTTTGTAAGATCCAGACTTCACTTAAGAGGAAGAAAGAGGAAGAAAGTGATGTGCAATGTCTTATAATCTGAAGCTGATGTTTTTTGCACTATCCAAGGTAGCTGTTACTGCCTTGACCTTGCCACGGGGTGCATTTCCTCTGCACCTAATCTACTGATTATGTTGCATCATGATGACGAGATAGGGAACTAAGTCAAGAGAAAATGAAAACATAATTTCTCCTTTTTTTTTTTTTTTTCTGTTGTGATGATCTATTTTGCCTTATTTCTTCATCTGTTCATCACATGGTCAAAAGATCACTGGAACTTTCAGAAGTTAAGCATCAGAAATTTATGGATTAATGGCCAAGGAAGGTAATACAGTGACTTTCAGAAGCAAGTCTAGCTACCAGATTGGCTTAGTTCCTACACGCACCTGCACCTTGAGTACTTAGATTATCCAAAGTGCTGAAAATCTTAACATACATCTAGACTGGACAGATCAAGAGATCAAGAAAGGAAGATACAATTGACACATCTGCAATTGACTTTGGTCAGTACCTACAGAATATCTGTTATATTTAATTTAGGAGAGGGTTTGCAAAGGTTAACGTAATTAAACTTCTTTCTCAAAGATCCTTCTAAGCATAATGGAAAAGGAAATGAGTGAGAAAAATGAGTGAGAAAATATGCTCCAGAAGCACTATTAGAAAAATTAAATTAAATTTCTGATTGGACTTTCAGATAGGATACTGAAGGAAATCCGTTCAAGCTACAGGAAAGTAAAAAAGAGTCTAGACAGCTAGAGGCTATTGACCAAAACCTGTTTTCAAGAAGTAAATAGCTGAGACATTCAAATGACTATAATTTTTGTTTTCTATATCTCTACTCAGTTCTTGATCTCTTAAGCAAAAAATAATCATGCTCAGGTGCCTTTTCGTTGCATGAGGCATTTACCATAAAACTTTGAAGAGGTTCCTAGTCTGTGTCTGTTTTCTCAGATGAGGGCCTTCTCTTGGAGCATTTGATGGAATATTCAAAAGTAAAGATATTTGAGAGGTATTATTAGTAGAGACTGTCCTAACTTTTTGGAAATCCCCCAAAGCAAAGCACATGTGAGATTTTGTAATCTGTAAGCTCTGGTAAGTGTTCAGGAAGAGACATACAAATGTGACAGTTCTTTTCCCCCTAACTCAGCAGAGAAGTTCAAAGGGAGCTAATTCAGGCTCTGTGAAACTCATGCCTCTCCTCCATCATCCATGGCTTCCTAAATCATAGAATGACAGAATTGGTAGATAGGTTGGAAGGGACCTCCAGAGGTCATCTAGTCCAACCACCCTGCAACACGCATGGTCACCTAGAGCATGTGGCACAGGGCTGCATCGAAGCAGATTTTGAAGATCTCCAGAGGAGAGACCTCTCTTGGCAACCTATTCCAGTGCTCTGTCACCCTCACTGTTAAGAAATTTTTCCTTAAGTTCTTGTGGAACTTTTGGTGCTTCACTTTTTGGCCATTTCCTCTACTTCTGTCAGTGGCCACCACTGAAAAGAGGCCAGCCCCATCCTCCTCACTGCCTCCCTTGAGGTCAAATTACTTGACTTTCTGACATTGAATATATTTTTAAAATTCCTCTCTATTCTCTTGGAAGATGTAGAATATATTTCATCTTTTTTCAGGTGTTCAGTAGTTGTGAACTTCACTTCAGCTTTTATTTATCAATAAATCACAAAGTTGCAAGCTTTTGTGGGTCACAGACCAGGACAAAGGTATAAAGCAAAATGTATAAAGCAAAAAAAAATGTAGTTCTGATTCCCTAGAAGCCTATCAAAGATTATTCAGCTAGCATTATAAAAAAAATGGACAGCAGTCTTTTGGTTTGTAAAATCCTGAATATTTTGAGCTATTCTGTAGAGGGCAGCAGAATCTAAACAAGATAAATATCAAAATTGTTAGGTAGGGGGAATAGAACTCTGAAATGCCTTTTTTCACTGTATAGAGGTATGTAAAACTGCACCTGAATTGCCATAAAATTAGCAACATTCTCTAATTATACTTCTTTACATTAATAAACACACGTTGCATGTATTATTCCTTTTTATCTAATCTCCTATTTTATATACAGAGCTACCGAAGCTGAACAAAACCAGTGAGATAAAATTAACACACAAATTGTTTTTCCTCTCTTTGGGCAGAAAAAAAACGCCATTTACAAGGAAAATGCAATTATATATAAATATTTATGAAGCCAAAAAAGTCAAACAACATCAGTGAGGTTTGTGTATATGTGAAGTAGCAGAAATAATACCAAGTCAGACTATTTGATTAATTATTAACATTTCCACTGCAGCCCAATGGGGAATGTATTTCAGAAAAGGAACATTTTACTATTTATTAGTGTTCATAATTAATTTTGAAGTGGTAGGTCATGGCCTGAATGAAAGAAATTGAGTTTTTAATTAACCAGGAATACAGGCCAGTTTTGCCTTTTCAGTCATGAAGAAAGAGGAGTTAAAGGCACAATATAAGAATATGTTATTTTTTCCCCCACCTTCATGGTAAAAGTATGGCAGTAAGAAATTAAGAAAGCAGTGAGGGTAAATTACCCTCTTTATAATTCTATGAGGAGGATCCA
>NW_020455442.1:681285-693737 GCF_003342845.1 Nothoprocta perdicaria
TTCTTACAGCAGTGTGTCTTTCTAAGTAATTTTGTTATGTATCCGCAAACAATTAGCTGTAAACGGTATCGCTGTTCACAGAAGTTTTCATCCTTCTGTTTTAGTCTTAATACACTTATTATCATTCTTTTTTTTTCAAAATAACTTATTAGATTTTCACAGTTTTATTTTTACATTGCTTAAGTTATGACAGACTTCTGAAAATATGAATGAGAAGCTGATAAAATTATTATTTTTATTATTTGTATTATATCACATCATAAAATATATACTGCTATAATTTAAACACAACAACAGCAAGCATAAACCTGTACAGAGCAAAACATTGTCTATGTGACAGAGTATACTTACAAGAGAATTGCTTGCCACTTTGTAGAGCATATGAATGAAAATAAAAATACTCCAACATAACATATACAACACAATATTTAACTAACTTTCCATGAATAAAGCAAAAAACAGTGCTGAGCAAGCATCATGAAGCTGCTTGAATCTCGGCTGCTTATATCTCAATTTAAGCCAGATGTTATGAGATGACTGTTAAGCTGCCTTCCCCCACTTCTTGCTATATAAGGTGATTTCATCAAAGCCCAGTAGCCCTTTCTCAGAACCCTGAGATTTAAAACAAGTATTAAGCTGCTATGCAATGTAGTAGTTCAAGGCAGTGATGCCATACTTCAGAACATTTGTAAAGTCTGTTAGTATAAACATCACAGTAGATTTTAGTTTTCTTTACAGAAGAGGCATTTATCCAGCCACAAATGAACTTTGAAAGAAATGAACAGAATGAAATGATTTCTACATTGCAAAGATAGATAACGTTTTTCTTCCTCCTGTCTGGCATACTATCAGGCCACTTGAGGCTCAAATGTGTTTACAGTGGGAGTTTGGTGTGGACACAGTGGTGCATTGAGTCTCTGGAGCCTAGTATTCATTAGAGAGAACATATATGAATACTTCTCTTCTTAAATAATCTTAAAGGAGAGTCAATGTGATCGAATGATCATCAGTGATGACCACCTGTGAGACAAATTTCAAGCTCAAATTAGCAAAATGATATTATAATATATTAGTCTTCCTAGTTAGGAATATATAGGAATACCTGTATCTTTCGTCCTCAAGAGAATACGCTCAAATTCTAATATGAAAGGAACATGGTAAATGTTCATCTAATGGACAAACTTCCTCATATATTTCCTGCCGCCATTTATGTACGGCTTAGAGCCACAAAAGTCACTCTGACCATCTCAGAAAGCCAAGGGCAGTGAGGAGCTTCAAAAACTACTCATAGACAGGAGGAGTTGCTTTCACTCCCTCATTGCTCCATTGTAGAATAGCACTTCACTAATTATCAAAATTCCCAAGGCCAAACTCGCTGTCCCAATTACCTCGTAGTAACAGGGATCAATCATTGCTTATAAAATATACCACTGCCATCAGAGTCACATGCTGATCTGGAGCTGTGTCTTGGCTGTCTATGATTTAAGAAAGTCTGAAGCCAAACTGCAACTCTGGGTAATGACCTCTCATGAAAGGCAAGGATCCCCACAGTCCTGTTATAGTGAAATATAGAGTTATACATAAAAGCTTTTATAATATTTCATCTTCCTTTTATGACATCCATGTGTAACAACAGTATCATTATGAATCTAGATACTTTATATACCCAGCAGGTACTGAGTAAGAATCCTCCAAAAAATATTATTAAACATCTTCATAGTTTCATTTCTTCATTCCTTTCTTTGGTAAATAATTTCAACTATGTTTCTAAACACATTACAGTCATACAGTTTTTATAACAAAATAAGAATCTAATCTTCCTCAAATAATGTAAGAGCAGTTATGGAAAATTCAAGTTTAACTCATTATACTATTTCCAGTGGTAGCTAACAGAACAGTGGTAGACACAGGCATAGCCTGAAGAAGGGGTATATGTTAGCCAAAAGCATTTGAAGATTTTCAGATAGCTTTTGACTTAGAAATTGTCTGCAAACAGTTCATGGAGTGGAGCCAGGTTGGCTTGATTAGTCATACTCAGTATCGCCAATACATAAGATGAAAAGATTAGACTGCTTCTAATGGCCTTCCTGTTTGTCGTCTGTTTTAATGAGATTCCTATCTCCTCTGTGCAGCAATAAAGGGTAAAAATGTGTCACAAGTATATTTTTTTGCCCTAAGCCACTATACCTACAACACAAGGATTACTGACCTTAAGATAATTAAGTATCTTTTTCTTCTCTTAGACTGTGCTCCAAGAGTCAAATACTCAAACCTCATCACGTGTCCATGGTGAGCTAGTCTTGGGCCTAAAGAAAAGTGCATGCTTATCTGCTTTACTCCATCAGAACAAAATGCTTAGTTCTAAGTAACCTCTGACATCCTTTGTATGTAGCACAGCACTTGAGCACACACTCATCTCTTCTACTAAATTGAGTCTGAGCTCAATCAGAACAAATAAGCAATAACAAGCAGCTAAAATGATTTTTCTATTCTCCACATACATAAGCCTGTATTTGATAAACTACTATATAGTGTCTTATATCCAATATTCTTTCTGATATAACGATGAAGGTCAAAATTTCTGTACCAAAAATAAAACAGTTAAAAAAAAGAAAAAAAAGGTACAAAACAAACACAAAATTAAAAATACATAAAAAGTTAAAGAAGTAAAAATTTGTACAGTTTAAAAATTATTATTACTATTTAGTTATCCTAAAAGCTCATGAAAGTTATTAGAGAATTATTCCAGGTAGGTTTCAAAATTAAATTTAAAAATTTTCCTTAGTTGTCCATAAGGATCTAGAAACATCAACAATGACACAGGAGAAGCAGTAAAGCAGCGAACTCAGAACAAATTCTCAAAGTACTTGACCGGAAGGATGCGTAAATTAGAACACTGGTGCAATGTAACAATAATCTCATCGCCTTATAATATGGTCAAGTAAAGAACTCATAAAATCATAAAAGTCCACACTCAAAAGGAAGGTCTAATAATCAGCTAAGAGCATTAATAGAAGGAATATTGCTGTTTTTTCGATTTTTTATGTTTGACAGTTATTAAGGAGAAATGTAAATAAATGAGGGAAATGTTAAGTTAAAAGTGGAAGTTTGATTGAATTGCAACTGCACAAGCAATAGGGCCTTTACAACTACTAAATCAGTTTTAAAACAGCAACAATTGGTTCTTTTAACTGTCTGTCAGTCTGTCAGATAGTGTCTGTCTGATCAACATATCTGACTAGTCGGGGTAAAGGAGAACAGTAAATACAGAAAAGGGGTATTTTTTTCCTTACTCACCTTGGCATTTCTATTTAAAGAAAGAGGTAACTTATGCCTTTCTTGCTTCTGTCTTTTTACGTAGTTCAAAAGGTTGTAAGGTGATTCTCCACTGAGCAACTGTTCCCTTACAGGTATGATTTTACACAAAGATGGTTGTTACTGTTGTAATTCTTCTCTGCCCAGGAGTAAAATGCAACAAAAGGTACAAAAATAAGACACATAGGTTTCATGAGAGCAATATTCAAGACCCTCAAGAGCTATAATTTTAGTACTATTGCCTTAGAACATATTTATCTCAGGCTGTAAGTTTTCTGCATGTTGTTAGAAAGCCAAAAATAAATACTAAAATAGAGCTCGGATTTGTATTTTCAATACACTATATACATTTCTGAAAAAAAAATTCTCAACCTAGAGATAGAAACAGAAATAAAAGTCACCCCAGATAATTAAGACTTTCAAAATTTTCAGTTAACTAATCTGGTTTATGAAAAGGATAGCCTTTATTGACAATTTGTTACACTGGTTAATTAGGATTTGTTTCCAAAATAGACAGAAAATTCAAAAAATGAGAGAAATCTCATTTGTTTTGCTTGCACAAAAAGTGTCAATGAGTTTTTATACCTAGTACTGGTCTAGACTTCCATCAAAGCAAAGTAAGTTTTTTGCATCCACAAAAGTATTCTGTAAGAAATTACACTCTTTTTTCATATGTTGAATGAAGAACTGTGTCTTTTACCTTTTTGAATCTGAAGTTAGAATTAGGATATTAAGATCATTTTTGGACATTAATTCTTCTGGTAAGAAAGTGAGTGGTCAGTCCTTTTTCTCTTCTCCAGTTCATTGATAGTTTTGTAGACCTCTATGATACTTCCTTTTCATTTCTTTTCCAATGTGTTGTCCCCTAACTTACATGATCATTCTTCATACAGAAATGAACTTGTACCTTTGATCATTCTTCTTGTCATTCTCTGAACTTTTCAATTCTAATATATCCTTTTTGAGGTGAGAGAAGTGGCACTATATGCAAGATTCAAGGAATGAGTGAGCCACATATTCCCCATTTTTTTTTTTGTTCGCTTCTGTATTTCTTTCCTAACAGTCCCCAATTTCTTTTCACTGCTATCAAACTCATCCTATTTCCATGAGGCTCTCTGTCATAACCCTGGCACTTCACTTCTCTATATAAAAAAAGTTTAGAATTTGTCATTTAAGCAAACTGACCAAATTTAACAATTATGTGAATTTGTGTGTATTTCCATATTTTGTTAATTCATTTGATGCTTTCACAACCAACTGGGGATTCCGTCTTGCTAAGTTTCTTCTGATTTTATTTAGTCTACTTCTGCCCTTATTACATTGGGTAATTCTTTAGCATCTTACATCTTTTTCCAAGTTACTTAAGTAGTATGTTAAAACAAATATGCCAGCACAGACTTCTTGCTGACTTCTACTTCCTCTCAGTACTGATCTTATGAGTAGTGTTACAGTATTTCATTTATTTTAAACAGTGATACCAGAAACTCCAGTTTATCCCATAACTGCTTACTTTTTCCTTACAAACTTTGATATATTTTTTTTAAAGGCCTGGAAATCTATGTAAATTGTATATTGAGCAAAGCCTGAAAGCAAGACTCTGAAACTATTCAGTTCTTTTCAAAGTCTACGGTATTTGCATTATACACTACTCACAATAAAACTATTAAAACTAAAAAGAGTTTCAAGCATAGCCAGGCAGAATTTCGCACACTAAAAAAGGAAGAAAAGTGATGTAACCATATCTTGTTTTGACTACTACTGTGTCACATTACATCAAAGCTTATTATTGATGTGTTTGAACTAAGTTTAAAGTTTATCTGGAGTTGAGTTTGGATAAGTAATTGAAAACTCTGCAGATATTTCATTGTATAATCAAGTGAAATTGCAGTCAATTCACAGCTCAAAAATGCACTTGAATTTGAAACTATCTGGATTGTCTTGTTATATCTATGGTACACAGCACAATTCACAGCAGATTTTTTTGAGCAAATTAATCTTTTACTTTTTCCTGACTATCCAAGCCTAGCTTTTAACAGTAAAGGACATTTTTAATTTTAATATAAAAATGTGTGAAAAATCATTGTGGATAGGTCAAAAAAAGTGATATATGTTTATTGTGCTCAGGTGTAATTTTTTTTTTTTTCCTGTTTTAAATGTGGGCTTAAAAATTATACCTCCTCTTATATTTAAGAAGAAACATCAAAGGACTCAAGGAAAATGATGCAGGAATATGTTCTTTTTTTTTAATTTCTCCAAATTTCCTTCTGTTTTTAGATAATATGGAATTATCTTTAGAACTGATTTCTAGAACCGAGTATTCAGATTTGAGTCTATTATCATGCTATTCCAGTGATGCAAAATTTATATTAAACTTCTGTATTTGTTGAGTAAGATCATATCCCAGCCAGAGTTCACATTTCACTGTGCCACGTCCCTGAAAAAGGATGTTCATAAATTCTTTTGTTGTTGTTGTTGCTGTTACCTGAGCAGCTTCACAGGCCCATTTCAATTTGCCTGCCGAAATGTTCATTTTTAGCATTGGCATTTTGCAGGCGTTCTACTTTTCTCACAAGTGTCTCTGTGCTGGCACTCATGTCATTCTCTATTCATGGAAAAACTCTCTGCTGCAATCTGCTAAGCCAATATGTTTTGCACTTTTAAGCACTGCAAGGAAGGAAGGAAGGAAGGAAGGAAGGAAGGAAGGAAGGAAGGAAGGAAGGAAGGAAGGAAGGACTTTCTTAATGTGTTCTCTACATGTATCAATAACTTTTCCCTCCTGTATTTCTATATTTTTTTAAATTTCTGTAAATGGAAAAAAAAAAAATAAGCAGAATAATTGCACATAAAGCATACCCTGATTGGCTTAGATACATAATTTTTTATTTCTCAAATCTTCATCTATACTGTCCCTTTTTTGAAGCTTATAAGTTCTGATGTTATAGCAATTAGTTCATCAAAGTATACCTTTCATTACAACCTTCCTTTCTTGATTAGGGATTTTGAGTACTTAGTAGCAGCATTTACACTATGAAAAAGAATATGATCTAATGGTCTAGACACACTCCACAACACCTTTTTTAACAAGACATTTTGAAAATGAGTTGTGTTGACTTTCTTATGTAGCTAATATAGAGGGAATCTGAAGAAGACAGTTTAAATTGTTAGTTTTTGTTTGTTAGTTGTTAGTAATTGTTTAAATTACTTAGTATGCCTTTGCTTGTATATTTTTTTCTAAGTTGTATTTCTGGAAATGTTTCTAGTCAGTTTCATCTGTTCTTTCATGTGCAATGTCTGCCAGTCTTGTACTGTTGAAGACTTCATTATCTTTTGTGGGGGCTTTCTTAATATCCCTCCTGATCATTGACTTTATAGTTAAGTCATCACTATTACCTAAATATTTATATCTCCTTAAAGACATTTGTGCATATTTCTAATCTAATGATTAAAGAAAAAAAAAAAGAAAAAAACATAGGTTTTTTTTGTGATGTTCATGGTTTACTTTGCATATGGATTCTAGTTGATAGACTTCTATGTGGTATGTCAATCAATTTATTTGATGCTTATGTGGGTATTCCACATAGGAGATAAAATTGTAATAAAATACCACAGAAACCTGGAAAAAAATATGGAGGTAAATCAGACAGTAGAGAATCAGAAACTTAATTTTACCTCACTTTAGACAGAATAATACAAAGAGTTATGCATTTAGTGAACTTTACACTATCTAAATGGTCTTTCTGAAATTCAGTTCACTGGCATCTGATTTCAGATTAAGAAATTATTATTATTAAGAAATTAACAATATTCTTTCCAAGAACTATGGAATATATCTGAGAAAGCAAATTGTTACCTTTAAGTTCTTATAACCAATGCAGTCTTGTCAGATGTTAAATTTGTTTCTATTGTTGAATATTCTCCAATATGGAACAATTTCCCTTTCTAAATACTTGACCATAATTCATTATTTCTAAACTTTCAGGTAGGGACAAATCATATAAGTTATGCACTTCTCAATCAGTTCTACAGCATTTTGAGATCATTGATTGAAATAAACATTCTGCCAAAGTATGTATTTTTAAACTAAAGCACATAGCAGGTGTAGAATTTTTACACTTTTGAGACAATGAGCTAACCATCTGCATCTTCTGATGTCCAGTATTTTATTTCTTCAATGCATGTTGGTACACATGTCTAAGAATGCTTCTATTAAAAGATGTATACTATGCTCTGGGGAAGTTTGTGGGTTATAAGTCCCCTTTCTGATGTCAAAAGACAAATTGCTGGTCTGAACAGAAGCCAGGTGACAAGCATGCTTGCAAAGAAGAAAACATACAGCTTATACAAGGTGGCAAGAAAATTATTTAAAAGAAAAGAGAGGGGCAGTTCAATATAGGATGAAATTCTCCTTCTTGGAAAATATTCTTTTTTTTTAATATATATTTAGAACTAGGCAATTTTTTTTTTTTTAATTACCTTTGTCTTATCTTTCTTTTATACTCTAATGGTGACATTAAAAATGCTGGTGTTTACATGTTAAAAGATTTTCAGGGTATATTTTTGTCTTTTTGTAAGATAAGAAAAATAGATCTGTTTAAAGTGATTTTGCCCTGGAACATTTGTGATGAAATCTGTACCTCATTATAAATTTATGATTCTACCAAAATTAGTTATTAGGACCTGTTCTTCAAATAAGTATAGATTATTCTTTAATATTATAGTGCTGAATTCAGAGGAAGTATACCACATTTGAATACATTTTCAACAGTTTGAACTTCATTATTTCAGTTGCTCTGTAGTTGATAGTTAAGTGTTTTTGCTTTCATATGATTCTGTGTCCTAGAGTAAGTAATCAAGTATTAATTCTGTCCTCGGTAAACAGGGAAATAATTTCTGGCAGGAAAGAGGGTTGTGACTGAATATGTAATGGAAGTAAGAAGCTTTACACTAATTTTGTCACACTGGTGTGTCTACCTTGAGATATTGCTTTCTGCAAACCTCATTCACAAGATTGCAACAATTGTGCAAACCAGATTTTTCTTATTTGTCTTGCAGGCATCTCTGTTCTTAAGCTTTCTTGTAGCCTGTAAGAATACATATGGAATCATATGGAGCATATTTTAATATTTCTGTTATGAAATATTTTTATGCACTTGTTGCTAACAGAATGCAAGACAGAAGATACCAACCTTGTGCTGTTTTTGAGGTTATATTTCAATGATTAACATTGTATGAAGCTCATTGAGTGATGGATATGTAGAAAATAAGCTTCTTATTAATATGAACTCATTAAAAATATCTGCCTGATTATTGCACCCCTCCATTTTCCTTTGAACAACCTGACTTTCTCATAACAGAGATTTATTGAACAGAACTTAATATTAATTATGTAGCATTGACTACTATGCTGCTAATCTCAGGACACAGTCAGCTGCAACTGTAAGTGCTGTAAATAGGTCTTAGATCAAGATCAAGTGAAATTATGATTGGCCAAGAAGATAGTCTTTGATAATGAAGTCAATGAAAAACTAGAAAAACTCATAGGAAGAGTATTAAAAATGTTATTTAAAAGTGAAAGAAACATTTCCATTCCTCATCAGATTTCTTTCTGCTTGTCCTAACAACGGCACATGTTTCTTCCTCTTCCTCTCAAATGTTTTTTCCAGTTTGTCTTGAATTAAAAAAAAAAAAAAATGTAAAGTGAATAAGGAAGTATAAGAAAGTAAAAAGGCACATAATAAATCTAATCTGATTCTGTTTAAATAGGTAGATATAATATGAATATTGCATTATATTAGAGTTGATAGACAAAAATATACATAGAAGGAAGATCTGCAATCTTCTTTTGTAATTCTGTGTCAGAGTAGTGAATATTTTGCCACAATAATTTGCTGAAATATTAAGACTTCAACAAGCTTGGAAGACTTTTGGAAAAGAAAGCTTGGGAGTCATAGAAGGTAGATGTCTTTTTTTTTTCTTTTTTTTTCTTTTGGCCGGGGGGAATCAAAGTGCCCACAGTGTACTAGCAAATAGAAAAGCTCTTCTATCTTCTAGAGTTGTGGAAATTGTAATAAGTGTTTATACTAACATGAATGGATAAGGAATGTGAGTGAATAGGTACAAAACATTGTCATGATAAGAGCTTTAGAAACAGGTACCAAGTCACCAATACACTAGCACACAATCACCTGCAACCATTCAGGACAACCAGATCTGAAATAGAGACAGTGAAGAAATCTTGATGATACCTAGATATGAAAAAAGATGGAAAGATTAATCACTGTAAGCTCCTAAAAAATATCATGGAATCACAGAATCAGAGAATGATTAAGGTTGGAAGGGACCTCTAGAGATCATCTAGTCCAACCCTACTGCTCTAGAGCACATGGCACAAGGTCACATCCAGGCGAGTTTGGAAGATCTCCAGAGAAAGACTCAAGTCCACTCCAGGTTTCTCTGGGCAGCTCATTCCAGGTTTCTGTCACCCTCACAGTGAAGAAGTGCTTCCTCACATGCTTCCTATGTTTCACCTTATACCCATTGCCCCTTGTCCGATCACTGGCCACCACCAAAAAGAGTTTGGCCCCTTCCTACTTTATCCCCTCAGGTACTTATACATATTAATCAAATTTCTTCTTAGCCTTCTCTTCAGGCCCAGCTCACTAAGTCTTGGCATACAAGAAATGCTCCAGTCCCTTAATCATCTTTGTCACTCTCTGCTGGACCCTCTCTAGAGGTTCTTCTCTGTCTATCTCTCCAACCTGTCCAGGTCCCTGTGAATGGCAGCACAGCCCTCTAGAGTTCCAGCCATTCCACCCAGCTTGATATAACCCGCCAATTTGCTCGGAGTACACTCTGTCCCCTCTTACAAATAATTAATGAACAAGTTGAACAGCATGTCATGGAACGAGTGGTGGCGGGGGTCACGGGGTGAGTGACAAAATGCACTTCCCTCGTATGAAAGAAATAATAATAGGATTTATTAATATGGACAATGGTTTCATGAGACTCTATGGCAAGGTCACATTATTTACTGCATGGAGGCTCAAGATAATACACAATTATCTTGGGATACCCTCCCATTGAGTCATGAAGTTCGGATTGGACCCCATTGCTTTCCAGGCTCCTTCTAGAGGAGTCTGAGTGTGGCTGGATCCAATCCTAGTCCCAGACCTGGTCAACGGTTTATGACTAAGGGTTCTTGTGCACAGTTACAAAGTAAAGTTAAAGAAATAGAATGCTCTATATCCACTTACCACAAATCTGTTGTGGAAAGGCATCTCTCAACCTCGAGCAGTAACCTTGAGAGGTTTCCCTGCTCAAGGTGAGAACCTGATGTGCAGCCCACTGCCATGCCAGGAGAGCTCAAGGGGCTCTCAGGCTGTCCGTATATTTGTAGGATAAGATGACTGATTTATAGGCATTCTTTCATTTCAGAGGCCCATGGGCTAGTGTATTAGCCTTATCTCCCTGTCAGGATGCAGCCTTCAGGACTGTTATGTTGAGTCTGAGTGGGAGAAGAAATCAGAATGGTGGTGCCTACCAGGATTAGATAAATTGCTGATGGTTAGCAACTGAACAGGGCTGCATGTAAGGTACAGGTCAGATTGAGCTGGGAAAGGAGCATATCTGTCACACAGTATCGGGCCCAGTACTGACACCTGTGGGACACCACTGGCCACAGGCCTCCAACTAAATTTGGCCCCATTTATCACCACCGCCTGAGCTCTGCCATCCAGCCAGTTCTCAGTCCACCTCATTGTCCAATATAAGATGAGATACATCCAAAATCATCCCACTGCTAAAAAGGAGGGGCTCAAAAACTCATGTTTTTTGTCCTCCATGTCACTTAAAACAATACTGGATGGACTATCTGGATGCAGGTATAATGAATGCTTTGCATTTGCATTAATTAAATGCCTCTTGGTATTTGTGGATATTGAAAGTATGAATGTGAAATACTGAAATCAGTTGTGTTTCAAAACAAATAAATCTTTCCTTTCAACAAGGTATTGTATTGAGATACATGGTTTCTACAGTGCTACAACACTGCTTGCTACTTGGCAGTTGGCAGTAGTGCTTTTAGGATTTTCTGAAAGAGATGCATATTGCAATAAGTAATTCAATGTTCATTCATCTAATTATAACCTGTGAGATGAAATGCTCCATTTATCAAAATAAAGCTTTATCGCTAGTGATAATGTATAAAATAAAATGGGTAAGTGCTAGAGCAAAGAATATAACCCCTCATAGTAACTTTTTAAACCAGATTGTACACAACTAAATATAGATACCTCAACATAGGAGAGCAATGAAAATGCCTATACTAAACATATAGAAGTAGAGTCACCTTAGATGACTTAGAGTACCAGAAATATCATAGAAATGCACAGGGTAAATGGCATCTCGAGATCAGGAATTATAACTTAACATAGCTAAGTTGCCATTATATAGCTAACTTTAAGGTAGCTAATTGTTCTATACAGAGGGCATTCAGATACTGCTAAACATCAGGAGTCATTTCTGATTTTGAGAAATCTAGACAGAGCATACTGCAATACAGATTTTGTACTCTGCCTGCATTTTTCCAAGGTAACAGCTACGGGCCAGGAGAAACCACAGGGGCTATTTCCGTGTGTTTGCTCTTAGTATAACATCAATTAGGGAACTGCAGCAGAGATATTTCTGTGTGTTTTATAGCTAGTGCTCTAATATTCATTTGAGGTGCACTTTAACTTATTCTTTAGGGAATTATTATTAATGATATCAAGACTCTCAAGTTCTACCAGCTTAACTGAGACTTTCTTACATGATGTTGTACAATAGAATATGTAGGGCATACTTATAATAACAGTGAAAAATGTTTTTATTTATTTATTTTGCTTCTAGGAGTATATATTTATTCTATGGGCATTAAAAGTAACTGGCAAGCAAACATAATATAGGACAAATGAACATAGCACCTTAGGATATGTGTATGTATTATATTAAAATTCAAAATAATGAAGACATTACTACTTCCCAGGCTGGTCCGACCCACGGACTATTATCCCTTAATGGTCCTACATGTGGGTGCAGAGGAGGCAGCAACGCGTAGCCTGAGAGCAATTAAAAGGGACTTTAGGGAGTTGGGGCGCACG
>NW_020455442.1:696084-756482 GCF_003342845.1 Nothoprocta perdicaria
GCCTGCTTGAGCAGGAAGGTTGGACTAGATGATCTCTAGAGGTCCCTTCCAACCTTAAATATTCTGAAATATTCTGAAATATTCTGAAAAATTCTGAAGACAGAATTCTGTCTTACTTAAGTCAGATCAGTTTTCATTTAACTTGCTAGACATTGTGAGTAAAGATCTAAGGCAAAATTTGGTTCTAAGTTTGTCTCTGTCTGATAAAGATCCACTGAAATGTAAGAGTTAGTCACATCCAGATGGTCAGAATGAGTACGTTAGGAGTTCGAATTAATCATCTCTATTTTCCATCACAAATGACTTTTCATTAGGGTTAGTCTGATACATTATATGTAATGCAAGCTTCATAGATCTGGCAATGACCTACATAATCAATCATTACTCTCTGCATTTTTTAATCTTGCTCTCATATGGAAGAAAGAAGATTTTACTTCCTACTGAATCACTGAAACCCATGGAGGACTCTTGCTAACTTCAGTAGGAGCTGAATTTTCTCTTTATGAGCAATATTTGACATCAGAATAACTTAATGGTTTGCTAAAATACACACCTGTAACTCACTGATTCTGATGTTGCTTCTGTGTCAGGACTACTCTCAGTTTAGGCCGGCTGCCAAATGTCCCCATTGCAGCAGACATGGTCAGGAAGAGACAGACTAGGGAACTCTTCCCAAAAATCCCCTTGGAGAGTAAGCTGCTGAATCTTCAGGTGCTTTAAAGGCACCTTAAAGACTTCTAAAAAGCTGATATATTTGGTTGTAAACATGAACATAAAATGAATTTGACAGTGTGCTTTTTGGGGGTGTTGAATGCAAGGGTTAGTAAAATATAGATTACCTGTTTTCTGTTCAGTAGGTTTGTGAAAATCGTTACATATATATCAAACTTAGTTGACATGTACACGTGCTTCATTTATTATTGGACTATATGAAATCTCCTATGCCAATATGCTTTCAATTGTTTATAATCTTTTTTGTTTTGTTTTGTTTTGTTTTGCTTTGCTTTTTATTTCCTTGTTGATATTGCCTCTGTTCAGATTTTCAGTTCTAGAGGCCTGAATGCCATTTGTACTATTCTTAGATTCTGTCTTTCTTCATGTTTTCAGAAAAAAAATGAAATGAAATGAAATGAAATGAAATGAAATGAAATAAAAATAAAATAATATGTATGCTCAAAAGAGGAAAAAAAGAAAAAAAAAGTGCTTTGGTAAAAAGTACTCATTTCTTTTTAGAAATTTTTGTTTATTTTATCTACCTGACTGATAAAATTGCATTTTCTTCCATAAACTTAGCTCTTTCATTTGCTCAATAGAATTTTCTTGACTTTAAGAGAAAAGTCAAGAAATTTCTATTTGCATTCTACATATTGTGGACCACAAATAATGAAGTTTAATAAGAGTTTCCTCAAAAGTCCAATTTTTTTTTTTTTTTTTTTTTCTTCTATATGGTATCAGACATCAGAACTAGAACTTTGGATGGGTTAGATTTTAATTTATAAAAATCTATTAAACTGGCAATTTTCAGTGTTGAACTTTCCCCTTGTGATCCTTCAGCACTAAGACTATAATGTAAAGATAATAAAATAAGAGCTTTTGGAATACGAAGAAACAAGTTATATGAGGTTAGAGATCTTGGAGAGAGATGGGACATAACTCGACAGGAGCAGAAGATAGTATGAAAGTTAAACCAGAGGCAAGAAAAAGGACTCTGGTTTAAAAGTTAGCTCTAGTATGAAAATATAATGAGAAACCTAGCACAGTGACAAGAGTAGAAAGAAGATTAGTATAGTCATATCAAAGAGAGGCAAAACGGTTAGAATTCTCTGTTGTCCAGGTTATAAAATACAGTTCTAACCTGTAAGGTTAAATGTACCTCTACAGTCAACAAACATCTCTGCTAACACATATCTCTGTTAGATATGCTCTGTCTAACAATGCCTATCTGCTCTGACTTGTCCATGCAAAGAAAGAAAACCCACTGGTAATATCAATTAGGTTGTTAGTTCAAACGACACAAGTGTGTAGTTTGAGTTTACAGAGTCTAACCATTTTATGAACCATGCCATCACAAACATTTTTCATCAGAATTTCTGGGTTTTACGGCTACTTTTTTAAAAGCCTGAGAAATCACAGACAGATAACCTATGTTAAAACAGTTTACAAAATAAAAAGTCATCAATGAAAAATCCTGACATGCCTGTATCACTGGAACCTAATTTAGTTTCTTTTCGTATGTGTGTGATAGAGAATTTAACTAGAGATCACTTATTTTCCTCTTTTCTCCATAGGAATCCATTTTTAATAGAAGTACATCATTCTCCTTTAGTGAAGAATTGAGACTCTGAAATGGAGGTTACTGCCCCTAGAACTCCATTGCTGGATGCCATGCCAAAACCCTGGAGAATGAGAGTCACATGTATTCATACTTCTGCTATAAATTTCCTATGACAGTCCAGGCAGCTGGAATTTTCCTTTCTCCTCAGTGAAGATACATACATAAACACACGCACACGCACACGCTCATCTTCCCTGCCCACTCACAGATACATGAGTCAGGCAGGTAGAGGCAGGCAGAACTGGTTGGGGACCACAGGGAGTGAAACTAGAGCTGTTCTGAGCAGATAGCAACTTTAAGATACTGTACATAAAACCTCTGCCCGTGCCCTCATGTAAATGCTCAGCACTCACAAGTAACACTGGAATAAATGAGAACTGTGATCTGAATATAGATGATGCTATAGAGTGCTTTCACTCTCTTTGCGGAAAATGAATATAATAAAAAACACCTCACATGCTCATTAATATTTGTGAAGTTCTCAAAGTAGTATTGTGGAGAGCAATATAAGAGAATCTAGAGCAATATAAGGCAGTATTTTTAGTGTAAAGAAGGTGAAGATATATACATAATGAAAAAGTAAAATTTCAAAGCAGGCTAATTAATTGCACATTGTCCACACAAAGTACTGGCATGAACATGTGGAAAAAATAGCATATGGTTACTTAGTTGAATTGTATAAACAATTATATAGGGAGAATTCTTCATTCTAGTACTGATCTAATCACAAAGTATGAATATAGACTCTATTAGAAAGATAATGGATCTGTTTTTCTGACAAGAGTCTATCTCTTCTCTTTTGATAGGAAAAAGTCAAGTGTTCTAGTGGAAAAACTAAATCTCTCCTCTGCGCACTGTGAATGTAAATGTACTAATTGTATACCATGAATTTGTTCTATATAAATAGATTCTAAAAACGCGATATGGCTTTAGGTTGCATATGCTTCTCCCTGTCGTAAGAGTCTAAAATAAGAAGAGAGAAAGAGCAGTAATAGAGAGCTATTGGCTAGTACAGCTCAAAAAGAAGTAGGAAATTTATCCTCATCATGCTGCTGAAGCTAGGTTGATTCGGAACTCTGTGCACCTACTTCTCAAGCTATTGCAAGTTAATATATTAACTCACACATGACTTTCAGAGAAATCTATTTTTCAGTCAGGCTCCCTAGAGGGAAAAACATTTCAAAGTTATTGCGTTATTATAAAACCTTACAAGTTTACCACTCCTCAAAAGCATTTCTAAAACCTAAAGTGTGTTTGTTGGGGGCGAGGGGAAGGGAGCAGAGAGAGGCAGAGGAGGCTATGTTTCTTGCTTTTTTTTTTTTTTTTTTTTAAGTGGGTCAGATCTTCAACTCTGCTACAGAGCTATTCATAAAACACTTTTAAAAAGGAAAAAATATATACTAAGTTTTTATGTTTATATTTAATATGCTAAAATATTCTACTCATATCACTTCAAAACTTTTTAGAAAACCAACAAACCCCTCAAGTACTGTTGATAGTATATAAATTTTAACCCAGAACAAATAAATATCTTCAATGATTCTCTTGGGAAATTCTTTTAAGACTTTAGAGTGCACACATTCTGTCCCTTCTCTGAACTCTATTCATAATTTAATAAAAAGGAAAATAGACTTTGAAACTATTGCTGCACATAGTTCCAAATTACCTTCACCTCCATAAAGGATTTTAACTAGGAAGGCTGAATTAGAAATAAGCTTGTTATAATGAAGCAGATCAAATGCTACTCACCTTGCTTTATGACTAGTTTTATTGACTTTAGCAGCTCTCATACTGTGAGTATTATATATATATATTTTAATTAAAATTGAGTTGAAATATGCTTGAGTTTCCCAAACCATGTTTTAGATTTAGGATATGAAATGATGACAGTAATTTAGATTAATTTGCATTTTTGAGAGAGCAGACAGAGAATGGGTTTGATGATATTGTGACCTGTGACAATAAGTATAATGTAAGTGTCTCTTCTAAGGTCTCCATTGGTACAAATCTATAAAACCAAGAAAAGGCTTTAAAAAATAGTATGGAAATGTGTTATACAGCCTATAGAAAAATACTAAGTCTCTGAAGGCTAGAGATGTCTTAATGTTCTTCTACATTTTTCTAATGTTAAGGCTTCTCAACAAATGCTGTGTATGAAACCCTAAGAGATTAAAGTGAATTCCAATCTACTGTATTTTTTTTTTTGGAGATGTGGGCTTCACAGTAAAGATAGCTTTGCAAAAGCTATGTATATAGTGTGTCTCTTCTGAGATTCACATTCTAATACACAATGTGTTGAAAAAGCATTACAGCTGCAGCATCCTTCACTCATTTTGTCCCCTGGGCATGTTCTGATGTAGCAGGATATAGAAAGATATAAAATGTCAACTAATAAGAGAAAAGAAAGATAAATTTGGAAAGTGAAAAATGGAAAACAACTGACACAGCTAAACTGAGAGGTGAATACTCAGCGGACCTATGAAGAATGTCAGGATAGAAGCTAAAAAAGATTCCCTATGTCAGCAAACCATTCCACAACCATTTTCCAAGTGAATGAAGGGAAAGTTTGCTACATGGTTTATGTGGATTGATGTCAATGGTAGCTGGGGAAACTAGTGATCATCAAGTCCACATTTCTTCCCTTTTCTGCTAAAATAATTATCCAATAGTATATTAAAAATATCATTGTCTCATAGATGTAGAAAAAAAATAATAATAATATCTGCTTGACTGAAGGAGTTTACTTGTAGCAACTGTTTTTAATATTCTTGATTTCTGACAGACACTGTAATTAATTTGTCTGGATGGCTCTGTGTATACTTTTAAGGCCATGATGAGTAATAATTTATTTATAATAAAGTAAGACAATGATTCCAGTTGTTCTGAATCTTTGAATATCCTAACTATTTAGATCAATATAGAATAACTTCATAAAATCACAGAGTAATTCAGGCTGGAAGAGACCTCAGGAAGCCTGTACTACTACCTCCTGCAGGGTCAACTATGACATGATACCCATTTGCTCAGTCTTTATACAGGTAGATCTTGAAAATCTCAAAGGGCAGAAGCAGCATGACCTCTCTTGGCAACCTGTACTTGACTGCTGCTATCACAGCGAAGTTTCTTTCTGTATCAAGTTTGAGCCTCTCTCATTTCATTTTTTTCTGCTGTCTCTTATGCTCTCTTCATGCACTACAGGATAGTCTAGCCCCATCCTCTTTGTAGGCTCCCTGGAGGTACTGGTGGCTGCCACTAGGACCCTCAAAGTTGTGTCTTCTCCAAATGAACAAATCCAGCTCTTTCAACCTCTCTTCAAATTGCAAGTGGTCCACTCCAATTGCTTTGGTGACCCCTCACTGAACTGCCTATAGGTTAATGATGTCTTTCTTCTACTGAAGACCTCAGAATTGGCCTCAGAACAGTATCTACATGTCACTTAGTGAATGCTGAATAAAGGAAAATAATCACTTCCTTTGATGGATATGTTTTGTGCCTGACAATACAGCCCAGGATGCTGTTGCTCCTTTGTGCTATCAGGGCCCATGACTGACTCTTACAAAGTTTGCTGTGCACCAGGATACCTACTGCTTCCCAAGGTCTTTAGCCTGTGCCATTGCAAGGGGTTCATCCGTTCATGGGGAAAGGACTTGGTATTTGTTCTTGCTCTTTCAAGTTACTGCTGACCATTATTCTATCCTGTCTGAACTCCTCTGGACTTGCTTTCAACTATATTGACTGGTTTCACACGGGCACACCTCTGGCTGGCCTGATTTGGTGTCATATTCAACCTTTATGAGCAAGCAATCCATAACCTGGTCCAGAATACTAACACTGATATTGAGAAAGGATACCTGTGGCAGACTACTTGTTACTCTCCTCCAAGTTTAGTATGACCCCATTACCTGTTACCCTGTAAGTCCAGCTATCCAATCAGATTTTTACATGTCTAACTATGTACCTGTCTGGACTGTAATCACCTGACTTCAATACAAGAATAGTGTGAAAGTGTGGATAGGCTTTCTAAAGACATAAATATCTCCTTAGCCACAATACTATCCATTTCATACACTGGTATTGTATGAAACGCACCACTGAATAGCTACTCTTGATATCCCTTACAATAATTAGCTCCAATTAAAATCTGGCTTTTCTGACATTTCAGTTTATCAAAGTTAGTTTTCTGACATATGGGCTGGTCTTCCTAAATATGGATTGGATCGGATTGTTTTTGTACTTGGAAGATGCTGACCTTAAAGATCTTTTAGCTTTTCCTGAGCTTCTTTACTTTTCAGAGTTGTTTCCCATGGGAATTTGCCTGTCAGTTTCCTTGTAAACTGGAGCCTGTTCTCCTAAACTTCAGGAGGCTTGGTCCAAACAGATCCTCTTTGTTACTGAATAGCAGATATCCTTGCTTTACTGCCTGTTTTGGTGATACACTTCAGAAATCTTGACTGCTTGAGTCTCACCATGTTGTCCTTTTAGCAGACGTCATGGAAACTTCCTTTCTCTGCTCAAGTAGCATGTTGCCCACCATGGGGGTTGCAAACACCCTCCATGATGTCATCCTTACTAGAGTTTCCTCTGATCCTGACCCACAAACTCTTAACCAGTATGTTATTCATCTCCCACAAAAGGTTCCTATGCAAAAGTTATTCCTTCATACAGAGAGCTCATCTCCACTGACTGTCATTCCTGAAGAGCTTGTACATGACAACACTCCAGCTGTACAAGCTGTCCCGCTACATCTCAGTTATTCCTACACTGTTGCAGTTCTGTAATGACATATGAAGCTCTAGTTAAATTAAAGTGGGCCTCCTTTCAACTGTTTTATCATTTCTGAGATGTCTTTCCATCATTTTGCTCCGTGCTTTCCCCTCATGTCCAAAATTTCTTCATTTGACTTTAAATTATAATCTATTTCTTTTAGTGAAGAGAAAACATGGATCTAAACATACCATTATTCTACACCTGTCTTGTGTATACAGGACACCTCTGGAAAAAAAAAAAAAAAGTATTTTTTTTCTAAATCATTTGGTAGCCCAAGTCGATTAGATGTCCTTGATATCTGGCAGTATCTGTGCTAATACACTCAAAGGTTGGACAGTAATATTTTAACCAATTAAATTGAAGTATTCCACTGTGTCTTAAAAGACATTAGCCACTATTACACTGCCCACGGATTTGGTCATTCATCAGTTATTAATGACACTGAAAAATCCTTATATTCCAATATTCTTTTATTCTAATATATTACTATGAAGAGTTGAAAGAATGAGCAGTGGAAATGAAATGATAGCAGTGAATAAATAATCTATACATCAATGTTAAATGCAGCAAAATGAGAGAGAACACGGTATTTCATGTAAAGTTAGAAAACAATAAAATTTCACTTTTGAGTACACTTTTTTGTCTTCTTCTCTGAGGACATACAGGCAGTAAATGGAAAAAAATGCTGCCAATTTATAATACAGGAATTGGAAGAGGTCAAAATAACATAGCTCACTCCAACCTCTCACAGAAAACAGAGGATATTAGCATTCAAATTCTTCCTCCAAGTGACAGAACTTGTAAAAGCAAGAAGTGATTCAGCTTTGATCTATTAGGGCACCTCTGAGTTTCATGATCATCCTCACAGTCAACAGAAAACTCAGTGAACTAATAACTGAGTTGGATGCCTATTGTATGCACAACCACAAATAGCAAGTGTGAATATTGCTTTTTTACTCTTCACAAGCCACCATGATGTCATTCAATCACTTCATCACCTCTGCACTAAGGAAAAAATACTTGTAGTCATATTCTTATTCTAGTTATTCGCAGTTTAAGATTTCCTCACGCATTCAGGTCCTGTTTAGCTCTTATTGTTTGTTTGTTTGTTTTGATTGACATCAAATGATGAATGAACAGGCTCAAGCTAAATTCTTCTGCTTTTGTTAAAGAAAGACTCTCAGTAAATATTGCAGCCAATGAGTTTCTTGAAAATTCATTCAGTAACTATTCAATCAGTTCTATCACAAAAAGTCTCAAGAATCATTATTTCATTTTTTTGAGGAAAGCTTTTAAATATTTTCAAAGTGCCTAGAAAAAAAAACACATTTTTACAGAAGATTGATAATGTGGTGTCAGCAGTACATACCTTTATAATCTTCTGATGACTCTATCAGCAATCAAGATATCTATATCAATGCTAAACAGAACTGGACATCTTCTTAGATCAGGAAGATTTCTTCTTTTTTCTAGTTTTCTGTATTCTTTGTCAACTCTGAAAGCAGAGCCTTGTTGGACCCTGAGAAAAGCATACTTAAAGGATTATCTCCAGGTTCAAGATAGGATTCATGACTACTACATTCATGACTACTACTACTACTAATACATTCTTTGTGATGATATATTCATTGGAAAGATAAACTGTTAAAAGGATCTAACATGCGATTTTAATGAATTTCACTTCAAATATAAAAGTGAAAATTTCTTCAATCTTGCTTTCTTTAATATATTAACATGCAAATAGATAATGTCTTCATAATTTATTCTGATTTATAATCAGAAAACAAAAATAATAACAAGTAACAGAAATCATATTTTGTGCTTGTGACAGAGCACTGGAATACATTGCTAAAAAAAAGTTGTGGAATCTCCTTCTCTGGAGATCTTCAAAACCTGCATGGATGTAATCCTGTGCCACATGCTCTAGGTGACCCTGCGTGTGCAGAGGAGTTGGATTAGATGATCTCTAAAGGTCCCTTCCAACCTTTATGAAGGATATCTAAAACATCAGTTAATATACTACTGAGAAATCCTGGAATACTCAGTCATTAACTAGATATCTCAGTGAAGAGGTTAAGTAGATCTCCTTGTTCTTTTTATTTTTATGAGAATCTTCTATTGACATTTATTTAATTTTTCTTTTATAATGACATTTATTTTTTTCCTTATTATCTATACTTGATATTCCATGCATGAAATACTTTCCTATTATTATTTTGGTTTATGCAAAAAATAATTCACTTAGGATGTTGATGAGAAATAAACTGATGAGCTTGTTCTCAAATTGAAAATAACATATTTGATGAGGTTTCAGACATTCATTTATACTCTGCTTTGTAGAGTAACAACATCCACTGTTTTAGAAAGTTTTAAAATTCTAGCTTTTATTACCCTTACATCTTTCACCACTCTGAATCATCAAAAAAAAAAAAAAAAAAAAAAAAAAATGACTACCTTAATTCCATATGCTAGTTCACATTCGTTTTAATATGAAGTGCAATATCCCTTTCATGAAGTCCCTTATTTTGTATTTTGGACAGTTCTAAACGACTTTAGCACATAATAAGATTACTACTATTTAGTCTTTTTAGTACTTTTCCTTTTCCTGTTGTTACACCTGGAATGAGAATTACTCCGTAACCACTGTTATTTCACATTTTCCTGTTACATACCTTCCTATACCTCTTCCTTACCTTCCATTAGTATTTTTTTTTTTTTTTGACCTCTTTGCCTTTGTCTGCCTATGTTTTGCTCTCAAAGAATCACAGACTGGTTGAGGTTGAAAGGGACCTCTAGAGACCATCTTGTTCACCCACCCTACTCAAGAAAGGTCACCTGGAGCTCATGGCACAGGGTCACATCCAGGTGGATTTTGAAGATCTCCAAAGGAAGACCCTCCACAATCTTCTCACAGGATTGTGAGCTCCAACATCTCATGGTCACTGCAGCCATATGTGTTGGTGATCAACTCAAAATACACTGAAAGCAGAGATAAAATGAACAGGAATAAATGAAGCACAGAGGGTTCTTATTGACATTGCCTAATGGAAAACTGACCCCTTAGATCAATCTGATCGAGTTCCTTTCATGATCACCAATTGGACAGAGGTTCTGCAGCAGAGCAAGTGCAAGAGATAAGGAGGAGCAGGTCTGCCCCTTTCAGCAAAAGCCTATATATACCCTGACAGGGTATATATACTGGGAAAATGTGCTGTGCTGAGTCCTGGTCCATCAAACCCCTTTCTTCCTCCTCCTTTTTACCCCTAAAGTGTACCTGAGCTAGACTATAGATAAATCTGCAGTGGAATTTCTTTTCCAAGGAAGGCTACCAAGCCTAATTTATTGGACTATAGGTAGCATAAAGCAGCATGATTCTGCACCTGTTTGGTTAAGGTGTGCTAGATGTTTTGTGTTTGAGGAGGAGCTGAGGTTTCACTGTCCAAGGATGCGGCAGAAACTGCTGAAATGACTGCTAAGACTTTGACCAAAAAGTGAAAGACCACATTCATATAATTCTGTTCTATGCTTTGGGCATAGTGTGTAAGTAAACAATTATATGTATGTATATATATGTATATATAAAAAGTGCTGTATTAATATAAATAAAATTAACAAGTAGATGTAGTACTGCAAATGTCCTATCAGAGGCAGACCAGCAAGAAATTGGGTATTCACCACATCAAAGCTTTTCAAGGATGAAAATTCTTGCCTCTTCAGAAACCCACAGAAGAATGAGTAGACTGTGGTTAAACATACAGCCCCTAGCAGCCTTGATACACACAGATAGAGTAAAAGTATATTAAAAACTCAAAATGAAGAACTGCAAGTCTACTTAAATAACATTACTAGCAGGAATTATTGAAAGGCAAAATAGAAAAGGCTGATGCAAAAACTAAATCTCTATAAGTAAACACTTTGATCAGCTGACTAAAAAGATTCCAGACAATACCATACAAGAAAGGCAAAGATAAAGAACTAAGCGTCAGAAAGATATTGAAAATTAAGCAAGTGAAAATAAATAGATAATGGCACATTCCAAAATAGTAATCAGGCAATGGCAAGAAAATAAGTAGCTAATAAAAAAAAATAATAAAAAAAAAACTCAGTATTTTTGACACTGAACATAATTAAAAGAAATTCACAAAAGGAATGGATTAAAGCTCTGAATAATCCCTGG
The DNA here is from genome assembly GCF_003342845.1 of Nothoprocta perdicaria. Classification (NCBI taxonomy): domain Eukaryota; kingdom Metazoa; phylum Chordata; class Aves; order Tinamiformes; family Tinamidae; genus Nothoprocta; species Nothoprocta perdicaria. Next base: position 707,364 of record NW_020455442.1, read on the forward strand.
GTAAAGCAGGTCATATGCTTTAAATGTGCATCTAGAAATTGGATAATTTTAAAAATAGAACTATTTACCTAGGAACATAACTTGAAACATGCATTTTTCACCCTAATGCCCAAAAAAATGTACATAGGAATCTTGTTACAAGAATACTTATCAAGGTAAAGCTTCTAGAAGACTCTGTGAAAATCCAGATTCTTATAAGTTTTATAAATGGTTTGCTTTGAACCTACTGTTTGAATGTAGGTGTAATTCGTTACCACTCCATGATTTATTTTAATTTCTTCATCAGTAAACCTCACAGAAAGACCTGCTGTATGACAATGAACAACATTTTATTCTGCTAAATAGTGGAAACTCAAACTTTTAGATGCTTGCCCATTGTGTCTAAGATATATAAGAATGCACACTGTATTTGCCTGCAAACTGGATGAGTAACTCCAAGAATGAAGATCCCATGTATAGACGTATAGCTACAAATATTCACTGTTTTTGTGAATATTTTTGCAGTCACTGTTCTGGAAAAAATCACCATAGATGATCTTTCATTAAGAGTTTAAACTCACAGAAAATTAAAGTCAAATTCTTACAAAATATTTCAAAAAACATTGGCTAGTTGAAGTTGTTTGTTTTAGTAGCTCAGCTATGATGTTAATCCTTTTTGTTAGAGGAGTTTGAAGTCTTAGGTAGATCATATAATTCTCAAGAATAGGATTGATATTTGTGTGGTAAAAAGAAGATTGGGGACATTAAAAAATACTCAGGTATGATTTGAATGTTAGGATTTTACAGATTTACCTTGGATTTCAAAAAGCTTAATTGCTAATGTGTCTCTAATTACTAGACATTTTATTGCTCATTTTTTCTCTTCTCTTTTTGTGACCTTTAGTTAATTTTGATTTGACTTCTCTGGAAGTCAGAATGTCCTTCTTCTAACTGCAATATATCAGCAATAAAAATTATTAATTTATTGTCAATTACACATAGCAGTCCTTGCTGCTTACAGGAAGAATTGTGGTAAAAATGCTAATTAGTAATTTATGGCATTATTTCTGTTCTCTCATTTGATATTATAAAGAACAACTATGAACATTATTTTTTTTAAGCAAGATGCAGAAGGAAATATAAAAAGATTTAGGTTATCTTTCAGCATTAGATATTTTTCTAATTATTTTGAATTCTTTTCCTCAAAAAAAAATGAGCAGGGAGTGCATGGCAAAACTCAAGCAGAAGAAAGCAGGATACAGAATGTGGAAGAAAGGCCCCTTGGGAAAAATACAGAAACATTGTCAGGGAGTGCAGGGATGCAACAAGGAAAGCTAAGGCACATTTGGAATTAAATCTGGCAAGGGATGTTAAAAATAACAAGAAGAACTTCTTCAAAAATATTAACAACCAAAGGAAGGTCGGGGAAAATATGGGTCTGGTGGTGAACGGGGTGGGTACCCGAGCTACAAAAAACATAGGGAAAACAGAGTTGCTGAATGCCACCTTTGCTTCAGTGTTTTTCACAAAAATGTACCATATTTTTACTCTGGAGAATAGTCATGACAGACAGTAGGAACAGCGTAATCATTCTAATGAAAATATATTTTTCATTTAAAATATATCTTGATATGAAAATTTCAACCAGACCTATCATATTGACTATGTCATATCAGAAGGATATCTGATTCTCTAACTTCTGTCTAAGGAGCAGTATATAGTCTCTGATCATCAGCCCTCACTCAATCACATTACTTAATATTAAAAGAAAACAAGGGATAATGGCCTTATGTTTGTTGCTCATCTGTTCAACTCCAGGTGCTCTAGTATTTTTAACAAGTATTTCTACCTTGGTTTAGCTAGAAACACATCTAGGTCCTAGTGCAGAGCTGGCTGGATCCAGTTTAACCCAGTTTATTTCTATCAAAGGGAGTTTTTGGATACGTAGGGATAAGATTTGCCAGAAAAAATTGATGCAACAGATTTTAATTATGGTATGGAACAGAGTTTTTCATTCAGTCTCCTCTGTCTGAAAACAGACGCTTTTATATTGGGACTTCAGTCTGACATGGTAAACATTCAGCTCTCTGTGAGATACTTTTATGAAGAATTTGAAGAAGACAAGTGTTTTTGACACTCTAGCAAGGTTAGTATCTGTCGACATACATATTACCGATACATATAGCTTAATTTTTGATATTGTCAAGTACCAATGCAACAAGTCCAATCTACTGGCTAATGCAATGTTTTGCTTACTTTGGCAAATTTTACCAGATGTATTGAAGTATTGAAAGTTTGTTTATTTGTTTGTTTGATTGATTGATTGTTTTTAAAATTAACTCCTTGTAGGATAAGGAGTGGTGTGGATATTTTATGCAATCTTCCCTTTGGGTTTGCATGCTTGACACAAAGAGTGACATTGGTTGTGAACAGGCAAATAGCAAATGTCAGTTCTTATTTTGCTGATGTCCATTGTCAACTTTTTCTGGTCTTTTGTCAGAACATGACTGCTAGGAAGCAAAGGTGATGACACTTTACTATTTGATATGTCATATCATTTCAGCACAGTTTCAACAGAGTTTTTGTAATCCTTCTCTGGACTGCTTTCTTTGAGTAACTTGTATAACTCTGAATATGTTGGAAAAGATATCCACAGCTTCAAAGTACATTGCAATTATTTGCCAGCTAACACACACATTAAATATCTAGTAGTTAACAAGCTAGTTAGTTGCATGTTAACATGATCACCATCCCAAACAAGACACCTACTGAATGTCCACTGGCTGAGAATGTTCTTAGTATTTTAAGCTATTTTTGCTATTCTTTTAGGTCAGAAAATTCTTCACATCTTCCTAATGATAATTTTTAATAAATTATAATTAAGGTCACATAGCTATGTTATACCAAACAGGTCTTGGATCACAGGAAGCTGAAACATTAAGCCAAGATTCTCATTTTCATCATAAAAATATCATTAGTTGACTTCAAATTCTCTTTATATCCATTTCAAAGCAGTAAAAAACACTGAAAACAGAATAAATATGTGGTTATTTTTGAAATGCTTTTGAGAAATTTCCAAAGAAAGACTGAGTGAGAAAATTAAACATAACACATATTTCTGAGGAGACTGTCTTTAAATACAAAGACTGGTAAAAAAGATGGTGCTATCTTTAGAGATTATCCTTCAAAAACAAAACAAATCAGGCAAGTAAAGAGAAAAGCCAGAAATGTTAGCTGGAAAGTTATTTATGGATTTATCTTCATCTGACATGAATACTGAAATATTTTTAGATAAGACTTATATAGTTGAGCATGTGCAATTTACAGCACTACAGTTTAGATTGTTCACAAACATTTCAGAAGCAGTATGAAAAAAGTGAAAAAGTCAAAATGAAGTTGATTAATCTGTATTACCTTTTTCTTATAAACTCACTGCTTATGAAATTGCAGTGTGTTTTAGGCCACAGTATGTGTATTTCTACATAGTACAATATAATAGCCAAATTTGTTTGAGACAATCTGACTTATCTTTATGACATATTTCACCATGTCAATAGATGGCAATAGCTATAAGCTAATTAATAGCTGATATTCTTCTGAGCTGAAGACCACGGAACTAAATTTTTAAGTTTCTCATGTGAGTGTCCTGCATTCAGTTTTCATTAAGCTTCAGGTTTCATTCAGGTTTCATAAAGGAAATTTCCTTTTTTTTTTTTGAAGAGAAAGAGCTTTGTTCCTAGGTTTTGTGTAGGTCATGTTTTTATTAATATGTTCTAGACTGTAAATTATGCCATTCAAGGTGGAGATGATTCTCAGGACTGTAGTCTGAATATCAATTACTTTGAGGATTCTGATGAGGCTGAACTGTTAAATAGGAGCTGAGAGCTCAACTTTGCTAAAGTAAATGGCAATAATTCCACATATTTACAAAATTAGAATTTTTCTTTTTAGTTAAGGAACTTAGTAGCAAACACCTATACATCTATAGGTTTTAAATACTCAACATTCATGTTGAGGTTTTGAAAACCACACTCTAAAAAGATACTCAAAAATCAGAATTTGTGAACTTGGTCCTTTGATGGTTCTGGGCATGAGCATCACATTAGAACTACATAGCAACACATAACTAACCAGTATTCTAATTAACTCTAATTAAATGTAATGCAATTCAATTAAATGTAATTAAATTAAATGCACCCATTACTACTTGGAATATGTAATGAGAACAATACTTGAAATAAACTCTTGTTTCCACAGAGAAAAGTAAATAAACATTAAGAAAGCTCTTTTGTCTATGTTTTTTTTCCCCCAAATTCATTAACATCAAATGGTTCTTGTTTCCTAAATAAAGTTATTTTCTATGGTAATTGGACTAAGGCTTTAGTCATCCAAACTTTTTGCATTTGTGATTTGATAGCTTAGAGACTTCATTATCTAGAATCTAAATTAAGATATCAATTCTAATCAGAGGGATGTGACGATGAACCTTTTTTTTCTCAAGTAAATGTTGCTCATTTGAATAAGTTCATATCATGTTGTTTATATATCTAACAGCTCCCAGAAATCAAAGTCCCTGGATGCTCTCTTTTCTACCTAAGAATTTGCATTTTCTTCTTATGAAGCCACAGTCTACATGTGTAAAAGAAGCAGATATGCAAAATCTACCCATTTTAGTCTTCATTTTTAATGAGAATTGAAAGCTCAGAGATTTCATGTTTAGAAAGTAAATAAAAGAAATTGTGCAATTCAAAAAAAGGAATGTGGACCACATATCCCAGATTTTCCAGGAAATGTTTTCTCATCTAGTCTTGATCCATGCAGCTAATATCTTTCTCTTATAATTCATTTAATTTGAGAATAGTGTTTTCTTAGAAACACAAGCTGTAAACATAATATCATCTAATGTCCTGGCCAGTGTATGAATGGGAAATCTTTCATACAATCATTTATCTGAAACATTAGTGTTGACTGCTTTCACCAAAAGCTAAGTTAATACAGGTCAGTTAGGTTTCCACAAGTTACCTCATGTTGTGCTCACAGAAACTCAGTGTAATCCATAACCTTAAGCTTTTACACATCTTTTTAAGCAATTTTGGCAGACTACATTAAGCTCCATGTTTCCATGGATACCATGTTCACAAGATCAATACTAGCTGGTTTATTGTTAGCTAAAGAGATCGACATGAGTGGTATCCTCCGAGGTGGTCATGACATTCACAAAATGCCAATCTTTACCCAATAAGCCCTACTGAATTAAAACCAAACAAAGCAACCTTCAAAAAGTAGATTAATACAATTTTAATAAAACACAAAATCCATGGTCTACAACCAAAAATTCTGTGTTGAAAAAAGGAAATATACAGGAGAGTTTGAGAAGTTTATTATAGGACTATGCCACACGATTTTTCGTAGTCCGGGTCAGGGCTCAGATTTGGAAAGAAGTGGCAAGAATGGCCTTTAGAATTAATTTCTTGGTGATTTAATACTCTACAGCATCTGACAATGAGAAGTATTCTGGCCGAGAGGGACTGTTGCTATAGAGAATTTGTGGGATCTCCAGCATACCCAGCAACTTACTTACAGCAGCTTTATGTGAAAAAGGCACTCCACATAGCTCCTTCTGCTTGCTGAAGTTCCTCAGAGTACTGGCTGGTAAGCTAGAATCTTCTGAAAGCACAAAGGCATTACTGAAGTGAAAATATCCTGTGGCTTTGCTAATTTTTCACACACAGAGAGTCCTGTATGCAAGAATACCTTCTTTATAGAGATATCTCACTAGTAAAATTTTCAATTTAATGTTTATTTAACATAAAAGACAAAAGCAAACACAGAAAAAGCAATAAATTGAACACAATGATATAGAAACACTAAGGAGCAGGTTATAACAGAGATCGTAACAAAGAACAGGGCACTTCAAACACTTATTGAGGTACCATTGTGGGAACCAGAAGTTCAACCAGAATTTTATAACTAATAAGAAAGAAGGAAACGAGATTATTTTGGGGCTCACAGGAAAGAGCCAACTTATTAGTGGGACTGTGTAAAACTTACTGTGGGATATTCTTAAGCAAATGTGGAAATCTGTGAAAATTATTAAGGGATGTTTTGGAGAATAGCCAAAGGCAAGGAAAAGGAGGGATCAGATTACAAATGTGAAGATTAAAGGGAGGAACAACAGTGATAACATGCTGTGAAGGGAAAACAAAAGCTTCTGGTTGTATATAAGCAGGCTATGTGTATGATTGCATGTCCAAGTCCTGCATGTGAACTTTTTTCCTAACACTTTTCTGTTTGAGTGTGCACTCTATGGTGTATGTATATGTGTGCATGTGTAAGTTCTGCTGGAAAACTTGAAGATGAACTATCTGAGGTATAGGAGACTGTGATGGATGTTCTCTTTCCCCAGCCCAACCTGACTTTTCACAGGTAGCCTATTCAGATGTTAGTCACCAGTGACATTATCTGATCCGAGTGGTTGCCTCTCTTTCCCTACTCAAACATTAACCATCAATAACAGTCCTGATGGCTGCATCCTGATGGGGAGATAAGGCTAATTGTGCATATACCAGCTAACAGTCATTTCTGAATTGAAAGAATGATTATAAGTCAATTATCCCATAAATATGGGGACAGCCTGAGAGCCCATTGAGCTCTCTTTGCATGGCAGTGGGCTGCTCTCCAGGATCTACCCTTGAGCAGGGATGCCTCTCAAGGATACTCCTTGGGGTTAAGAGATCCTTGTCACAACAGATTTGCGGTAAATGTCTATAGCATGCTATCTTCGAAATTGTAAACTTTACTGATGTAACTGTGCACAAAATCCCTTAGTCATAAACTGTTGACCGGGTCTGGGATGAGGATTGGATCCAGCTGCACCCAGATTCCTCTCAGAAAGAGCTTGGAAAGCAAGAGGTTCCAGTCTGAACCCTGTGACTCAGCAGGAGGATATCCTTGATAATTCTGTATATTTTCTTGAACCTCCACACAGTAAATAATAAGTGACCTTGCCATAGAGTCTCATGAAACCACTGTCCAAATCAAACTCATTACTTCACATTAGTCAAGTGTCAGCCCCCTCCCCAACTCGTTCCATGACAAAGTCAAGGTCAGAGGCAGGTGCTGAGTAAACAGCCTGAAATCTAGACATGTATACTGGATTGAGTTAAGTCCAGGCTTCTGTGCCAAGGTTCAAGAGACCCACTGATGTATGGATGTTGATGAGTCCAAAGAGTGAGCATGGAGGCATGTTTCACCAGTGAATGTTAATCATGGTTTCTGGAGAGGAAGAGCTGGATCTGTCATCTGGGTCGGTCAGGTTTATATTGGTCATGTTGGTCAAACAGCGGGTGCTGTTTGAATTTATGTCAATGCTGGTAAAGATATAGTTTTCCTATTTGTGTTGATCTCCGTAGATACCTATGTTTGCTCTGTTTATGTTTGTTTGTGTGTCTGTTTGCCTGTATATTTGCTTTTTTTGACATTCAGAAATATCTTAGGCCTTAAAGTCGTCCAAGTTTTTTTTTTCCTAACACTATGAGTTTTTTCCCTCAGTTTCCTCAAATTCCTCTCATTTTGCTGTTCATTGGGGCTACATATTTATGTCTTTCTTCACTGTCTGGATTAGGTCATTATCTATTATCTGTGCTTTTTAGAGAACAAGTTAAAGAAGTTAATATATAAAACACAGTAGGTGTTTTTGTTAAGTGGTTTTGGTAGCATCCAGATACACTATTTGATTTTTTATTGTCTGCTTCACCTCTAAAAGCAAGATTGCATAACCATATTAGTTAGCTTTGGTTTGAATGCAAAAGTGAAAGTGGAAAGAGGTAAATATTTGCTAATCTTATAATCTTGGAAGTATATATTTCTGAAAAATTTTCTTTTTAAACACATACTTGTCCTGAAGCTTCCTGTAATTCTCTTGGCTTGAGTATTGCCTTTTATTTGTTAATTTTTATTTGTTTTTCTTTTTTTATTAAAAAGATTGCATTTCCAAAGTTAATTCCAATATTAATGACCTGGTTATAGGTTATGCACTGGTAATTCTAACCAAGAGTCATTTTCAAGCATCGCTTATTTTCACTACATTTAAAAATTATTTACATTATTTTCACATAGCCTTTATTTAATCTTGGTAGTACACATCTCAGTTTGTCCCTGGGTTTCTTATTTCCCTAGCTGAAGGAAATATTCCTGAGTCTGGAAAATTCAGCTAGTATATATGCACATCTTTAGCTTTGATTGATTAAACTGTAGTGTGTGATTGCACTTTTTGAAAATGTATATCATCAAATAATCATATTGAGAAGAAATTCACCCCCCATCCACTCCTCTAATAGATATTCTGATATTTCATGTCAGAAAAATCTTGATGTTAAAATCTGCTGCAAGGTGCTGTGTGTAGCTGTGTCAAGATGGAGAACAAGATAGTTTTCTTGCATTAACTTGTGACCTTGAAGAAATTCACCCCCCATCCACTCCTCTAATAGATATTCTGATATTTCATGTCAGAAAAATCTTGATGTTAAAATCTGCTGCAAGGTGCTGTGTGTAGCTGTGTCAAGATGGAGAACAAGATAGTTTTCTTGCATTAACTTGTGACCTTGCACCTTACTTTGAGCAAGACCAAACTTTACTCAGCTTATTCCCTGCTAGATTTGACACTTATATGACAGTATGTTTGTAGTATGATTTTGAGACAATATATTTGAAAGTCATTCTGCTCCATCTTATCTGGGAAGTTTGAGCTATTCTGTGATTGCAAAAAATAACATAGCTGTAAGTGGGGAATAAGGAGACTGCTGAAAGGGTTCATGAGGAAATCATCCTACTTGTCAAATCAGAAAACCCATATTCATTTTATTGAATTATTTTAACATAATTTCATTAATCTGAAATATTTGTTTAGAAACCTCTCTTAGGATGGGATGACTTCCACTCTTGCGGACTATGGAGCGTGCCTAAGCAAACAGTGTTGAATAGGTACTTACACTAAGCTTAAGTGTAAACAACTCCATCCTCACTCTCACTTGAAATACTCAGTCCACAAATACCTTAGAGAAGAACATCTTTATGGAATACGCACAGGTAGTTTATATAGAGATTTTGTTGTGTCCTTGAAGTTGCTTTTCTGACTTTTTTTTAATAGAGTGAGGTAACATGTTACAGGTAGCAGGCTGAAAGAAAAAAAAAAAGTTCAATTTGTATTTCCAGAATACATTTACTTGTAAATTTAATCTCTGTGGTTATACTTTCAAGGATTGTTTTGGCCAACTTTTTATTTTTTCAATAGTTCAGCCTTTTCTTTTTATGGACAAGACAATGAAATATTAACTTGAATGATAAAATACACCCTTGTGGAGGAATTGCTTGGAAAACTGGGGGCCTAATAGAAGTTTTGGCATTGCAGAAGCTTGCTTGGGGTGAGACACAGTTGCCACTTCCAGGATGGCTGGTACACACGGACTCAGCTCCTCCACAGTTGCCTGGGCAACACAATCTGCCCTCGCAGCTGCAAAGGGGAGTAACGGAGGATGGAGCAGAGTGAAGACCCCGTGGCCAAACTCTGTTGCACTCCCTGTGCTGGGCCGCTGATAACCCATACAGCAGCTGTCCAATGGGAGATATACGATAAAAAGTCCGATGCTGAGCCAGAAAAGTAGCAAATCACTCCTTTCAGATGAACTTTACTTGAACTTTGCTCATTAGCCACTCGTTATAATGCCAAAACACACCTCTATCCCAAAAGTTACCTATCTCCGAGGTACGACCACCCATCACTGAGCATGCGCTCTAGATTTTCGATTGACTGAACCTTTAAATGAAAACGAGAAACTTTTCCACCAATCAATAACAATATTAAGTGTGACTCTAGTCACTCAAGCTCCACCTGAATGTAAAGAAAAGTATAAAAGGTGAACTAAGGATGAAGAGCTTGGGGGGAAGATTCCATTGTAACTTCTGGATCAGTTGCTGCGCTGATCCCCCCTTCACTCCACTTGGGTTGAGACACCGCCTGAGAAGACTAAGAACTGAGGCAGGGAAGACTCCATCGTAACTCTTGGGTCGGCTGATGCGCTGATTCCCCTTCCCTCCCCTCGGACTGGAACATCGCCTGAGAAGACTAACAACTGAGAGGGAAGAATCCATCATTGCTCTTGGGTCAGTCTACAGGCTGATCCCCCTTTCCTCCCCTCGGGTTGAGACACCGCCTGAGGAGACTCAAGACTGAGAGCCCTCTCCCATCTTCTAGGGTGAGTGATGATTACACATTTGTACATCAGAGCTAGCTAAAAAAACCCATGCTGTAGTAGAGAATTTCCTATACTGACATCCGAAAGCTGCTTTATAAATGTTACATTTGAATAAATCATACTGTTTGTGAACTCAGCTACTTGTCTGGGAGGGCGTGATCGGACCTACAGTTGACAGACTGTTCGTGAATCCGATACTGCCAGAATTGAGCTTATAGTTGCTTACACTCTTTGGGAACTCAATTCCCTTCTAGGAAGGCGATCGGACCTACGGTCCATAGGCTGTTTGTGAATCTGATACTAATTTGATATCTCCTTCCCCTCCTCCCCCCACTATTACGCCTTTCAAACTGCAGCATTTTCACAACAACCCTGCATATAACCTTCCAGATTTTGGATTGACTTAATAAAGAACTTACAGAATTTTAGTGTTCCCTTAAATGTTGATTCTCAAAATTGAGATATAAACATCATCATCATTTAAGATGTTCATTTTGGGGTTTTTTTTATTTTATTTTTTTTATCTTTGAGTTCACCCTTTATTTGAAGTAGAAGTAAGGAGAAGAAGCTCCACAGCACAGGGCATCACTTTCACTTCTGGGGATGAATGCATTGGAGGTAATTTTTAATTTGTAAACTCAGCAGGATTAAGCCTCTCCAGGAGCTTTGGAAAAACTATTTTTCAGATACCCTTTAAATGCATTCCAGCAGTCTGTGATGAGGCAGTTTCAAACATAAGGATCAAACATTGTCCTTTGCCTTATACACATCTTTGTATATAGACAAATCTCAATATCTTCATACATCTTGTGGCAAATAAAAGCAAAACAAACAAGAGAGTACATATTTCTTTTACAAGAGGGGGCATAAATTAAGAATAAATTTCCTTGGAATGAAATATGAACTGCAGGGCTGATTTAATGGCTATATGGTTTGTTCAGAAGGATAGATCTTCACTGAACTCAGGGTCAATCAATTGTTGCTTACCAAGTGACTTAGTAATTTAATTTTAATTTAATTTTAATAATTTATGCTTGGTCTGCAGTATTGACCATTGAAATCTTAGCTCTCATTGGCAGTGATTCTTTCAAATTCTTATTTAACAAGCAAAGAATATCCCTAATTTCCATATTTGTGAACTTCATGAGTGGTTATGAGCTTTGTATTACCAGGAAAAAAGACAAAACACTGATGGACTGGAAGTGGATCTAGGTAGGCATTTTCCTTAAATCCTGCATGTATTTAGGAAAGTAAAAAAAAAAAAAAAAAAAAAAAAAAAAATTTAGCTGCCAAGTCCTCTTTTAAATTGAAGACTAAATGTGCTTAAATCTGTAATTTCTGTAATTCAGATGTACCAAAAAAGCATTTATTGTTTAATGCTTAATTCTGATGACAGTTATTATACACTTACAATTTTTCATCAATAAATTTTCTTAAGAGTCTAAGTCAGATACTGAGAGATGGCAGAGATGAAAAGTATCCATAACATTAAAACACTAGTGCAGCAAAGAGCAAAGTCCTTGAAGAACATGGCAATACTCGGTCTGTTATTTGTAAAGTACCAGAAAATAGGAGCTCAAAAACATTGTAAGCGGGGTTATATTTCTTTGGAAGGGAAAAAGATCAAATAGTTGGACTGTTACAACATTGTATCTTCACAGAAAATCTTTCTGTGGATCATATGATTAATGAATTGCTGACCACCATCTTTCATTCAAGACCTCAGCAGTTAACACAATTGGCTAAGACAAAGAAGAACTCAATTTTAACTTCTCTGGCTAATGAGTTATGTCCTTGATCCTTCTCTTCCTCAGTGGATTTTGAGATAAGCATTTTTTCACAGAAAATTTGCTAATCTCTTCCTTAATGAGTGGAGTTTTCACAGAAGATCAGAGAGAGATCCAGATTATTATGCATACTTATTTCTATTTTCAAGAAGAGAGAACAATATATCTGGTATGCAGTCCTGGGCTGCTACTCTAATTCTATCACCTACACCAATCTATCTATCTTAGGACAACTGGTTTTACGTACCTTTTGGTCTGTGATATTCAGTGTAAGGACACCTCCGTTCATTAAGCTTCCCATGGCCTTTCCAGTTTGGAGTTTGGTTGGGGTGAAAATACGCTTACCACAAAAACAGAGTGAGAAATTTCTTCTGGAAAAGTAGATTATAGATCCATTTGAACTGCAATGCCTTGAAGAATTGTTGAAAAGACTTTTAAGCCTGGACATCTCAAGTACTGCATAGAAAAGCAGATGTTAAGTTGTGTACTAGGATAATGTGACCTCATCTTTCTCCTCATCTAACTTGACCTCAGAGTTCTGAGAAGAATTAGGACAGCTAGTATTAGCTCTCTTTTTCTTTTCCTCATACTGAAGGTTATTAAATTCACCTTTCTCTAAGAATGTACAGGTGAAAATATACTCTACTGAGTGTTAAGATTTGATTATATTATAGCTGTAGAACTATAAAATTGTGTCTACCTTATCTAAAATGTGAGAGTTTCTCTTCAAAAAGAGAGACAAAGTATCAGAATATTGCAGTGCACTTCAATAGCAAGTACTCAAAAAGTTCACTAATCAAAGAAGTTCACAGAGGTTGTTCAGGTGATACCTCTAGTACACATATATTTATATGTTCCAGACAAAACCGTACTGTTTGCTTTTCACGTGTCTTTTTGCTTATTAAAAATAGAATTTTCACAGAATCATTTTCTACCTTCTGTCAGTAAAAGTTCTAATAGTGGTGTGAACACTTCTTTCCTCTTCTCAATTTGAATTGCTCATGATTTGTGCTATAATCTGTCATACTAAAGAAGTTCACTGTTTTTCTTCTTCTAATGTGGAGATTTTTTTTTTTTTTCAAATTTTGCTACTCTTTTGTGAAGTAAGAGCCTAATCTAAAGACGGAATTTAAATTCATCCAACTGTTTGAAGTAAGTTATCAGTGGAATAAGAGACGATTTTCCCTTTATAATTGTAAGAAACTGGAATAAGATTTGAAAGGAAAAATCACAGAATCACAGAATAGTTGGGATGGACCTCTAGAGATCATCTAGTCCAACCACCCTGCTCAAACACCTAGAGCGCATGGCACAAGGTCACATCCAGCCAGATTTTGAAGATCTCCAGAAAAGGAGAATCCACAGACTGTTCCAGTGCTGTCATCTTAACAGTAAAGAAGTTCTTCCTCATATGGAGATGAAATTTCCTATATTTCAGTTTATATCCATTCCTCCTTGTTCTGCCACTGAGAATAGTTTGTCCCCATCTGCTTTATATTCTCCTCTCAGGTATATATTGAGGTATATATATCTCAGGTGCGTATATTCTCTCAATACATATTGATCAGATCCCCTCTCAGTCTTCTCTTCTCCAGGCTAAACAAGTCTAACTCTTTTAGACCTTCCTCATACAATAGCTGCTCCAGTCCCTTAATCCATAATCATCTTTGCTGCTCTACACTCGCCCTCTGTAGAAGTTCCATGTCCCTCTTACATGGAAGACCCCAGAACTACACACAAAATTTCAGGCATGGCCTCACCAGAGCTATCTAGGCGGGGGGAAGATCATCTCCCTCAACCTGCTGTTAACATTACCCCTAAAAAAAACCTTTATCAGACAATAGCAAGGTTTCTGATCTAGTATGTGAAATAGGTATAATTTATATAGTATTCTCTGAAAAATCATGTTAAAAGTGGTATACAGGAAAAGGAGAATAATCAGTTCTGAGAGAATAAGCAATTCTGTGAGAATAATCATTTGTCTAACATCAAGGTATAATTTCATGTCAAAAAACAAACAACAAACAAACAATCAAAAAAAACTACAGGCACTTGGAGAAGAGGTCAATGACTATGGCCTACAAAATCATGAATGATGTAGGCTGAGTGTTCACTTTCTTTTTCAATATAAGCACTAGGAAACATGAATAAAAGCTTCCAGGAGTCAGATAGAAGAAAGAGAGTTGTTTCTATGCACAAGTATTGCAGACCTGTGGAGGTACAAAATGTGGTTGAAGAGCAGACAAAACAAGAGTCTGGAAACAAAGTTCACAAACACTCCACCATGTTTAAATAACCAAACTACTTCAGCTCAGAAAACCCTGAGCTGAAAACATGCCTTCAACAGTATTATTGACCTTAAAATCACCATTTTTGGCCAATGTTTGAAACTGAATTCTGGTTTAGAACAAAGTCTAGTCCTGTGCTCAAAACCTTATTGGACAGTGTTATGCTATTACAATATGTCACAACATTCATATTTAGAGTGGTGAAGCTACAGGACCTCTGTATCTTGAGCTTCTTCACAACAATTAAAGAAATATTATTTTAAACATATATATGCACATATATATATATGAATATATGTATTTATAAGCTAAATTGTCATTCAAAAGTGATTTTGGAGCTGTGCAAAGACCTAGATGCTGCTTCAGTTTTGTTTCATAAACGGACATTCTCAACTCTTGGAAGTATTACAAGAACCTCTTTATTTGTGCATCAGTGGAGTTAATATCAGAAATCAATGCAGCTTCTGTGCTAGAATGAGTCCGAATTGGTGGCTTTGCTTGAAAAAAAAAAGGAAGCAGATAAGAAGACAAAGTTAGTTCAATGTCAGAGTTATTTTCCAAACTGCCCATATGAGACCTAAAATTGTATCTGAGGAACTTGGATCACACACTCACTGTCATCAGATGAGCTATTCTAATAGCTATAGAAGCTGACAATCTGGCCTCATAGCTTTACCACCACCTGTTACTGGCATGAAGCTGCAGCAGCTTCATGAACTTAAATTATTCAGTGATTTTTCATTCTGTTCATAATCTTGTGAGGAACTGTAACTATTAAAAAGTCATGGAAAATTAGATATACATAATGGACAGAGGTATAGCTCAAAGTTATTTTGTTTGGAGTTAAATAAAAATGTAAGTAAAGCATTTTATATGTAGAACTAACAAAATAATATTAAAAAATATAGTTTCCATGCCATTTTTCATTTTTTTTTCCTGTTTAAAAGTGATACTGAGAATATATGTAGGCATTCATAAACTTTTTTAAGGACTTATTGATATAAGAAGGTAGTATGCATTGATCTGTAGCCTCCACCAGGCACTGGAATCTGCAGATACTGCCATAGCTATTTTTCTTAGTAGACAAGTACTTGAATTATGCTGCAGTTTATAAAAGAAGCTTGAAGATATCCTACTATATAACTACTCCACAAAATTGCAAATTAAGGGTTCTCCTTTTTAAATAGATATGGAGAAAAAAATCTCCGGGGAATTTAATTGGTAGTTAAATATGTCCACGACTCCAGTTCTCTTCTCTTGACATTTAGCCCAGCTGTGCAGAGTTTGCTTACCTTTAACTGAAAGGATATCGCAAAACTAATTATATACCTGTTCCATTAAACAGTAAGGCAATTCATCCGCCTGTGTCTTTTCATATATAAACACAAGTAAATATTTTTGGTCCTTCTTCTCTTTTACTTCACAGAAATGTTTTAGAATGGCAGCTAGAGTAAAGACTTTATGTGATAAAGCCCTAGGAAGAAATGAATAATAATAATAAAGCTTTATGAATATCAAATTGGAGTGGAGGAGGTGAAGAGCGAGAAAGAGATCTTACAATCAATTTCTAGATGTACACCTATCTCATTTCACAGGATATCTAAGTTCGTCCTCTATATTTATATTGATTTTATCAAACACTAGCTATGTCTGTGCTTTGCCTTCAAATACAGTGAGGAGTTTCCTGGTAGCAGAGAGGCATGCTGTAATTTTATCCCAGAAATTCCATCTTTATACGAAGTCTTTACCTTAATTATGGAAGGAGTATAAGATAACTAATGCAAGCTTAATTGTCCAATTTTGGACCATCTAAATATATGAATTGCTCTGCAAAGAACAGCACCAATACCATGGGACTATCAATCTCTTCTGACACTTGAGACATATGATAGGCATCTTTAGTTTGTATGTATTTGTTGAAATGTTACAAATGTGATTGCTATATATTTACATATAAGGTAATACTCCTAAGGTTAAAAGCACAAAGCTAGCTCTTTTCTGGAGAGAACATATGCCTCTGAAGACAGCATTATTAGATTCACAACTGTACTAGTATTGCAGCATGAGGATTTTAACTCATACTTCAATATATAATATTACACAAAATGAATGTCCAGTTTTAATTATGTTGTCTATGTCTATGTTATACTATTTTCAAATTTCTAAAATCATTTTGTGTGTAAAATTGGTATTCTATAGATCAAAATTATTTTCTCTCTTTTACCATCATCTCACTCTGAATGTAGAGCAACATCTGCTAAGTTTCATCTTCCTTCTCTCTTTTATCTTATTTATATATGTATTTATTTTTAGTTCCCTAGTTTAGAATGTAAGGGAGGACTTTTGAGGGCCAGTTGAATAAATTGTCATGCAAAGACTCCTTCCAAAAACGTAGTCTACTACAGAATATTATAAAAGATTCCAGGGTGTTAAATATGGAGTCAAGATATCTGAGCTGTTTTCAACTTGTCATAAATTTATATTAATCCAAATAATGGAGTATAATTTTATCATATATCTATGCCTAGCAGTTTTTCTGCCTTGTACTTATTAAGATTGTTGTTTTTTATTTTTTCCTTCTGAATCTGCATGATATCTGAAACTCAAACTTCCTTGTTATCCTCTTTTCTTACTAAAATAATATTACTTTTTAAAAAATTGTGATTTCAATTTCATTATTTTTATTTTTACTTTAAGTAATTTAGGAAGCATATGTACACACTCAAAATTTAGGTAAAAAGGAATAGGAAATAATATTTGAACAATTTCTTGTTAGCATAATTTCTTTATAGAAGAAAAAAGTGGCTTTCTACAATTAGTGCTAGTGCAGATACAATCATCCTTGGTAACTAAAAGTTTTGAGAATTATGTATGCTTTTCCAGAAAGTTTCTCAGTATAGATCCACATATGTGCTGGTGACAGCTGGCAATGAAGTTTCAGAATGAGTCCCAACCTTCTAAACACTTTTTCCTTTTCTTTTTAAACAGACAAAAGAACATTCTAAGTCTTTTTTTTTTTTTTTTTTTTTTTTTTTTTTTTTTTTTTAAAAAAAAATTTTTTTTTTTTTTTTTTTTTTTTTTAGTTTGCATATTGAAACAAAAAGCTTTATTTACTAAGCTTTTTTTTTTTTATCTGAATAGCACAAAGAAAAGAGTTTGTGTATTAGATGTTAGTTTTCAGAAAGAATAGTTTGTGGTGTTTGAAATTGTAAACTAATAAACTAATTTTTTGGAGGAGATTTAAAATGAGTATCATCTATATATAAATTGGTTTTGGAACCAAAGGAGGGCATGCAGTCAGTATATATTATGTTAAGATTTTATCACATTGTCTAATGGATTAGATTATATTAAGTACTATAAAAGAGCATGAGATGTCTTCAATAGAAAGCAAAGTGAACTGAAACAGATAATTAATTACTTCAAATATTTTTTAACACAATACAGATAAAATGCATTTGCTATGCAAGTACATAACAAAATTTTCAGCATAATCTTGTGCATACCTGAAACAATGAATATGCTTTTCAATTGAGGTTTGAATATTTCTGAAATAAAGTGTCTGTTTTGCATACACCAAATCCCCGTGTTCTGTTAAAAGCAGCGAACTTCTGTTAATTTCCAGTAAACTAGTAATTTCCATACAAAAGTGCTTTCCTATAGTTAATAAAACTGTCACGGAATTGAGTTTTCAAATACAATCTTCATAGCTCCTTATGTGGACTGTCCAATGTATAGGAAAATGATATCACTAAGAAAGTGGACAAAATGGTGTGCTGAGAATTCTTGGGGAAGATCCCTGAGAATAATCTGTATCTTAACATATTGATGTCAAGAGGGCTGTTTTAAAGTCTCTTAACTAAGTTTTGTTTTAAAAGTAAATGTAATTAAGATTCCTGTATTCTATTTAATACCAACCCATATCCTTTCTAGAAAACAAGAACTGACCTGAAACTTGAAATACAATCTAAATTGTTTGCTTTTTATTACTTCATTAATTACTTTTTCATTACTTCATTAATTACTTTTCATTACTTGACCAGCTGCATAAGAAGAGAGAATTTTCCAGTGTTATTCCAAATTATTGAAATATTCAGACATTTAGATATGAAATTCTTATAGCTTTGAGGTGGAGCATACTCTTCTAAGGAGAGAGCATAGACTTCTTCCTAAGGTCAGTATTTGGATGCACAATATACAGCATATAGATAATGCTCAAATCACATCTGTGTATCCTAGAAATGACTGGAGAGAAAACAAATTAAAAGGCTCTTGTTCTAAGACTATCATACTGATGAACTGATGACAGGCTTTTTTTTTTTTCCCCCTCCAGAAAGAAGTCATCTATAAGAATACGAAATTGCTGTTTTGCGTTGTATTCCTTTAAGTATAATATAGTTATGTAACCCATGCAAATAAAATTCAGACTAATCAAAAGTCTATAACATGTATGGTCTATAGCCATGCTTATAATTTTCTGAGGTGATTTCAGATTACACGATTCTTTCAAACTGTATACAATGCACCAGTTCTATATGTACTCTCTTAAAGCAATTCCTCAGCTTGTAGTGATTATCTTCCTTTTTGGTATTTATTTCTTTGAACTTTCCCAGGCCTTCTCAAATATCAAAAGAATTTCAAAGGAAAGCATTGCTTGCTGTGCAAGTAGACTGAACGAGGCACTGAAAGGAACTCGGTCCAGTGAAGCAATGTCTACCCATTGTCCACAGCCATCTATTGATGATGCTTTCCACAAGGTTTGTGTTATAAATACCAATTAATTCCACGACAAAATAAAAGTAGCAGTGGTTTTGAGTGAGGTTGTTCTAAACCCTCCATTTCAGATTTTTGTTTCATAGCAGATGACTGGATTTAGCTACACAACAACTTAATAGAGCAAAGTTGTTTGATTTTGTAAGAGGATAGTAAGTAATTATGCAATAGAAATTTTAAACTGAACTGAAATTTTAAACTATCACTTCAGGAAGCATTTTTAAAAAGACGTTTTCTAAAACATACTTTTGATGTGACCATATATTCAAACATTTTGCCAAAAAAAAAAAGGTTGGAAGCTATAAAGTAGAAGTACTTTTTTAAATATTATAGTGAAAAGCATAAGAAATATTACTATTATTACTATTAATAATAAAAATAACTACTAGAACTGAATAAAATTCACCTCCACTCTTTCCAGACATGGTACTTACAGCTTTTGTCTTCAGAGATACTGTCTTAAAAGTGTATTAGCTCAAATCTCAAAGTTTCCTTTCTGTTTAACCAAAATGACTCTTTTCTTATGAGGAAGATGGAAGTCTCATTGATATTCTGTCACTTGACTGTTATGTTATGAACCTCTCCTGATATGAAGACCAAGGACATGGTGAGAGTTGTAGTCTCCTAGAAACGTATTTCCTGTACAATAGCTGCAAGAAGTTTGTGGAGCACTTCTGGAGAGAGCAAGAAACACTCGCAGGTCTGAAGAAAGATTTTTATTATTAGAGAGGTGAAAAAGAAGTAAGAAATGAACTAGTTTTCATATCATTCTGACTCGCTATTGGAACTCTGAATATCTTGGCTCTGACCTCTGCATTTCTAGAGTAAGTTTTTCTCTACCTTTATTTTTGCTTTGTGAAAATGACAGACATTGTGATTAAGGGAAAAGTTCAGTATAACCATGCACATATGCTGTTTCAGAAACTCTGAGTCTAAGAAGGGAGTATTTTCTGGTTTTCTTGATTGTAGGAAGGGAGTATTTGCTGGTCTTCTAGACAAAGAATACTAAATTACAAATCTGTCTTCCAAGTTGTTCCAATTCAGGATTGTTTGAACTGGGAATTTGCCTTATGTGCAGTAAAGTTCAGTATAATAATTAATATAGTTCTTGTCAATTATTCCTCTTTCTTTGTTAGAGGCTTAATTATTTTTTCAGTTAAAAACACAGGAAGTTCCATCTGCATGTGAGGAAGAACTTCTTTACAGTGAGGGTGACAGAGCCCTGGAGCAGGCTGCCCAGAGAGGTTTTGGAGTCTCCTTCTCTGGAGGTCTTCCAAACTCGCCCGGATGCCAGCCTGTGCCACATGCTCTAGGTGTCCCTGTGTGTGCAGGGACTAGATGATATCTAGAGGTCCCTTCCAACCTCAGCCATTGTGCAGTTCTGTGATTCTATATTTCCTTTTGCCTCCTGTTCCTCATAATTTTCTTACTCCACTAATAAAAGACAAAATAAATTAAAAAAAAATCTACTAAATCTAATTGTTATACCTGACATATCACAAGAAGAAAACCTTAAACATGGGAAAATGATTTTCAATTCACTGTAAAAGAAACTTTCTTCTGATAGGTTTAGAATTTTCATTCCTCAGGCAAGGTCTCCTCTCATTGGAATAACATGTATTATTGACATTCAAATAAAAATCTGCTGTTTTGTGTTTGTTGTATATCAACTTTGAATGTCACCTCATTTTCACAGTGATAATAAAGGTCACTCCTTTGGATAGAAAATTCTCAGCGGATCATACTTCTTCTGTTGTTACAAAATTAGCTGGACTTCAAATAAAAATACTTTCCTTCTTATCTTCCAAAGCATTGTTGTGGATAAAAGCTTACATATCTTTGAATAATATATGTTATCTCAGCAGCTTTTCTTCCTCTAAACTTCAGCAGTTAACATTTTTAAGTTATATAGTAACTTATACAGTTTTATGTCAACACCTTCAATATAGTATTACAGAGAAAAATGGTGTTTCATATTTTTTGGCAATAGACTTATTTTTACTGACAGAATTTATGTATATAATCATATACAGGCATAAAAATATGATGGTATAATAATAAAACAAAAAAAAAGAGGGTAAAAATTCATGAAAGCTTAGTATTTGAAAATAAAGTAAAAGATGATGCAAGTGTAGGTTTAAAATGTGGGGGGAGAAAATTAGCTTCAACAACTGTCCATAATACTGTAAATTTCCTCTAGCTCCGTAAGGCCTTAGTACTGAGTTGTGAGAGATATTGTAAAGGTATAGAATATAGACTCTCCATCATCAACTGGAGCTAGTTTATAATGTTTCTTACATAAGTTAGGAGACATTTAAAAATAAATTTCACTATCATATTTTCCAAGTCATTCTTCATTAGTTAGCACATCTCTACAGAAAATATTGTATGTCCTAAATTCTTATAGATCTTGGTAGATTAGAATTCTGCTTTCTGTGACAAATTAAACCTGGATTACTAACAAATATAATTATAGAAATATCATGACCTGTCCCTTCCCAGATTGAGCTTTTATTTATTTTTAGTCTCTAAATTATTCATAAATGCTTTTTGTGAGCAGTTTTTGATTTGCACATTGCTTAGGATTAATGTATTGCTAATATAGAAATGCTGAAACTTTCCACTTTGTTTGCTTGGGGCTTTAGCCATTTCTGATTATCAGTGACACAGAAGACAGTAGTTCCACATCATTTTAATTCCGGGCTACTTCTTTGATTATCTCCCTGTAGCTATCTCCCTGATTTTATTTTTGGAGAAGACATGCTGAAACTAGGAATATATTCTTACTTGTTACTTAAGGAAACATGCAATCATCATGAATTATGCATTATGTTCCTTTTACTCTGTGAGACATTTACTTTTCCCCAAGTACAGGACTACCGGACATTCTGAGGATGAGCTTGTTTATTCTGTTCATAGATCAAGATCTCTTTAGTAGAAATGTTACAAACAAATCAAATGTTTTCATTCAGATAGTCTAGTACTGCATTATGACTGACTAATAAGCTCCTACAATAGAAAGAGAGGAGGTGACCATGGCTGAGTATTGTTCAACTTTTGTTGAACTTATTGTTCAACTTATTGTTCCTGAGTTAATGAGAAGAGTGTGCGTATTTTCTTGAGTTACTCAGACCAGCATGGGGGAAATATATACGTGGCTCAATCAAACACAGACTGTAAAAACTGAACAAAATAATTTTTGAAGGGTACAATGTGTTTGAGCTGATTTCAACCCTCATATTCATTCCTGATGACTGAGGATGTCCAGGGTCATGATGGTGAGCTTATTATAAGACTGGCAATGGGAATATGTGAGAGAATTGCTCGAGAAAGAGGAAATTAGAGAAAAACTAGGGCCTAACAGAAGTTATGGCATTACAGATGCTTGCTTGAAATGAGAGACAGTTACCACTTCCAGAATGGCTGGTGTGTACGGAATCTACTTCTCCACAATTCCCATAACACACACTAATAAGAGTAAAAATAAAAGTAAAGGAGTTAAAAAAGAGTGGGGCAGAATGGAGACACCATGGCCAAACTTTGTTGGCTTCCCTGCAGAGGTGGTTATCTGATGGTGCTATGCAGTTGATGAGTGAAGGTGGAGGGTGGAGAAGAATGAAGATACTGTGGCCAAACGCTATTATATTCCTTGTAGAGAGGACAACCTGGTCTTACTGCTATCCTGCAGCTGATAAGCCACAGAGTGTGACAAGATGTCTGGTGCTGTGACAACAATGGTGGCAGATTAATCCCTTCCAAAAAGTACGAGAGTATGTATGACTAGAGTCACTCAAGCTCCACCTAAATCACAGAATCACAGAGTCGCAGAATGGTTAAGTTTGGTCTGTAGTTGTCCAGCTCCTCCCTCTTCCCCTTTTTGAAGACTGAGATGTTGGCTCTCTTCCAGTCCTCCAGCACCTCCCCTGCTCTCCACAACCTCTAAAAGATGATAGAAAGCAGTTGAGCAATAACTCCCATCAGTTCCTTCAGCACACTTGGGTGCGTCCCATATGGGCCCACAGGTTTATAGGTGTCCAGTTTGCCTAAGTGATCCCTAACCCTAACCTCCTCGACCAGTGGAAGGTCTTCCTCTCGCCTATTTAACTATATTTTTTCTGGGCTTTGTAATTTCCTGGCTAAGTTGTACTGTGTAAAATACCTTGTGTAAAATACCTATTGTAACATAGGGCAGCTTGCTCTGAGATTATAAATCACAAAGCACAATTTTTGTGATGTGCCATCCTACTCATTTTCACAAGTGTGATTCTGGTTCATCCGAAACAGTCTGATGCAAGAAATGTGTTAACATTTTCTGGTTTTCCTTTCATTCTTCAATCAAAATGCACTGATTCCTTCTTTCATATTTGATTTTTCTTAATAATATTGCTTTTTATGTTTCCTCTCTTTTTAGCCTACTTTACTGATCTTTTTCCTCCTTTTTGTTGCATGATAATATTGACTGGCCAAAAACATCATAGATTAGGCATTTTCAGTTCTTTGCCCTTCCTTCAAACATGCACTTCAGAACACAAAAACAAAAACAAATAAAAAATACATAATATAGCTAGATGGCCATGTGAGTCTTTATCTCACAGAGTTAATGTGAAAAGGAGTTTTGAGTGCTTTATGCTATCAAATTCTGAAGGTAAAGAAATTATGATTTAGAAAATATGTTTCCTTCTGAAAATTTACTGTGAAAAAGAATAGCAAAATTAAGCATTCAAGATAATATAATAAAATGAAAACTAACAATGTCTTCGTACTTCCTTACCCACCTTCAATTCAATAAATAAATTGTGTGGGTTTTTTCTTTGTATTTAATAATCATGACTGACATTAAAATAATCATCATAAAAAATGGAGTATATATTTTCGGATCATTTTAGCAAGATGAAATGATAAAATACTGCTAATTGATATATTTATTGATTTTTTTAAAGATCACAAAACCAGAAATTCTAGGTTAAGATTATATCTGAAAAAAAAAAAGAAAGAAAGGCCAAGCAAGGCCAAGCAAGGCCAAGCAAGGCCAGGCCAGGCCAGGCCAGGCCAGGCCAGGCCAGGCCAGGCCAGGCCAGGCCAGGCAAGGCCAGGCAAGGCAAGGCAAGGCAAGGCAAGGCAAGGCAAGGCAAGGCAAGGCAAGGCAAGGCAAGGCAAGGAAAGGCAAGGAAAGGAAAGGAAAGGAAAGGAAAGGAAAGGAAAGGAAAGGAAAGGAAAGGAAAGGAAAGGAAAGGAAAGGAAAGGAAAGACACAGTGATAGAGTTCCGTAAGTTTCTATACACATAAGCTATAGATTTTTATAGTTAAATCCTCTGTTCAGCTTTCAAGTAAAAAAAAACTTGTACAAATATTTTTTAAATCTAATTTCCCATGCATTACAAGAAAGAGTTTTTGAAAAGATTGGGCATATTATACTGGAGACATAGCCTTAGGTTACAAGTTATCATTCACAAGTCATGCTTACCTGATGTTCAGATATTATAAGTCTACACTCCAGTATATGTAGTTCTTAGAAAGTTGAGTGACCAAACAGTGTCAATGTCAGTATAAATGTGCTGATGGCTTTTTCAAATCTACTCAGACTCAGCTTGTCAGAGCTTTTTATTCTTTTAAATACATCTTTGCAACATTCATAATTGGTCATCATCTTATAGCTTCTCTGAATGAAATGTTACTTATCATATTCTACTTTTCTTGCTTACCCTCAAGAAGGAAATAGACCTCAGGAATTTCTACACAGAAGAACTACCTTTGCTTCTTGCAATTTTGCTTTATCTAAATTGCAGCAATTCACACAGCTTCATAGTAGGTAAAGTGAAGTTGCTAGAGATGTATTTTAGGGCAAAATGTATATTCTGACTAAGCTGTATAGGTCTGTGACAATGAAATTTGTTGAAACTTCTTGCCTTGTTCCAATAATATATTCTACTTTTTACTATATTATTAATCTGAACACATTCCAAAAAAATAAACAAAAATTACAAAGTCCTGCACCAGTATTCGTAGATAAATAATACAGTGTTGTTGTCTTTCTGACACCAAAAGAGATAGGGAAATATGGACTACCTTTGTGATATTCCTCCTTCATCTGACTTCGGATGAAATTCCTTTGATTATGACTCAGTAAGTGGATGATTTTTGAAACTGGTAATGATGATTTAAACCAAATTTTTAAAGATTTTTTTTGGATCATTTCAGATTGTTTCTTCTGTCATTCCATATACATGTAGAGAATGTCATTGAGTAGCTTAGCTTAATAAAGCATAAGCATTAAATACTTAGCTTGAGATTCAAGTTATGTTTTTTTAAATTCTATTAAAAAATTAAAGTGGAAAATCATGATTTTCATGTGATTTCACATTAATGTTTTCATGTTAAAAATCATGTTAAATTTCCTTCCACATATATAATTT
This sequence comes from Nothoprocta perdicaria, assembly GCF_003342845.1. Lineage (NCBI taxonomy): Eukaryota > Metazoa > Chordata > Aves > Tinamiformes > Tinamidae > Nothoprocta > Nothoprocta perdicaria. The sequence goes on from NW_020455442.1 coordinate 732,857, forward strand.
TAAGTGACACAGATTAAGGAATGATGGTTTTTGGCAGCTTTCATTTTTTCGCCTTACTGTATACACATCTCTAAACAACAAATACAAATTTATGGCACTTAGAAGATTTGAAAATATATACCTGGAACAGGGCTATATTATATTTTTTTGTCTTCTCTTTTCTTATGTTTCAAAATATTATTACTTTAGATAATCATGATATTCTAGCAAGATTTTGAGCATATATAATCGCAAATATTTGAAACATTTTTTTTCCCAGGTTTTCTAGTAACATTTTGAGTTGATAAATTAGAAAAATTATGGTAGAGTTTCCCATCGTCTGAGGTCTACACTGTAGACTCGAATACAAGCACAGAAACAAAATGTATTATTCACTAAAACACGAGGCAGGATACTATTAGAATTGAAGGAGACTATGGTTTCCATGACTCTCACTGGTTCTGCTGAGTTTATAAACTCCTCCATCATAACTATGAGACTTAGAAATTCCTCAATATTAGCAAAGCTTACAAACATATATTCTATGCTGGACATTTTCTTGCATCTGATTATCAGTGTATGTAAATTACATTCAAAGTTCTTCAGCTTTCTAAGAGTTAATATGCATTATTTATATATCCTATCTTTTTCACTGTCATCAAAATATTGATGAAACCTAAGAGATTTATGATATTCCAGGCATCTCTCTTTTAATAAAAACATAATCTGTATTAATTTACCTGTATTAATATTATATATCTATATTGATATTCCAAAATGTGTTTCTAAAATACATGTTGAGTTGAGATGACAGTAAGTTGAGCCTGTCTGGTGTAGCCAAAAGTTAGAAACACATCCTATTCCCAAGTTAGCTGTTAAAAGCCTTTTCAATACATTCATTCCTTGCCATTGCTGATTTTTCTCCAGGGAGCTCTGAGTATCTGGCTCATTAGGTAGTGCTTCTCTTCCCAGTCATGAAAGACAGAAGCAGGATGTCTTCACTCCCCATAATTAGAAATGTCTCTTACCCTGGGGACAGTGGGATGCAGCCAAACTAGAAATATATAAACCTTACTTAAATCTTTCGCTTTTGTTCCATCTTCACAGTGAAGCATAATAGCAGCATAACACAAGGTTTTGAAACAATGTGCAACAAATATACCAGAATTTCAGGCTTTTTTTTTTTTTTAATTGATGCATAAATGCAATACAGTGTTTTTGTGCATTTGTGTACCTGTGCCATAGCTCTCTGTTGGAATTTTGCTGGTTGTTCCCAAGCTTGTAAATATGACTATGTACTAAATTGGGTTGAGCTTATAAAGCAGCCCAAAATTACTACACAGTTTCTTTTAAGATAGTAGGCATTTTTTAATGTTTTGCAACATAAAACAAAAAAAATATGCTGGTCTTGCTAGCATTATGGTAATGAGCAACTTGTAGTCTTCTTGTCTTGCATGTGATATTTTTCTCTTAAACATCATTTGTGTTATTAAAGTGCAATCTTCACTGCATACACTCACACTAAAGCACACATATTTACTACAGAATTTTCTGTTGTGATTCTCATCAGGTTCTCATAAGGAAGGAAATATTGCCCAAGGTAATTGGTTGTTTTTCATTTGATATTATACCCTGACTGTATTTGGCAAAACGTGCTTGCTGCTGCTTTTACCTGAGATATTCTTGTCTCTGCTTCACACTTGTGAAAATCAATTGAAGCAATGAAGTCCTGCCATGTGCCTGCATCTGTGCTTTTTACAGCAGCTTCACTAAAAGTCTCTTGAGATCCTCACTTTGCACTTTTCTAGCCTAAAATGGGCTTTTTGAATGTTTCACTTCAGTTAGCATTCAGTGATGAGAAGCTGTCTGCAATCTTTGAGATTTAATAAAGGAGCTACCATAGGATTTCCTTTAGCTTACTTCCCAAAAGAAAAATCCTTATGAAGAAAACTGATTCCCAGTTAATGCTATTTTTATTCATAAAAAAGCATTTCTGCATAGTTACTGTTGAGGAACCTCATAAATACAATTAGTATTCAGAGTTTTCTGAGTTTCAGTCAGTCTTTCCTGGTTGTGAATGATCCAGTTGATGCTCTGTCACTGCTAATTATCAACATGCTCTAATATTACTTTTCTGTAAGTATATCTCACATTATCTCATGCTTCAAGACCTTCAAAGTACCTGCCTGTTATTCTTATGTCAGGAGTATAAGCAATTATTTGGGATAAGGCCAGCATTTCTTCTTAGTTTGTGTTGTATTTCAGGCAGTATTTCACATTTTCTGCCTTGCACTATTTAAATCAAAAATCGGGCATAAATAAAGACATAATGTTGTGTGCCAAAGCACATCTGAAAACTAGAGATACTATAGACTACTATACTAGAACTATATACTAGAATAGAGAAAGTCAAAGCAGAAAAAAACATTAAATAGTTGCAGTGTATAGCATCTATTACTCACTTGCTTTACATTCATGTTTTATCAACAGAATAGCTATATACTGGTACCTATAAAAACAAATGAAAACATTTTCCTTCTTGGAGAATTTCTGTTACACAAAGAAAAACACATATTTCTGAAAATAAGTAATTTAAAATATCCTGATTATTATTTTAAGGATTGAACCTATTAAAAATAATGCTTACTCTTAAAGTAAGTACTCTTACACTTTTAAAAAATATGGTTTTGTAGTTTTTCATTGCATGAAAGGTCTCCTTTAATAGACAGATGATTATACCACAATACCTGGCAGTCCTGTAAAATATGCCCCTATGCTAGTCTTTTAGAATCTTCTCAGTGACTAATCTTGTCAATGATAAAAATGTCTTTTTTTTTTTTCTTTTCTCCCAGATTGACAGTCACAGTTTATCATTTCAGTAAATGTATTTTCTCCTTTGGAAAAATGACAAGGAATAAGTTCCTGGTAGCTAATGGCTGTTATCACTTCAGCTTTACAGATGATAGATTTTCTTCTAAATATCCTCAAGGGTGATCTTTTCTGTCAGTGTCTACCTTGTATTCATCTTCTGAATTTAGATATGGTTGATAGAAATTTCCAGTGCCTTCACCGAGATTAGTCTTTTCACTCACTTAGACAATCATTCAACTTTTTTCTGATAATATTGTAAGGGACATCCTCTGTGAGACTGGCTTGTAGGAAAATGATTCCCTAATTTTATCCATTATTTCTGGGGAAAAGGCAGGAAAAAAAAGCTCTTTGGTAAAAAAAAAAAAAAGTGGAGGGATGTGTGTTAGGATTGCATTAGATTTTTTTCTTCTCGGATACAGTGTTTTGACAAATACATTTATTTGTCTCTAGGAATTATTTTTAATCCTAAAATTAGGAATATGAAATGATTAAAACAAATTTTCTTATAATTTTAGTGTAAATCCCAACTTTCAACAATATGCACCTCATTTTCTATCAGTCTTTTTTTCCAGTTTGATAATCAAAAGTATGCTAAAAATACCATTTCTGGCTGGAAGATTATTTCAAATGTGAAAAAGAGCTACTATTTCAAGTTTTTAAAAAAATCTTTTATTTTTATTATTTTATTTTTCAGACAAAAAGACTCAATCATACTTAGCAGATATTTGTGTTTTGCTAGAGAAAATTTCTTGTAAAATACAAAAGAAAATGTGTTTGTTATGGAATTACAGATAAAAAATAGAGATTCTGGAAGATTTGAAATTTCATGTTTGACTTGTTTTCCTTGCATGCAGTGTGCCTCTGTGACACATGCCTATAGAAGACAGAAGGGTCACTTTAGTATTCCAGCTGCAGCATGCAGACCTTGGATCTTGGCCTTAATAGAGCTTGTCATGAAGGCTAAGTCATGTGAAGTCAACATATGAATGCAGTCTCACCAGTATTTCCTTTAGGCACTATTTTATCACTGAGAATGTTTAAATAAAAGACAGTTGATAGAGCAATGATCATCTACAGCTCTCATATATCTTACAAAGTAAGAGAGAAGAACAGGAAAATAAGATAGTCATGAGAGATGAGCAGGGCTGAATCATGAGATCTCCTATGGCTTCAAATCAAAGCATTGAAAATCTAAAATGGATTAAATGACTAAGTGTAAGAGAAGTTTTTAAAGTTGGTCAAGTCACATGAATTAAAACAATTTAAATACATTTGAAAAATCAATAGCATGGTAATATAGAAACGTCTTCTTAATGAATATCTCCAGAAATGGTAGACAAGTTTTTCTGCTACATAGAGCAGAAGGAAAGCTGATGCTGAGAAGGCAGAATGTACTTATTTATTTAAATTAAATCTTTGCAAAATAAGTAACTGTGTTTGGCTGTCTAGCAGTATCAAGGACAGACTGATAAGACAAGGATATAACAGTTTAGACAGTGCTTACATAAAACAGATATTTTCAAATATACTATGATGAAATTTACACAAGGGTAACAAGAACATAAAGTTATTATATTTGGGAACCTATGGACCATTGGCAAAAGTTTCTAGAAGACTAGAAAGAAAAAGAAAGCATAATGCATACCTTAGAAGAAAGTATATAAGGAAGGCAGGCAATTTTTATTGTGCAAAGGGAAAAAATAATGGAAGTACTCAAGAGGTCAACAAAAAGGTAAAGTAATAACTAGTATTGATTTTTCAAGGATAAATAATGTCAAAACAATTGTTGTTATCAATATAATATCAAGAGTATCAAACCTTTTCAAGCCTTGTTGATGCAGGAGAAACAGAAGTCACGATAATGACATTGGGAGATTAAACTAAATGACTGTGACTTGTAAGATACCGTCTTCCACTGAGATGCATGCTTTTTGACCATTAACATTAATATAAGCCCAACAAGTACTACCACACAAAAAATAACTGGCATTGTGTATTGGTTCTGAAAAAAAAGAGAACAGAAAAAAACTATTTGCAGAGATTTTGAATAATATATATAGAACTCATTTAAAAATAAAACAATTTGAAATTATTGTTCAATACATAAAAATGTAAAATGATATCAAGAAAATTAGACCAAAATAAATAGGAAAATAGAATATTTAATACTTTAAAAATACTTCAGACATTCAGAATAATGTGAAATGAATTGAAACCTTAATGTCTGTAACAAATTCACAAATTCTTTCAGTTGTATAAAACAGTGAATTAAATTGGTATGCTTATATTTTTTATCAGTCAAAATAAATTCTGAATGGAAATATGTATACATATATATATTCCCATCCCACATGAGCCACCTTCAATTTTGAATCATTTGTTTTATTATCAATTTCCATGCCATCATTAATTAAATCATTCATGTCTTTTTTTTTTTAATTTATTATTTTGAAGACATTAATCATACTATCATGGGAACACTAAAATAAATATTCAGCTACCATAAAGGCTGATATGAAGTTCTGCATCAGTAGCAACTTTGCAAAATGTGCAGAAATTTCCAGAAGAATTGGACACACCAGTATTTTCCATTCTATAGATCAATACCAAGATATTTCAATACTTGAATCTTTTCTATACGTAAAAACATCCAAATTTTAAACCTCCCTTTCAAGGGAAAATATCTCAAAAATAAACTGCAAAAAAAAAGATGATAATAATAAAAAAGAATAGTATGTGTCGTAGTTTGCCTTATATTATTATGCCATGCCAAAACATTCCAATATTCCAACATGTGAATAAGTACTTCACAATTTTTTCTTATTATTGGGTTAAATAGTACAGGAGTGATGAGATTTTTTTTTTCCTTATCTCAGAACATGATACCAAACATGTCTTTCATTTTCTCATGAAGCTGCTACATCTGGGATTACCTAATGGCATAGCATTAACCTGAGGCTGAGACCTGGGTTCAGTTTTGTGCCCTGTAGCTGACTTCCCCTTTAATAGATCTCTAATTTCTGTAAGAATCATCCTTCCTGCTGAAGTGGGGCAGTTTGTTATGCCATGTAAGGGAATCACAGTAATGAAATCATACTCAATCTTGCTACCTTTGTAGATCAAATTAATTCACAGGGTTTTTTTTTTTTTTTTGAGAGAGAGAGTTTTGAAAACTGAGTCCTCTTTGTTCCTCAAAGTGGGCACTGAGCTGTGACTTGCCCGATATCACATAGAGAAGTTTAATTAGTGAAAGCATGTAGTCATATAAGTCCTATCCTTGTTCTTCTGAAATGAACGTTATGTAGTTCATGTCTGCTTTGCCACATTCATAGTGAGTCAACATGGTAATTCTCAGCCTAAAGAGGTCATATTGTTGCAAGTCATATTTAGCTGGCTATCTAAGGAAATATAAATGAAATTTATAGTAAAAATAAACTATGTGAACAACAAAGTAGTAAATGTTATGAATTATGATCAATATGGTTGTAAATGTGGATAAAGAATACGGTTCCTTTTATTTTTCATTTCTAACAGTGCACAAACATGAAAACATAGGTAGACACTGGAAAAGATGAAAAAAAAGTTTTAAGAACAATACTTGAACGGACTTCAATGATATATATATTATTTTCAGAACAGTCAGACTTATTTGTAGTATTTCTCTCATCTTAGATTTCCTCATGCCTGATGGATAAGGATCACTAAGTGTTCACTAAGGATCACTAAGTGTTTTCACAGTCTCAACATTTTAATATCAGGATGATTTTTTTTTTAATGGCAATTTTAACACATAGTTTATTTCCACATAGTTTTATTTCATTTCTTTAATAACAGATCCCCTTATAAAATGAGTAGAAAAATGGCACAGAATTAATCAATTCTCATAACAACTGTAAGGCTGTATTATAATGAGATTGGAAGAGAGGATAAAACGTATCTGTTCTGAGGATAAGGAATGAAAATAGGAAATAGTTATGAAATTATCCGTCTCCTCATTCTCATGATGTTAAATTTTTGTTCATTTCTGATGCTATATGTCGGAAATGGGTGAATACACAACTTTTTCTCTTGTGATTATATTCAGGTTAATACAGCAATGCACTCTGAATCTTTCTGGACTTTACATCGATCTATAATATTCTTTTTATTTTGGGAAAGCATGATCACTATTAAAAAAAAAAAACAAGAAAACTAATCCATAAAGTTGGAAATACCTGTAAGAAAAATGTTAAATTTTCTGTTACAAGTAGAGTCTCTCTGCTTTTACCAGTGAAGTGTGAAATTTCATAATGTTAATTTTAAAAGCTACCTTTCAACAACTTGTTGTGGAGAGATTGTTTCAGGGGAACAAATCCCCATGGAGGCTGATCATTGGAATTTCTTGATGAACTGAAATACAAGTTGGGATTTAACTGTCTCCAAACACTGCTGGACTTCCAGCAGTGCAACCAATGGCACTGAAATATCAGAAACTGCTGATCTCAAATATACTATAATTCACGTGAAATTAAAAGCAAAATATTTTGCACGTTTTGTTACTCAAACACTGGTACATGTGTTTGAGTCTGAAGTGATATAAAAGTCTACTTTATTTACATTTTCCTCTTAAAGAATGTATTAATATTTTTGTTTTGTCAGCTGACAGTTTTAAGGCCAAGGAAATAGTATTTGAGAAAATAATAATAATAATAATAATAATAATAATAATAATAATAATAATAATGTAAATTCTTTCTTATTCTTAGGGATGCTGAAGTGAATGTACCAAGATAGATCAGAACATTACCTCTTCTAACTGGTCCTAGTATGTTAAGACTGTAGATAAAGCACAGTCCTATGTGTCTGTGTAATTATTTGAATATAGATAAGTTTGAGTGATCTAAAAGGAGGTTTTAAACTGATAATTTGAAAATTCTGTGTAACAATCTTTTTTTTTTCTTTTTTTTTCTTTTTTTTTCAGCCATGATAGAAATAAGAGAGGAAAATTCTTGAATTGACTTGGCATAGTGATAAGTGCACCTGCCTGGATGCTTTTTTTTTTTTTTTTTTCCCCTTCTGTCTTCTATTTATTTATTTATTATTTATTTATTTATTTGCATCATCATCATTAAAAAGACTTTGACCACTGCAAATCTGTGCTGACTGAAGGGAAATAACGATTTATTAATAAAGGTATCATAAAAAAATAACTAACAATGTAACATTGCATCATACAAGTATGTTTTCAAAGAAAAGTTAGGTAAATGGAAAAGCACAGAAGACATAATTCTAGAAAATACCACTACCGCATGTTTGTTTTTCTATCTTTTTTTTTTGTTGATTTTTATAAATATTAAAAAAAAATAAAATAAAAATAGGATATGTTGTAAGAAGTACTCTTCAATTCTAGAAAGCCTAGGAGGAAAACACTATTTACAGTATTCAAAAAATCAGAAGTCTTTTCCTTTTCTCTTGTAGTTAGTCATCATAATAATGCAATAACTTTGGATTCATCATGTTTTATTTTAATGCAACAGAATATGGTTGTCTCTGATTATTGCAGGATTACATTAAAGGTTATACTATGTTCTGACAATAGGTTCTGCAGGGGTAATTCATGTTATCCAAAGAAAGCAGATTCAACCAAAATAAATTTATGCCTCAATCTAGGACATAAATGGAGAGAGAACAGTGTCATTATTCCAAAATATAGCATAAAATGTCTGGAATATAAATTAATGGACTAGTCCAAGTCAAGGAGTTTCATTACATGAAACAGGTCGTCAGTTTTGGCCAGAGATATGTAAGAAATGTAAATACCTAATTTATATTTATAAAGCATAACACACAATCCTTCACTTTTATAAAACATAATACACAATCCTTCACTTTAATACTACGTTGGTGGTCATGTACAACATTTTTTCACAACTTTTCTGATTTTTTTCACATTCACATTCACAAGCAGTTGATGTTATGAAGCAATGCAAGAGGGAGAAAATACAAGAATCTGTTTAAAAATAATATTCTCCTTCTAGAAATTCTACTTTGTTTGAGCAATAAAGATACAATGAATGCTTTTCTTAACAAAACAATACGAAAGTTCTTTTGGGCTTTCATAGACATTGTGAATACATATTCATTTGCATATTTTTATATAGGCACTGTACATGAATTGATTTTAAAGATACTGGATAAAACTTTAAGATACAGTATGTTATCATCTGTTAGATATAAAAGCATTATGGTTTTAATTCTCTAAGTCCAGGCACAGAAAGAAATAAAAAAAAAAAAAAAAAAAAAAAAAAAAAGAGCAATGTGGTAAGAATGTGTAGATTAAGTAAATGGCTATTAATGAGTTTTGGCTAACTCATTGTCAGTTCTCCACCTTTCGTTTCTTGTCTCTGTTTTTCCTTCCATCTGGCTTATATTTTTAGCCACCTAGAAATTATGCAACATGACTTAGTAGCCACATAAATTACTTCTATATGTGCTCAAATTGGATCTGTCTTGTTCTACAGTCAGATTTTATAAGGGATAAGTTTCTTCTTTGAAGTATTTTAGAGAGAATAAAATACCTTTTTTTCTTTTACCATACAGGTCATCCATTTTTCTCCTGGAAGAGGATATAGTGTTATGGCTTCCTCATTAGACTGAAAGTTATTCTGCCTATAAATCTGTAAATGCCTTGGAGCCATTTGTTGAGCTTGGTTCATTTGCAAGAAACTTTTTAGCTCAAATCTCTCTTTCTCTTAATGAAATCTGTGTTTTCAGTAGCTTGTTGTGTTATTTCTATGTGATAAGTATCTTTCAATATAAAGTCCACTGTCATGATTAAATACATCCATGATACAAACATCTAATATTCTGATTAATTTAGCTTATTATTTGCACTTGAATAATACTAGGCATAACATTAAATAAACAGTTTAGTGCAGAAACTGACTGATACTCAAACTTTTCCTTTTATGAATATCATTCATAATACTAATAAGATACTAAGTTATCAAAGTGATGATAAAAAGTTAATATATAAATACAAAAAAAAAAATTGCTGCACTATATTCTTCCTTCTAATTCTATGTAGACTATGTAGATATTTATGTAGATTACATTCTGAAAAACTCAAGTCTTAGGTTATGTTTTTTTCAAAAAAGAGTTTTCCCTATGGATTATGCTTATTGTTTACAGATTTCCTGTTCCGGGATTTTCCTCTTTTGCTTCTATCAATCTGTGGACCATGGCAGTTTTAGAAAACTTGATCTTTCTTCCCAAAAATGTAACTTTTTGAATCACTTACTACCATTCTCAAAAGTCTTCTTATTGTATATACTTTAGATATTGTTCAACAGCCTGGCATTCTGATGCTTGTTAAATACTAAGTAACACTGTCCTCTTTTGCCATTTGCTCTCAGTATGGAAGAGGATATGCACATTCTTAGAAGTTTTGCAATATAGGGATATGATTATTGTGTTCCTTGTCCTTGGAGTAATTGCTTGGAACTATGTCATAAATTACAATAAGAAAAAACAAACTTTTGGAAGTCTTGTTGACATATATTTGACTGATTTTCCTACTGAGAAATTAAATCCAAAGACAATTTCTGCGTACTAATGCCATTTGTCAGTTACCTCTTTGAGGATTAGACTTACTGTGTTTGAATCAATTCCCTGCATATTAGTTTTTACTGCTGTTTTGGATGCTGCAGAGTATCTCACCATCCTCTAGTTTCAACTCCCCAAAGACATGAATCTCCCAGAGGCTCAGGAACATGAGTATAGTTTCACATTTGTATACTTTGACATTTAAAACATCTCTGTTGCATCTTCCTCCTTTGCTGTTGTCATGGTTTTAATGTTGCATTGGAGGTTGTTATTGTTGCTTTTGCTTTTTCACCCTCTTCGGTCTTATCTTTACATATTTTCCTCATGATGATAAAATAATAAGGCATATTATCAATATCATCATCAAGATGATGAGACTAGTAAGAATAAGTAAGACTAGCTAATTCAGCATTTACTTTATGAGACCCCCAATTTGCTACCAGATAAAGGATTTTTAGGCTAGAAGTCATGGTCAATGTCCTTTCTCAAGACAAGGCAATTATAAGCCTGTACTGAGTGTCATCCTTCTGCATAGATAATTAATTGAACTGTGTCTCAAGTCTTATCACATAGATATTTCTTCTCTCTTCTTATCTGAGTAGAAAAGATTCCATAATTCCATAATTCCATAATTCAACATCAGCTAATCACATTTTGAATTGTCTTCCTCCAATTGCTTTTCTTTTATCCAGCTTTTGGGCTTTTATCTGAATAAGTGCAAGAGGAGAAGGAGCTTGTACATCTTATGTATTTGATGTTGGTGTTACTCTCTAACTATGAACATTCTACCACTTTTATAAAAGCACATTTCCAGGTGGATAATAAATCATTTTTAGCTAGACCAACTTGGCCCCTAATAATAAGATATATAAGTATGAACATTTCTTGATGTCTCCTCATTCCTTGAACAGCAAACTCATTTCATTTTCTTGTCCTGCAAGATTTTACACGTGAAGGAAAATAAGCAGTTGAAGAGAATAATTTGCCTCACTCAATTTTCACTTCAATCTTAGCGTTCCTGTATTGCTGGAGAAAGAGCTAGCCACATACTTGATTATTATATGATTAAATCGGAGGGAAGAAAATCCAGGCAAGTTCATTGTTCATGTTATAGCACTGAAAATAGTTTAATATGGTATGTGTAAGACCAAAATTTCATGCAGGTCTCCTGATAAAGAAAGAAACATTTCTATTTAAGTTAGGAATCTGTACAATGGAAATATAATAGTTATCAGTGAAATTAAACTATGAGAGCATGCATAGCTGTCCTTCTGTTTCCCCTCAGCAATGGCATTTTAGTATTCAGTAATCAATCATTTTGTAGACAAAAATCATTTTATTTATTCTGGGCTGAGGTACAGTAGATGATAGAACAAGCCTGTAGACTGATCTTATCAGACACTTACCTTACCCATTTATCACTTGTCTTACCGTGTGTCTGATTTATATTTGTTTCATTAAATTCTATGATGCATGCCACTATCAGAGCAGACTTCCACTGGCTTGTGCTATCTCTGTATATAATTATTGTCAGAGTATATACGACTTTTGACACAGGTCAGGATGCCATTCAAAATAATAAGAGCAGCTGTTCATGACAGCTCTTGTATCTGTTTTGGGGAGCCTGGAAAACCTGAGAATCCAAGTTCAGCCTGAGAGTTCAGGTTTTCTTTCTGCTTATTTCTGCTCATTGAAGAGATAGGAGCCAGAAAATTCTGCAAGTTGCCTATAAAATTTATATATTTTGTTTTATAAATATCACATTTGTGATATTTATATACACACATGTCATGTGTGTGTGTCACATCAAGAAAATAGGTGTTAACATTTTTCCTTTACAAAATACTATTACAATTAAACTTTACTAAAAAACTATTATGACCATAATTCATTTAGTATAGTCATTGTAAAAGTAATTCTGACATATCTACTACTATCTATAAAATTTTACATTTAAAGTATCCTATATGCTTCTTTCAAAGCATTTTTGTAAAGAACATGATAAAAATAGGTCTTCACAGAAAAAGTGTCAGACTAGTATGTGGCAGACCAGCGGGAAAAGCTGAAATTCATTGTGTGAAATGTTACTCGATAAAGGTTGAGAAGTACATTTCAATTTTTAGAGCTAATCAGTAGGTGAGCTGAGAACAGGGCCTTGGATTTCAACACCTTCCACACCCAGTTCATGCATCAAGCTTGGCATTTCTCAGATATAGGTGAAAATATGTCCTGGTTGATTCAGATTAATTCTATGGGAAAAGAGCTGCTACCCATGCATATGCAGTGATCATAATTTCCTTCAAAGGGCATGAAAAAACAAACTGTAAATAATAAAGAGGTATGAAAATGTTAAATTCAACCTTGGTTTCAAAATCAGTGAACCACTTTCCATCACGCTTTTAAGCTATTCAAGCTGAAAAGAGAGTAAAAATTATGGTATAAATTCTGCAAATAGTATATATTAGCTGATACTCTGTCACAGGATAGATATAACCAATCTTATCTCTTTTCCTCCTGTGGAATTCAGAAGATGGCATTTAATAATTCAGAGATACTTAGCGTTGCACAGGTAAGCTGTTTTAGCAAAGCAGTATTTTTTTTTTCTCCGAGTGTTATATTTGCAGTATAGAAAACAATACATTCCAAGCCTCATAGAAGCATGTGTTTAAGTAGCAAGCACTATTAATTTATATTAAATCAACATGCAACACTGGTACAGAACAAAGCAGTGTAGCATTTAATGAACTGACCTTATTACTGAATAAAATCTTTCTACTTAGGCCTTTTGGAATAATCTGATATGATTTTTTATAAAACAAATCAAGATTGCTTTAGTGTTCTGCTCCAGTAGGTAATTCTTTACCATGGCTAACAAAGGCACAGAGTGCAAAAAAAAATGTATACTAATAAGCTTTTTCTCAAATCGTATTTCTCAAGAGTTAGCATAAGAATGCTGTAATAAAGCAGTTACTCCTCAAAGTGACTGAAATAAGTAACACACAAGTGATGCATAAGTAGATAAGCAGCAGGTGAATTACAGCTATGAATGCAATGAAGTTGAAATCTTAGGATTAGCAATGACTTTTTCATGTCCTTTACTTGTCCTCTGTGAAAAATGGATCAAATAATCCCATAGAGCAATAGTCATTTATACACAGCACTTACAAGTCCCTTGAAGTTAATTTTTAATGGCTGGCAGCATGAAGGTCTCAGAAGCTGGAAGCTCCTTTTGAAGGAATTTTTTTCCAGGTCTATGGCAGTAAGATTCTACTCTTTGAAGCCCTTCAGTCCATTCCTGTCTGGTCTAAGTCATAATTCTGTGCATAACAGGCATTCTTTGAATATAAAAAAAAAGAACATAAAGCATCCCAGTGATTCATTTTCAGTCGTGCCTATATTGAACATTTGCAGGACTTGATGAAAGTTCTTATGTGAGATATTGGATGACAATACAAAAGCATAGAATATCATGGAAACTGAACTGATTGATATTTCGCCTACACTGTAAAAATATGCACTTTTTACAGAATCATAGAATCATTATGGTTGGGAAAGACCTTCAAGGTCATCAAGTCCAACTGTAAACCCTTTGACACCATGCCTGCTAAACCATGTCCCTGAGTGCCTCATCTACACTTTTCTTGAACACTGCCAGAGAGGGTGATTCCACCACTTCCCTGGACAGCCTGTTCCAATGCTTGAATACTCTTTCCATGCAGAAACTCTTCCTAATGTCTAACCTGAACCTCCCCTGGCACAATCTGAGGCCACTTCCTCTTGCTCTATATTTAGTTATTCTGGAGTAATTTGTACATTCTTTGGTAAGTACATTCTTTTTGTAAATGTACATTCTTTAGATGTACATTTAATGCAGTTTTAGATTTTCGTATAATAAACTGATCCTAAAACAATGGTGGGGATTACAGACTTTAATGTAAAGTCTTTTAATAGCAAAGAGTGCTAACAGTATTAAACCTAACTACATTATAAAATAACATTGTAAAACTTATGTATACAAGAGATATATAGGGATTTTGCTAAGTTTTAAACACCTGTTCGTTTGTCTCTGGTACTAATCTAATTCAAAGTGAATTATCTTCTACATCACCTTTTCTCAACAGGTAGTTGTGAGGGGTGAAATGTCTCTTTGTAGGTGGAACAATGGTTTGAAAGGAACTTGCTTTTGATTTGCAAGTCAGTAAATGCTGGAGAACTGACATCTTCATCTGGGATTGTGGATGAAACGTAGGCATATAAATAACTATTCATACATATTTAAAAATTTACATTTTACAGGTTCACTGCAATCATCTAATTTAACTTAGTCATCTACATCTGAATTAGCAATGCTAGACAGCTTTACAGGTAATGAGTAGAATAGGTATTTTTAGGGCATGATCCATCTGACCTATTTTAGACAATTACACGAGGTGATTCACTTGTTAAAAATGTCTATTTTCCCTTTAATTACAAATGAAGCCTATAATTAATTCAGTTGTATATAGAAACTGTATGTATGTGTGTATATATATCTATATAGATAGACAGAGATAGAGATAGAGATAAAATAAAAACATATATTTTATCAGACACCTCCCACTTAATTTGTCTGACAAAGAAAAATATTTTTGATAAAAAAGATCATTAAATCTTTTTCAGGTTCTGATTTAAGCCATATCTATGACATGAACATTTGTCTTTCTGTCCATGCAAAACAGATGGTAGAGGAATGGTTGCAATGGTTGACATACTGAAAAGAATAAGAAAATCATAGTCCTAAGAGGCTAAGAAAGAATGAGAGAGGTACATAAGTTACCTGAATTTCCCAAAAGACTTTGTTCAGGAGGTGAAAGGTTGGCCCCATCCTTCCACAATGGCAGTGACAGAAGGGTTTTTAACATATTCTGAGTACCTAAGATTAAAAAAGGAAGACCAAAACATTTGACTCCAATAACAGACAACAACCCTGAACTTTAAGAGAGCCGATTTTGACCTCTTCAGGGAGCTCTTTGGAGGAATCTCCTGGACCAGGGTCCTAGAAGGAAAGGGGGTCCTAGAAGGAAAGGGGGTCCAGGAAAACTGGCTAATAAAGTCAGTGGTGAAATATGAGAATGTGCAGATTCTGAAACAATATTTTTATTAAATTGTGGAAGAGATATACAATGAAAATATCATGGTCATCATTTGCCTGTCACTGAAATAAGACTGTACAGTTTTCGGCTCACACTTAAAGAATAAAATATACTAGGCGACTGTGCACATCTTTTTTTTTTTTACATTACATTTACATTTTTTTACATTAATTAAACAGTTACATTAATTAAACAATTGTTTAGTAAAGTTTGTTATGTTGGCAAGCCTGTCAAGCCAAGCAATTTTATTTCAAGCACTTGAGGATTTATTAATCCATCCTATATCTTTATATAAATAACATTTCCCAAAGATATGTACAATGCAAATGTAATCATTTATGTACTATCAAATAAAAAACCCTTGCATATTATGTACTGGAATGCAAATATTAAAGGCAATTTCATATTTATTTGGGATTGCATTAGATAATATGCTATCTTATATAAGGTCGAAATTCATTATTTTTTCAGTATGCTTGAGTAGAAAAAAAGATTACTCTAATTTGAGATGAGCATCAATCACAGATGAAACAGGTGGTTTGACTTTGCTATGTATTTGATGCTCGTAATGTACTCATTTCCCTTGAATATTTAGGCTATTTAGTAAAACTTTATTCTGCTATTCCTATAGCTTTTTAGCTATATATGTTGTTTGTGATGCACTTTTCATTGCCTCACTGACTGCAAGAATATCAGCAAGAGAAGTTTGTGGCTGTTTGTTGATGGTCTAAAGATTTAGGCAGAACAGGATTTGCTACTAGAAGTAATTCTTTCCAATTAGACCATCAGAAATTGTTACTTTTTAATAATCACACACAATCTTCTCTTCATATCTGAAATAGGAGCAGCAGCCACCGAAGTGTTAGAAATAAAGATCAGGATTATGTTAGCTATACATTAGGCCTCCCTGAAAGAAAACACACTTGATATCTGTGAAATAGAGGGAATATTAGCAGGGGAAAAGATAGGACAAAAAAGTGATAAGCTATAGTATTTCTTTTACTTGTTTTGGCCTCTGCTTCTTCTACTTCAGACCTAAACAATCTTATGTACCTAGAAGTCTGTGTGCCTGAGCATAACAATATGTCTAGTGAATATATTTATCTACAAATTTGTCATCTCTTCTGAAAAATGCGATGTATTCAGACCCTATCATTTTATTTTTCTGTAACATGGCTTATACACTCAAAGACAAGCAAAGAACTGTTGAACCTTTTGCTCCTACTATGAAAGCTGTAATTTAGACCTCCCGGCTTGCAGTTAATGTTTTCTGCCTTCTGAAAGACTTCTTCCACTTCTTTTTGAAGAACTAGGAAACAAATGATGTCTCACAAAGCAGCTACCTCTAAATTCCTAGTCTTAATTGAGAAGCTGTTATCAGATCTCAAATTGTTCCTAACGCCTAGGATTATGTTACATTTCATTTACTGATTTTAGCCAATCTGCACCCAAGTACTACTTAGTGCTACAATTGTAGAGTGATTTGTCTTTTTTGTTAACAGATGATAAAAAAATGCTGTTTGACTTGGATCAAAGCTATGCTTAGTGACAATTCCGTATGAGTTCTAATTGCTTTACCTTACTTGTGAAATAATGTTGGCATTGAAGAGGCTATAGCTCAAGTATACCTTGAATATCTGTAATTAAAAATATATAAGTATACAGATACTTATAATTGAATATCTGTAATATACAGATATTCAAGTATACCTTGAATATCTGTAATTAAAAATGTTCTTGTAGCTCAGTGTGAAATGGAGATAATCACATTGATCGAAAGAGCAAAGAAATAAATCAACTTGAGATGAAGAGGTTTGAACAAGAGTTAGGTACTAGAACTTATGATCTGTTAGCTAGTGGAGCTTACTTCCGTGTCATGGAAGAACGCTTTCTACAAGAATGATCCTGATGGAGTCAGCAGCTTTAGCTTAATTACCCACTTGCCCACTGTTGGGTTACCCACTTGTCTACCCAGCTAGCAATGTGAGTCCTACCACTATGAAAAGGTAATGATAATAAGTAGCTTACTGTCTTCCATTTACATATGTGAGTGTGCATATACATGCACATACATGCACACATGAATGCTATAAGTATATATGTATACACATTCATATTTGTACATAGTTGGCTTTAAGTGACCATAAAATAACATTGTATTCATTAACAAATGTGATACTTATATTGTAATGTTATGATATACCCATTTATTAACTAGAATTATTTAAGCAAAGTAAATCTTGGATAAATAGAAATTGTTAGTTTTGCCTAAAGAAATATTACGAATGCAGCATGTCTAACAGAATAAGAAATGACAATATCCAGAAAAAAAAAAAAAAAAAAAAAAAAAAAAAAAAAAAAAAAGCTTTTTTTTCCCCAGGAGTAAGTACTCTGGAAAGTCTTTGGAAATCTTTAAAACAAATAAATAAGACAAACAGTTTTGCCCAGTTCTTGAAAAAAATATGAATAAGAATTATTTTCAAACTATATAAAAAAGATTTTAACCTGAGTTATTAGAACTTTTGTATTATCTGGGAAATACAAAACACAATTTTTAAATGACAAGGAATCACATTCTCTTTTTTTCTTGGTTTATCTTTGGAAAAGAAGAAAACCTAGGTATATCAAGCAAAGATAAGAAGTTGCTAAGATTGCTTAAGAAATGCCAAAGCCTGCAGTAATAGCATACATTCAAAAAGATTAAAAAAAAAAAAAAAAAAAAGACTATTAAAATTTTATACTACTTGGAAAAATATGCTCCTCAAAGCCATCATGATGCTTGTGATGTATTCAGCTTTGAATTGAACTTTTGGGGACTGTAAAAAGCAGTTATACCAAAAAGTGCTGTTTCCTAGACACTGACACACTCATGTCAATATGTCATAAAAAATCCCTCTTCTCCAAAATATAGGTTCACTTTGACAGAATAAAATCTTTAATTTGTTAGTTGTTTCAAATACATATTTTACTTTCCAACTAAACTATGAATTGCTTATACTGATTGAAAAAGAGTTTTTATATTTAGTAATAACCTTTAGTTTGGATATTTACGTAACAGTGATATAAAAATGACCTTGAGTAAAGATAAGGAATAATAATATTCAAGTGACATAACCATTTCCTGGGAAAAGTCTAGTCTATGACTCTTTCACTTTGTGCTTTTTAAAAAGAAAATGTTTGAAATATCTTGAAAGGTAGGTTAGAATTGTAATTTGAACAGCTATTCCTTGAACAAGTAAGAATCTTTTCCATGAATTGAGGACACTACATTTCTTTGTTTTTGTGAATTAAGATTAATCTTGTAACACTGTTTTTGAAAATTGCATCCAAATAAAAGCTGATAAATTGAATTCTAGGTGTTATAGTCTTTATATGCTGAAAGCTCTGAAGAGATCAGAGAAGATTAACTAAAAGAGGATAATAAAATGATGAAAACATTTCTTACAACATGAGCAAACCAATAAAGCCATATGTGGAAGAAACTGTGGGGAAATTGTGCCAAATGTGGGGAAATTAGGACCTCTAGAGGAAAAAAAAAAAAAAAAAAAAAAAAAAAAAAAGAACTAGAACTAGGACTTAACTGAAGTTTTGAAGTTTTGGTATTACAGAAGCTTGCTTGGAGTCATACACAGTCGCCGCTTCCAGGATGTGTGGTATGCGTGGACTCTGCTCCTTCATGGCTTCCCAGGCAGCACAGTGTGCCCTCCTAGCATCTGCAAAGAGGTGTATCAGAAGGCGGAGTGGAATAGAGAACCTGCGTCCAAATTCTGCTCTACTCCCTGTGCTGTGCTGCTGATAAGCCAATGGACGTTCAATGGGAGATATACGACCAAGTGTCTAGTGCTGAGCAAGCAACAGTGGAAAATCACTGCTTTTGGGTGAACTTTGCTTAAACTTTGCTCATTTTAAGCTAATCATAGTGATAAAACACACCTCCAACCCAGAAGTTACCAGCCTCTGAGGTACAACTACTCCTTTTTGAGAATGTGCTCTACATTTTCAATTGATTGTACTTTTAAATGAAAGCAAGACACTTCTTTATCATTCAACAATAGGAAGTATGACTATAGTCACTCAAACCCCACCTAAAGGTAAAATAAAAAGTATAAAAGGTGAACTAAGGAGGAGAGAGTTGGAGGGAAAATTCCATCGTAACTTCTGGATCAATTGAAGGGCAGAACCTCTTTCCTCCCCTCAGGTCAAGAGGTCGCCTGAGGAAACTGCTTGAGGATAAGGATCCTTTTCCATCTTCCTGGGAGAGTGATGATTGCACATATGTACATTTAGAGCTAGCTAAAAATTCCGTACTGTGGTAGCGAATTTGTTCTTAAATCTGCTTTGTAAATGTTGCATTTGAATAAGCCCTGCTCTTTATCACAGAATCATAGAATGCTTAAGGTTGAAAGAGACCTCTAGAGATCACCTAGTCCAAACCCCCTGCTCTAACAGGGACACCTAGAGCACAGAGTGTTATCCAGGTGGGTTTGGAAGACCTCCAGAGAAGGAGACTCCACAACCTCCCTGGGCAGCCTGCTCCCAGGCTCTCACCCTCATAGTAAAGAAGTTCTTCCACATTTGGAGATGGAACTTTCTGTGTTTCAACTTACACCCCTTGCCTCTTGTCCTATCACTGGCCACCACTGAGAAGAGCTTGGCCCTTTCCTCCCTACATTCCCCCTTCATATATTTTTACATATTAATCAGATCCCTTCTCACCCTTCTCTTCTCCAGGGAAAACAGGCCTAACTCACTCAATCTCTCTTCATACGAGAGATGTTCCATTCCTTTCATCCTGGTTGCCCTCCGCCAGACCCTCTCTAGAAGCTCCACATCTCTCTCATACTGGGGAGCACAGAACTGCACACAATATTCCAGGTGCGGCGTCACCAGAGCTGAGTAGAGGGGCAGGATCCCCTCCCTCGACCTGCTGGCAACACTCCTCCAGATGCAGACTAGGATCCCATTGGCCTTCTTGGCCACAAGGGCACTACTGACTCATGGTTAACTTGGTTAACTCTGCAGAACTGCTCTCCAGCAGGTCAACACCTTATCTGTGCTAATGCCTGGGTTTATTCCTCCCCAGGTGCAGGACCTCTGCCCAAATCTCCAGCCTGTCCAAGTCCCTCTGAATCACTCCACCCAGCTTGGTATCATTCACAAACCTGCTCACGGTGCACTCTGTGCCCTGGTCCCCTCGTCCAAGCCTTTGATGAACAGGTTGAACGGCATCTGGCTGTTCTGACCCCTGGGTACTACCAGGGGTACTGACCCCTGGGAGACACCACTGGCCACATCTCCAACTGGACTTGGCCCCATTTATCACCACCCTCTGAGCTCTGCCATCCAGCCAGTTCTCAATCCACCTCATGAATTTGACTACTTTTTTTGAAGGCGACCAGACCTACAGTTGACACAGTTTCTGTGAATCTGGTGCTGTCAGAGTCAGGCCTATAGGTTCCACAGGGTATCTGGTGTCTCCATTAAGGGATCACCTCTCAGGATCACTGGAACATGAGGGGATTCATCTTTTACCAAATTGGCCTCTCCTTCAAACTGCAACATGTTTCATCCTTGTTATTCCACATTAGGCAACAAAATCTCTTTTTACCACTCCTTGTACCCTTTCTATCTCTTCACTTGTTGCCTCTTTTATTTTCAGGTGGTTTTATTTATACTTTATTTCTTCTAATACATTTTGATCATGGTAGTGAGTTTTGATCAAACTTGACTGAGATACAGAAAACTTAAGTGCTTGACATTTTGCCAATTTCATTAACATATTGCCTCAGTAGGCTGGAGTGACCTTTTTAGTATCATTACAGAAATAAAAGCTAAACATTGCATTAAATCATTTGGGGCACCACAAAGTCTGCATAACAGAGCATCATTATGGCTGAAATACAGGAAAAGTTTAATCAGTGGTTGCATCTTATGTGTCATCTGATCCAAAATACTGATTCACAATAACATGGAGTATCTGAGACAAATGTTTACTGTTAGTCTTGCTACTAACAAACCTATTTTCTTTTCACAAAATTGGACACCAGGTTTCCACTCCCCTCTTCGCTTTGCCGTGCTTTGTATTTTCTTTTCCATTATCATAAACTATGTAAGATATAAAATGCTAAATAGCTATAGCAAAAAACAAAACAGAGAAAAAACAAACAAACAAAAAAAGAATACAGTATTCACTGCAATTTTAGCAACTAAATTCTCTTTTCAGTACTCCTTTCAAACTTCAAAATTTATGTACTACAAACTTCATTGACCTTACTGCTCACAGCATTATTTTTGTCCATCAGAGATACCTAGTTTGCCAAAGAACAAGAGTTATCTGGCATGTTTCTTACTATTCATTGGTTTTCTGTCCTCCAAACAGGTGGATGATTTGTTTGTGGGATTGTTTGAAAGCAGTTGGGGACAGGAAGGAGATATCAAACACTGTGTTAGCTATATGCCCCACTCTAGCAGTATTGGATTCATGAACAGTCACTCGACCATAAGTTCGATCGCCTTCCTAGGAGAGAATCGAGTTCACAAATACTATAACCACCTATAGGCTCAGTGCTGACAGTATCGGATTCCTGAACAGTCTGTCAACACCAGGTCCAATCACCTTCCAAGCAAGTAGTTGAGTTCATGAATAGCGTGATTTATTCCAATGCAACATTTACAAAGCAAGCTTCGGATATCAGTGCAGGAAATTCTCTACTACAGCATGGGATTACATGCAATGATCACTCACCCCAGAAGATGAGAGAGGCTCCCAGTCTTGAGTCTCTTCAGGCCTCAGTGCCCCAACCCAAGGAGAGGAAAGGGGCATCAGTCTGTCAACTGATCCAAAAATTATCATATAATCTTCTGAGTCTCCTCTGTAACCTACCTTTCATTCTCTTTCCTTACTTTTATGTGAAGCTTGAGTGACTATAGTCATACTTGCTATTGTTATTGACTAGTGAAAAAGGTTCTCTCTCTCATTTAAAGGTATACTCAATGGAAAATCTAGAGAGCATTCTCAATGAAGCATGTAAGAATGTGGTCGTAACTCAGAGGCCGGTAACTTTTGGGATGGAGATGTGGAGATGCTACAATGAGCAAAGTTCAAGCAAAGTTCACACAGAAGGAGTGATTTGCCACTCTTGCTGGCTCAGCGCCAGATATGGCGGCACATTAATATCTCCCATTGGGCAGCTATTGTGCATTCTATCAGTGATATGGCACAGGGAGTACAGCAGAGTTTGGCCCCAGTGCCTTTGCTCCACTCTACCCTCCATTATCCCTCTTTGTAGCTGCAAGGAGGGCAGATTGTGCTGCTCTGCCTATGGAATTATGGAGGAGCAGAGTCCATGCATACCAAGCAAGTGGCAACTGTGTATCACCCCAGGCAAGTTTCAGTAATTCCAAAACTTCTGTTAGGCCTTAGTTTTTTCTCCAAGTTTCTCCTTTTCAAGCAATTCTTCCACAGCGATTGATGTATTTATGTTTTTGATTGTCTTACAAAAAAGGAAAAATAAAATCCTGTAGTATGACTGTCTCACAGAATCACAGAATATTCAAGGTTGGAAGAGACCTCTAGAGATCATCTAGTCCAACCTTCCTGCTCAAGCAGGCACACCTACAGCATGTGGCACAGGGTGGTGGTTGGATGGGTTTAGAAGACCTCCAGAGAAGGAGACTCCACAACCTTCCTGGGCAGCCTGTTCCACTGCTCTGTCACCCTCACAGGAAAGAAGTTCTTCCTCACATGCAAATGGAACTTCCTGTGTTTCAACTTATACCCATTTCCCCTTGTCCTGTCCCTGGCCACCAATAAGAAGAGCTCGGTCCCTTCCTTCCTACATTCTCCCTTCATGAACTTGTATATGTTGATCAGATACCCTCTCAGCCTTCTCTTCTCCAAGCTGAACAGGCCCAGTTCACTCAGTTTCTCCTCATACGAGAGATGTTCCATTCCCTTAATCATCTTTGTCATTCTGTCTCCTTGCTCTCCAGTCTTTTTTCTTTTTTTTCTTTTTTTCTTTTTTTCTTTTTTCTTTTTTCTTTTTTCTTTTTTCTTTTTT
>NW_020455442.1:756488-782574 GCF_003342845.1 Nothoprocta perdicaria
TCCTTTTTCTCTTTTCTCTTTTTCTTTTATTCTTTTTTGTTTTTGTTTCTTTTTCATTTTTTTCTTTTTTTTTCCTTTTTTTTTCCTTTTTTCTTTTTTTCCTTTTTCCTTTTTCTTTTTTTTTTCTTTTTTCTTTTTTCTTTTTTCTTTTTCCTTTTTCCTTTTTCCTTTTTCCTTTTTCCTTTTTTTCCTTCTTTTTTCATTTTTTTCATTTTTCTTTTTCTTTCCTTTGAGGACATGGTCCTCAAAAATATATCTGTGTCTGAATTAAAAAAAATATATATATAATTTTATAAGGGGAAACATTTTCTAGGGTTGACAAGTAGAAATTGTCAGTGACCAATGACTAGATTTTTACAAACACATTAGCAAGGTACAATAACAGTAAAATGTAATGAAAAATGATTAAAACACCATCAAGAGTCAAACTGTGATTTTAGTACTCTGTGGAAGAACTAGAATATATTCTGGCAATATTAAAACATTATATGATATTTGTGTATACAACATTTGAAAAACAACTCATGGTCTGAAATGACAACTTCCAAGATGCTACAGTAGAACATATTGACCAGGCAGATGAATAAGAGCAGGCTTGGAGTGCATAAGAAGAGGTTTTATGAGGAATAAGAATTCCTATTAGAAATTATTTTGAGTTTTTTTTTTTTTTTTTTTTTTTTTTTAATAAATCAAATATAACCATCACCCATACAGGGGGAAGAATAGATTTTAGTTTACTTCTTTGGAACAAATTATGAAATAGACTTGGATAGTCCATTGTCTTAGCAATGCTGTCTCATTCAGGCCTCTGATACAGTGGAAGTATTGGAGCAAGAACAGAGCAGCCCCACAATAGTGGGATCAGTGATAAGCAATAGAAAAAAAAATCCCTTAGATCTCCCAAAATTTGTGGTCGTTTCTATCATTAAATTGGATGGGAAGTTTGGATAGGAACAAATGTACACAAATGTATGGACATGAGTAGAGACATTCTGGCAAAATAAAAGAGGAATATGCTTTGATTTTGGGAATAGGCAATAATGGATTGGTGTTCTTTACTTCTAACCTTTTCAAATTCTGGGTAAGAAATATGAGTATTACCAGTGGTTAAACACACAAATGAAACAATTTTGCAAGAAGCAAAAGTGTAAAATATTTAACAAAGATTAGAACTCTAAAGTATGGCAACTGCACTCAAACCTGAGAGGTAATGTCTGTTATGCAGAATGCAAACATAATAGCCTTGTAATGTTTAAGACTATCAAAACAATAAACTTGACCTTTTGCATGGAAAAATGGAAATGCCCTAGGAGTAAATGTAATCTGGAAGAAAAACAGAGAACAATGTTCAAAAGGACATTCTTATAGTAAATGGTCACTTAACTCTTTCAAAGAGTATAGAAAATAATCTTTAAGATCATGAAAAGCAGGTAATAATATACTTGAAAATGGTGATATACATATATATAAATATCAGTAGCAAAAAGATTTGTATCTTAACCTGAATCAATTGAAATGTTTATGTTCAAATAGAAGGTGACTTTATGCTCTCTACTAGCAAAATAATGGAACTATTAACAAAGGAAAAGTGCTTAAAAAGATAATTCACAATAAGAGGGTAAAAAAATGCTACCTGATTTTGCTAGATTTTTGACAGCATTTTAGTGAATTGAACAAGTGGTATTTTAGCACATTTATACATGAATAAAATATTTAACAATCTTTGGAAATTTCAGATTAATTTATATTGGCTTAATATCACCAGTTCTGTGAATCCTTGTCTTCCAGATTATGACGAATGATCAAATAGAAGTATATATATCTTTAAAAGGGTAGCTGGAAGCCAATTGGCCTTCAGAAGAAAAGTTCTGTCCCTGTCCTAGCTGAAATGAGGAAATTTAGATCAAAGAGCACAAAAACATAATTAGACAGGTCTGAGTCATGTTCAGGCTGCTCTGACTAGGGATCAGTCATGATTAAAATTTTGATAATAGTATCATACTTCTGAGAGATAGATGAGGTTATAATTTGCAGTCATGTAGATTCATATGATGTCACTTATTTGAATGTTTTATCATGTAAATTTTGAAGTTCTATTCAGCTCTTACAGTTCAAACACTTGAATCAAAAACCTAGCGAAAAATATTAAACTTTTGACAGGCTGGTGCTACCTCACAATGAAACTGTATTCTTGTAATGACAATAACTGCGGAAGTTAAATGAAGGAAACCACTCTGAACATCAAAAAAAATGTTTATTTTCAATATAAAAATGTGATTGCAAGAAACCAACATCCAAATGCAGACTTAATTGATAGAAAAATTATTGAATCATATTTTCCCTTTAACAGAGTAGATATTGAAAAATAAATTATTCAATAATAGTGAATAACATAAAGAAGAAACTCATTTCAGTGTAAAGTCTATAATATAGACTATATATGTAGTCTATATTAGACTAAATATAATATAGTATAATATAATAGACACAAAACTCTATATAGACTAAAGCCTATATAATATATATAATTATGTCAAAAAGACATAATTGCTTCATTCTGGATATTAACACAGACCCAAAATGCATACCAAAAGACAGAGAAACCATTGAGCTTGGCAGATACAGCATTTTTTCGCTAAAAGCACTCTAGAAGAAGTAGTGTTGTAATTTTTTTTTTTTTTTCTCCTTCTTGTTCCATATTAAAATCCAGTGAAGACTCTGAGGTACTCTAGAGTGAAACTGTTTTTGGAGGATTTTTCTCCCTGGAGCTGCTGTACAGTCACATTCATGTGCTGATTGCTCTGTGATATATTCCTCCTAAGGTCAAGTTTACTTTTTTTCATAGGACGTTTGCTGGCACAGATGTCATATATATCTAAGGAAGGATATTATAAACCTTCCAATTTTCAGGCACTCCATAGATTCCACATTCTTCTACGTGTCGCTGTGTTACTCTGGAGAGACAGAGATAAAAAAAAAAAAAAAAGAGTATTTCTTTGTTTTACTCGAAGGCTAAGTCATGTTTATCTATCTTTGCATTTTTGCTGCCATGGAGCTATTGTGAAATCTTTTGGTGGTGGAATTTTGAAGAAGACTCACATTTTGTTTTAGAAAAAGAATGACAAATTTGCTCCCTTAGCCTCTGAAAATCTAAGAAATTTGGTATTTTCTTGTAATTCTGGGACATCCCAGAATAGGTAACCTTTTTTATATACATATGTACAAATAAAAAATATATATTTAGCTATCACTGAAAGAAACAACAGTTGCAAAATGAAGGGAACACAATTTTAAAAGAGGGAGCATTAGTTCAGCAGGGGCAAAGGTGATTTAACAGTGCGTCTTACATACATGTAAGTATATGCATATATACTTACAGTGCCATGTGTGTAGCACTGTAACCATGACAGTGAGAGAGCAATTAATTAAAAGTTCTGGAGAGGACATTCATAGTTTCTCAGAGAACAAAGAAATCTAGGAGACATGCATTTAGAATGGAATTTTCAATAGTGTTTGAGAACAAGGACTATTTATTTAATTTTATGTAAATATATTGAACTGGTGGCAATGCTTAATTTAAATTTTGGGTGACCTGTAAGAGTTGCTTTACCACATCATTGGGGAAAAAATGGGTAGTTACTGTTAAGTGGAACACATGAGGATCAACACACTATACTTTTAGATCAACGATACTGTGAGAACAACAGTCTTTTGGAACTTTTATGCTTTATGTGTCGGATGTAGCTTTCAAGGCTTTTTATTATCCATTCACCCATTCCCAAGGATATTTTTTCTACTTCTGTGCCAATGTGTAAGTTATCTTAGTAGAAATGCACTTTAAGAGTATATATTTGTGCATGTGTTTCCATTTACAGGTAGGTCTTACGTGTGTGTCAAGATTAAGCAATTATAAGTAAACTGTAATTTGTAATAAAATAAGTAAATTTATTCTTTATATCACCACTGAATAATCATGCTTCATGTTTGTGACTGTTTTCTAAGCTTATTGAATAATAAAAGACCTTCACTGAAAATTATTTCTTTTAGGTCAGTCTGAAATTAGCTTTTCTGCTGTCTTCTTTAATGAAGCTAGAAATCATACAACATTAAAGATACATCTATGTATAGGAGTTAGTAACAAATGCAGCTGTTAAATAAATTTTTGTTTTTGATGTTCCTGATTTTTTTAAAAAAGGAAATTAAATACAATTTTTAGTTTTATATTTGTGATCCACACTGTTTTGAATGAAAGCTCTGTTTGTGACATCACTAACAGGAAAACCCAAAGTAGATTTCTTAAAATGTCTGAGATCTCAGTGTTAACTGATTAGCTTTGTAGCTTTGTTTGGACTTTTATCTTAGAAGGAGTTGTAAAAATATGTAAAATGTGTTCAAATAAAGGATAAATTTCAAATGCAAATTCTGTGCAACTTTAACTTTCTGTAACAGAAATCATACATATTTTAGTCCAGGTAACTTTTAATTTATAATAAGTAAGCTAATAATTGTGTGTCTGATCTTATGGACAGTTCTTTATCTTAGAGAAAACAATCCTTGAAAATTACGTGGGTTTTCTGTACTTCTCTCTAGTGTCATATTCCACAAGATTCTTACACACAGATTCTTGAAGAGGCCATATTAAGCTCTCTTGAAATCCATGGTTATGGTCCTGGATTTTGCACTGTTCCTTCTCTTATAATACTGAACTCCATCACCTATTTCTCGCTATAGCCAACATTTCCACTGGCTGATCTCGGTATCCCCAACTAGTTCCTCAGTCTTCCTTGTTTGTAAATATAAGGTCCAGCAGAGTGGACCCTTCGATCCTGTGTTTCAGAAAATTGTCATCAATGCACTCCAGAAACATCCTGGATTGCTTGTGCCCTGAAGTGCTGTCTTTCCAACAGATATCAGATTGTTGAAGTCCTTGGAATGTGAGGATTCTTCCAACTGACTGAAAAGGTCTAATCTACATCTTCCTGATCAGGCAGTCTATAGCAGACATCCATACAAAATGGTCTATCCCATCATATCTCCAAGATCCCAAAGAGATATCTGCAACTTCAAAAAAACTTTTAATCCCTCTCCATGATGCATACATTACACTTCTGAAAGTACTGGCTTCCTAAAAAGAGTATGTGAATTTTCCCCATAATGTGATCTCACGGGCCCTTGGGGATCTGATTAATGTGTATAAGTTCAGGAAGGGAGAATGCAGGGAGGAAGAGGACAGGCTGTTTTCATTGGTGGCCAGCGATAGGACGAGGGGTAATGGCCATAAGCTGGAGAACAGGAAGTTCCGTCTCCAGGTGAGGAGGAACTTCTTCCCTGTTAGGGTGACAGAGCAGTGGAACAGGCTGCCCAGGAAGGTTGTGGAGTCTCCTTCTCTGGAGGTCTTCAAAACCCGCCTGGATGCCAGCCTGTGCCACATGCTGTAGGTGTGCCTGCTTGAGCAGGAAGGTTGGACTAGATGATCTCTAGAGGTCCCTTCCAACCTTGAATATTCTGTGAGTCTGTGATTCTGTGATTCTTATTGATTTATATGGGTACATTCAGGTACCTTTTGTGTGATTTGAACTAATCTGGCAAAAGAATTCATATGAGACAGATAGGTTTGAGGCAGAATGGTTTATTTATACAGAATAATGATAATCTTGCAGGGCATAATATTTTTACACAAGATATTCTCTTTAGAGAATTGCTATAAAGAAAACTGGATGCCCATTATAGGTTTACATCTGTTCCTACTGCTATAACTAAAATGATATTGGTGAGTTTTGTGCCTTTTACAGTGCATGTATTTCCTCCACAGAAGTTTTAAGTATAAATATTACAAATACCCAGAGCTGCCTGATGAATAGTATGCCACTGAGTACTCTTTCAAGCAAGACTGGAAGATATATAATTTACACAATTTCTGAATATTAAAGGAGGATACTAGAGGATAAATTTGTAGGATGTTCTGCAAGTTGGCAAGAGCTATAATTATAACTTTATATGCTGCACTACTATAGAAAAAGTAAACCAGCTGCAAGAATAAATGTAAGTCAGTCTGCAGTTTATGACCAACAATGATCGTCAGTAAGCAAATTGTATAATAGCTTCAAGTACAAAAGTTTGCACTGTAGGATCAGGAAACAACATGAAGAATAAATAAATAAATACCTTTGCTTTTCAGATGGATAAAAGTGTATTTTGCTATGTTTATAAGAGGTCCTTGAGGAGTTGTTTAGGTTTATTTTTTATATTAAAATATTCTTATTCTTTCATCTTTTCGGATGCACCCTACAAATATTCTGCCCCCTACAAATATTCTGCATCTGCCCTGAACTGTAATCCAATAATTTCTATGCTTCTTCTAAGCAGTGCTTTCCTGATATGCTCAGTATTATTTGATATGTGCTACAAAGAAGATAAGAATATATTATGATTCTGTAGTTTCCGGATCAATCTAAGGCATTATTCTTCAGATAAATTGAACTATTTGTTTCATTCACCGAACAACAGAAGACTAACCAAAACCAAAAGTAGAATATAAAATTCTACTTTTAGAATTTTTGAATCTAGAGGTCCAGATTTCACCAGATCACAAAGAAGCTTGTCCAAATTTTGACTTACAAATCAAGATAGTAGTGCAATCTACTGATTTTTGTACTTGCCTATTTCTTGAGATCCCATGGGAAGATGAGAAAGACAATTAGACTAAATGAAAAAATTTGGTAGTGGCAAATGTCATTTCTACTATGAACTTCAAAAGTTGTCTGTATGTTATGCAGATATTGCAAGTTCTGGAAAATCAGTTCTGATTTTCATACAGACTTACTGTGAAAGAAAAGAAAGCTTGGTTACTAATCCTTCCTCAGAATTGTGAAAAGATGTGCAGCTTGCTCAGTACGTTGAGAATCCTTACAAAAATCACTGATATTCAAAATATCAGGAAGGTTCTTCATAGCATACAGAGGTTATTTAAAGTGGTACAACCAGTCACTTTAAAACAACAAAAAATAATTTAGAGAAAACAAGAATATTTTTAATTCTATATCAAATTAGAAAAAAATGAAGCATGAAATTGTAGTAAACTATATATGCAGTTAACACTTATTATTTTTAATAACACTCTACTTTCTTAAATTTCCTGAATTATTTAAAATGTTTACTTGGCGGAAGTATAGACTGAAAAACTACATGCATGTAAACAAGCAAACGAAGGTAAGCAATTTACTGAATTGTCTTAGACTTTAAGAAAATCTTATATTCTCCTGTCCAATTAAAATATCTCATTTATAAGTTGTGAAAGAAAAGGAGGAGCAAAATATATGTTTTGTAAGTTTCATTAACCAATATTTTCGTTCTCCAATTAGTTCATTATTGTCTTTGAGACTGATACACATGGACAAGACATATAAACTGTGAAAATATCTTTATATTTTTGTGGAATTTTTGCTTTTTTTCTGCTATTAGTATCTGAAAGTTCTGAAGAAAATAGTATTCTTCCTGTATAAAAGCTTTGGATCTTATAATACAATATATTTTTATAATGCATTTGCTGGTGTATTGCCATTTGTGTGCAGCGTGGGTGTTTGTACAAAAGGCAAAATGGCGAAAATACATTTCCCTGTAAACTAAATATTTTGCCTCAAACTACATAAAAAGCAGAACAAGAAGGACTGTTTTTCAGACTGATGGGAGTTTTTGTAACTTACTCTACAGAAGTATTCCAACCTCTTCCTCTTCTTGAAACTGTTCTTTCAGCTATTTCTGTTATTGCTATGATGTGATTCATATATTTGTTTTTTGAAGTGTTAAAGCATTTCAAGTCAAATAAGTCCTGAAGATAATGCAAAAAAAAAAAAAAAAAAAAAAAAAAGTCCTTTTAAAAATTCTTCTTGAAGGTATTTATTATTAGTTCCTCCTTTCTTTTTTTCCAATGAAGTAAAACATAGGATGTTCATTTCCTGAAGTACTTATGAATATGATTAAATTTTCTACCTCCAAGTACTAATTTTTAAGGGCATGTAATGACTTAATTTTATAGTTATTACTCTAAATAATGCAGGTGAATAGCTGTGATAAAATCAGACCTTATTGGATAATTATCAAATCTAAAATATTCCTACTTCAGTATGAATAAATTTGGTATTATTACCCATTTTAGTGCTTATTGAATTACCATAGCAACACTGCTAGATATTCAGTCTCATTTTCTAGCATTTTTTTTCTGAAGAACACAAGGAGTGGTAGATAGCAGATAGTGCAGGACAGTAACAAGAAATGCTAAATTATTGGAATATGTCGAGATAGATCAAATGAATTACAGGGATGGATTATTGTAGGTATTTTTGGGATGTTCTGCAACATAATGCTCCATTGATGATTGCAGGAAGCCCATAAAACAGCTAATGAAGAACTGTCGTGCAAAAGGATTATATAAATCTCCTTTTATGATATGTCCTGCTATTAATTTGTAATAAACCAACAAGTTCAGCAAAAATTGTAGTACTCATGTACTAATTAAAGTAATGTTGAAAATAGTTGTATATCTGCTTCTCTTTTTTAAGGACTAGTGAAGATTAACCATATTGATTTTTTTTTTTTTTTTTTTTTTTATTCTGGGAGACATAAGAGTGGTAATTGGGAAATACTGTTGGGCCATCATACTGAGAAGTGACAGTGATGATGCATATAGTATGCACAGTGATGATGCACACTTCATGCACATAGTATGTGATTCAACATATTCATCTCTGCTTAGAGAAATAACACTCCTTGCTGACTTGAGACTTTTAAAAAATAGATTCTTTTAAATTAATCTTTACTGCAAAATACCAACTGTGATTCTCTGCTTCTCTGCTCAAATGTTAACAATGTCATTAGTTAGTGAAAGCTAGAGGTTTATATGTATTCCTGCTCTTCTTATCTACAGATCTGAAAAATACAAACAGAAAATCTGTTTCAGGATTACATTGAAAAAAAAAACTTCATACCATAAAAATATTTAGAAAACTTAAGATTTTTTTTTTAATTCCGGTTGCATGTAGTTCAAGTCTTTCAGACAAAGATACATAGATCATTTAATTGACTTTTCAATGATTACTTATTTCCTCAGATAAAAGATATTAAGAGAAATTGCAGAGATCTGCCTCAGTGCAATCAAAATATTTGTGGTTAATGTACTTGTCTGAATGAGAAATTAGGTTCCTTGTCTGGGCCAGAAAAAAGCATGTTTATGTTAAAGGTTAGGATCCATCATGAGAGGCATCATGAATGCATTAAGGGTGATGTGAAGTCTAGAAAATATAATCCACAAAAAAGATTGAAAGACTTAGGGCTGGACAGTCCGTCCAAGGAAAGATGTGATAATCCAATATAAACTGTAGTAAAGATCATTTAAAATCAGTTTCAGGAAAAAAAGAAGGGTGATAGTGAAACTATTTAAGGCCTGTAATGAGCCTATGGAGATTACTTTTTTTTCAGGACATTTTAGACAAACCTTTGTCAGGCAGTTTCTCTACGAGAAAGGTATAATTGACCTGTTTAGATGAAAGGACTTACATAGAATTATACAAACTTTAGAGGTGCCTTCCAGCACTACTTATTTCAGAACTAGAAATCTATGTTTCCACAGTCTGGCAGTGTAATTAATTCTATAAGCTGCATGTAATATTTACTTTTCTTTTGGTTCTACCTTTTTATAAGAAAAAAAAAGACCTTTGTACTCATTTTAAAGTAGTACAAGAAAATTTAAGATCTCAATGTGGCTTGGAAAACATTTCCTGCTTAAGCTTAAGTGAAAATCAAAATCTTTGCTTTTCTTTTCCTGCATGGATATGCAAAACCTTAAAAAACAAGCAAACAAACAAACAAAAACAGCTACAATCTACAAGCAATTAAAAAAATAGCTCCAAGAAATGTAAATTGACACACACAGTCTATCAGAAAGCCTCTACTTTGGAGCAGTAAGCTTCCTCCGAAGTCTCAGCTCATGGCTCTATGGGGAGCCACTATGGCTTTGCTGTGATTAGCATTCTAGAGTAATTTTATTAAACTTGACATAATTAGACTGCACAGTAATGCATTCTTGCCCTAAAGCAAGCACCCAGATTGCCTGAAGAGAAGATTTAGGGATACTTAACTCCCTGTCTGATGGCTAGCTCCTTAACAGAAGACATCTGTAAATATGGATATCTGCAAAGTCATATAGTGGCTTGAAAATATTTGGGCTGGGCAGAGCAGATGTAGAATACAAGACAAGAGAGGGAGTATTGAGACTTCTGAGCTCAAAGGAAACACTGACTCCTCTGCTGTGCTGCCAGAAGAGAAGGGATGCAGGAGGTCTGAGTTTGGGATATGATAGAACAAGAATGAAGTCCCAACACATGAATTTATCAAGAATAGAACTCTTATTAAGTAGGCACTATCAATAAGTGCGGCCTTTGGAAGTTTGCCAGCTTAAAAATAAAATGTGAGTAGAGACATATTTCAAACTCTACTGGTTTCTTTAGCGGTTGAAAGGATATAGCATATATATATAACATAACATAATATAATATAATTTATAACCTGGAAAAAAGACCAGATGTATGGAAGATATTTCAGGATTCACAGCTTATCTAGGTTTTTAATCAGAACATTACCACATCCAACTCAGTGACATGCCTTTATTAAGCAAGAGACAAGAACTGCATACTTTGTCCCTACTCTAAGTGCAATAGAATTCTAGCTGGTACATCAATAGTGGTGAACAAGCTTTAGACTTTAGCAAGATTAGCTGATTTAAAATTAAGATTTTGGATTCCCAATATCTATAATAAATTTGTTTCAAATATCTTTTCTTTTTCAGGTTGCAATATAGAGTGTCTTAGTTTTCTCTCTCAGAAATAGTTCTTTTCATTTGATTTCTTACTGACTAGCAACCTGCTACTGAAGTGTAGAGTCAGAGCATTTCTGATATGCCAGAGTTATATGTATATATTGCTTACTGAATATGAGCTTTAAATAACGAAAGTAAAGGAATCTTAGCTTAAAGACATATTTAAAATTCTGGAATATTTTGTGGAATTCCTACAAAAAATGAAATAGCAAATGACAATATTAAAATGAAAAGAATTTATTTCTTTCACAGTATCACTAAAACTGAAGCATATCCTTGTTTTTAATAATTCATAAAGATAGCTTGAAGTATAGTATCTATTATTCCTTTTGAAGTTATTATATGTTCATATTGCTGTAAATGCATGTATTGAGTCAATCTTATACTAGGAATATACTTGCAATCACTTCCCCTTTGCACTATTTCAGCGGTGCAAAGAATCTAACAAATCCTCCCTGAAGGAACAATCTAATGTCCTCTACAGTTTTTACCAAAAATAATTCTGCAATGGAAATGGTGACTATCTTTAAAAATATTACTCTGTTATTCCTTCCTAGGAACAGTCAAGTAAGTTATGCCTTTATTGCCTGTGGTGTTATGCATGTCAACAGCAATTAAAAACAAGTAAACACACAAACAAACAATAAACCTCAAAACTTCCCAAACCCCAGCAAAAGCATCATCAAGGTGAGAAACAACATATCCCTTGGCTTTCCAAGGACCCATCACCACACAGCTGTTCTAAATTAAAATTAATGAAATACTGTATTTCAGAAATTCATTCAGAATTACCTACAGACACAGTGCAATGGAACTCAACGTTGCTACAAACACAAAAGGGAACCCAAAAATATCATGTCATGCACTTTAAATCATTCATGATGAATCTTTATCCAGGAAACTTTGGATAGTTCTTTAATGCACATCTATCTACAATGATTCATTCATGGGGAGCAATACAGAAAAAAAAAAAAAAAAAGAAGAAAGGAAAAAAGAGGAGGTTAGTTTAGTGTAATTGTATACTCTTTCTAAGTATTTTCTCATTCAGTTATCCCAGAGCACATTATTATAAGTGCAAAGTTTTATACATAAAGTTTCTTTTGTCAAATACTTTGAGGAATCAGATGGAATGACTGGCTGGCTGGATGATGGGAAAGTCATGGATGTTGTTTACCTTGACTTCAGCAAGGCTTTTGACATTGTCCCCCATAACATCCTCATAAGAAAGTTCCAGAAGTGCGGACTGGATGAACGCACAGTGAGGTGGATTGAGAACTGGCTTGATGGCAGAGCTGAGAGGGTAGTGATAAACAGGGCCGAATCCAGTTGGAGGCATGTGGCCAGTGGTGTCTCCCAGGGGTTAGTACCAGGCCCAGCACTGTTCAACTTGTTCATCAAAGACATGGATGAGGGCACAGAGTGCACCCTGAGCAAGTTTGCAGATGATTCCAAGCTGGGTGGAGTGGCCACAACTCTGGAGAGTTGTGCTGCCATTCAGAAGGATCTGGATAGGCTGGTGAGTTGGGCAGAGAGGAACCTCATGAGGTTCAGTAAGGACAAGTGCAGGGTCCTGCACCTGGGGAGGAATAACCCCAGGCATCAGTACAGATTAGGGGTTGACCTGCTGGAGAACAGCTCCGCAGAGAGGGTCTTGGGAGTCCTGGTTGACACCAAGTTAACTGTGAGTCAGCAGTGCCCTCGTGGCCAAGAAGGCCAATGGAATCTAGAGGAGTGTTGCCATCAGGATGGAGGGGAACATCAATTTCTATCCCACAGCTTTGTACCTGGCTAGTTGCTGGATGAATAGTTGTAGAGCATAGGGAAAAAGAGTTCCAAATCTCTGTCCTTGTCTGGTTGCAGTTAGCTTCCTTATCTTTAAAGCAGAATTGGGTCCAGCAAGTTGAGAAAGGGTATTCTGCCCCTCTCCTCAGCTCTGGTGAGGCAGCACCTGGAATATTATGTGCAGCTCTGGGTTACCTGGTGCAAGAGGGATGTGGAGCTTGTAGAGAGGATCCAGCATAGAGCTACAAAGATGATTAAGGGACTGGAACATCTATCTTATGAGAAAAGACTAAGTGAGCTGGGCATGTTAGCCTGGAGAAGAGAAGGTTAAGAGGGGATCTGATCAATATGTATAAGTACCTGAGGGGAGAATGTAGGGAGGATGGGGCCACACCCTTCTCATTGATGGCTTGTGATAGGAGAAGGGGTAATGGGTGCAAGTTGAAA
Organism: Nothoprocta perdicaria; assembly: GCF_003342845.1. Classification (NCBI taxonomy): domain Eukaryota; kingdom Metazoa; phylum Chordata; class Aves; order Tinamiformes; family Tinamidae; genus Nothoprocta; species Nothoprocta perdicaria. Next base: position 769,588 of record NW_020455442.1, read on the forward strand.
CACAGGAAGTTCCATCTGCATGTAAGGAAGAATATATTTCGTGTGAGGGTAACAGAGCCCTGGAATAGGCTGCCCAGGAGTCTCTTTCTCTGGAGGTCTTCTAAACCCGCTTGGATGCCAACCTGTGCCATGTGCTCTGGGTGTCCCTGCTAGAGCAGGGGGTTTGGACTAGACGATCCCTAGGGGTCCCTTCCAACCTCAACCGTTCTGTGATTCTGTGAAACCCTTCAAGTCACCTCAGCCTAGCCTCATAGCAGAATGCAGAAATAAACAAATATTTTAAAATAAACTTTCATTTTGAAAGCATTACTTATTAATAAACTTGTTCAAACAATTTGTAATGTACTTCATAGCCATACATGCTACCTGCAGAACCTGTGCATATCTAAATTCACTATCCTTTAAAACCAGAATTTTAGTTCTTACATTATTTATGTGTTTCTTAAAAGTTATTCTCACTAAATTGTATTATATATTGTTATTCAGCTATGGCATTTACAGCTAGAATATGAAATATATTATTAACTACTTGTGGCTTTGGATTTTTGCCTTTTTAATAGTTTCTCAGCAGTAATACTGGGTATAGGGAAATCTGTCAGCAAATCTAAAAGCAGTGGTTACATTCTCCATTTAAAGTAGTAGCTGAAGTTCAATTAGCTTCGTCCAACCATGATTTTCAAAAGCAAAGCTGGAATTGCTCCTATATCTAAAATTCAGATTTATATATATAGTAATTATATAGAAATGCATTTTTTTTGTTAAGAATGTTTATCTAATTGCAAACTTTACATATCAAAACACACAATATATTAGGGATTTAATACTTTTTAATCGCATACATTACATAAGTATAAATCAACAATATGTATTTTGTCATCAACAAGCTTATAATTTACTAAAAATATGTTAAACAAAAGCTAAAAAAGGATGTTTTTTCAGGAAATATATAGACTTCATTAGATGCGGTGTAAATATTAAATGTATGTTTAAGATATTTTCAAGAGCTCTGATTGCAAGATAGCACAGGAAACCAAACTGACAAATGTGACCAATACTTAGAAATGGATATTGTTCAGGTATATCAGTAATTATGATTTATATGAGTCAGTATGGTCACACCTATATTAAATGCCAGAGACAGCAGAAACTTTAGATATATTTAATCCCTTTAGTCTGCTGTGCACTGGAAATATAAAGATCCAATTGTCATTCACAGAGGCACCAATGACACGTCGCACATTTCTGTAAGATGAAGATAAGTGCATAAGCCCCTGTGATGGAGATAAGCTGCTTTGATTTCTAGAGGGCTTTCTTTCAGAAAAAAAGAAATATATTGAGAAGCAGTTTGCTGACAGATAAAACATAATTAAATAAAAGACCTGAAAAATAACTGCAGGCTTGATGTAGTTTGTTAACTGTTCTTTTTGAAAAGTTCTGAAGAACTTTTGCAGTAAAAGATTTCATTTCACAAGGATAAGCCGTTTTGTACTGCACAATGCTTCTTATTTAAACAATGTCATTTTGGTTAGCTCCCTTATTTTCATAATATGCCAGAAATTAGGACTATTTATTACTCTGAATTATAAGATAATTAATGTACCTATGTCATGAATAGCTCAAAATCACCATTACAATAAGTATTTGGGTGTATTGTGAGACAACTGAGTTGCTGAAAAACTGGTTAGTCTGAATACTGGAGAAAAGAGTAGGTGCAAATAGAGCATTTGCTGACATGTTGCATAAGTGTGTTAAGGTAAGCCTGTGATAATATTTTACTATTATATCCCCTCACCCCTCACATCCTACCCCAACTATTCAGGGTAAGGAGCAAGAATCATCTGCTCATCTTCCCATTCATCCCTCCTCTTCTCTAAGAGGTGAGGACAGACACTGAGAAGGGATTAATACTTTATCTAGAAGTCAGGTAAGCAAATAAAGAAAAGCAAGACCATGAACACCATTGAAAGATCCATCTGGACTCTATACTGCACGATCTATAAGAAGCCTGATGTTTAACAAAAGAAATTCCAAGGAATATCAAAGGAAAAAAAAGACCAAAGGGAAATTCTTTATATGTCTTAAGTATACTTAAATGCAATGATGTACAAAAACAGATGCACAATTATGTATTTATTTAAATCACTGATTGTCACAGAAACAAGTACCCTTTTAATTTGAAAAGATGACAACAGTGTTCAGATACAAACTCATTAGAGTGTATTACATTTCATTTAAAATACAAAATTATGACATAGAACGTATTTGTTGTCATAGTGTCACCGAAAACCGGGAATAAACCTCTTAACACCAATGTAGTATTAAGAAGCAGGCATTCACTTTATTGCAGCGCTGGATGCACGAGGGATAGCTCCACCTATCGTGCATGCCCTAGGGGGTGCTTGCTAAAACTTTTATTTCTCTATTATCTACATATGCATTAAATTCTAGGAAATGATCATACATATTCATTCCATTTCTTGGAACTAATTACAATATACCCCACCCTCACACGCATGTGCCCTCTGTCCCTTTGGTGGTCTMTGGTGGTCTTTTTGAGACCCCCTGGTGGTCGTCTTCCCGGAAGTCATTTCCATATATGGCTTCATTTTGACTCAGTAGGCCCTGTTTTGGTTCTACTGTCCTGCTTCAGCCAGTTCCACAAARATACRGTGGTCCKTATCTTCGTCTTCTRCCGGTGTTTGCTCCTTTTGTCTGTATTCTCTCATAATATACCAGCAACAACAGTGAAAATATGGCCTTGGGTGCATCTTCTTCTGGGGTTTCTCATAACAATAGCATTAAATAAATCACACTATTAAACTTGCGAAAGTCACTGACTGAGCAGTTTAAGAGAGTGCTATAATTGCATGTGCTCATCTTGAAATTTTAGCAATTGAAATGACCAGAAATATTAAATCAATTTGCTAAACACAGGCATTAGTTATTTTTGTTTGTTTGTTTTTGTTTTTTAATTCTCTTTTACCTGTAAAGTTGTGTTAGCTATAGTTTGTAAACTTGCTCTTTTCTTATCACTGCCATTATTACTATTATTATATTTTTAAAATTTTGTTATCCAAATAAAGACCATGTCTGGGCTATAATCTGGGGCTGATTACAGATATATTTTGGCCTGAACTATTGAGTAACTGAAAAACAGCTTTTCAGGAGATTAGCTAGCAAACATGTGTGAAGATTTTGGTGATTAGGGAGAAGTGAAGACAATGACCTGATATGGCGTCTAATTTTTCTCACTCACATATGGGAACTATTAATGAGACATTTTATTTATTCTATGGAACCAAAAATCTAAAAGGACTGGAGTCAAATGCTTTTTTTTTTCAGTCTATTCAGCTTCATAGGAAGGACAAATGGAATACACTGATTGTAGTGGCTGCACCAGGAAAAAGATTTAGCCCCATTGTAGTACTTGAGTCTTTCACAGGTATTTAAAAAGTTCTTTAGATAGTCTGGTTTCCAGCTCTTCAATTTACAATAGGTGTTGCTGAAGAAATGGTATCTGTTACCATTTACCTAAGAACAAAGCGGGGAAGAGGGCCCTGGGTCAGGAAATAGCTGGGCTCATCATGAGGGCTTTAAACTAGATTTGAGGGGGGAGGGGGGTATCCGTAGGATGGCAAATGAGATGGTGCCTGATGGCCCGTCACACCATCCACAGCAATCTAGAGCTGTGGCCTGTGAAGGGTCCTCTAGGACTCTAGAGGCCATAGGGCAAAATAGGAAAACTTCTGTGAGCCCGCACAGTCAGGCTGCAGCTGTCTCGACAAGGAGGAGAGGCACATTGGGAGCCCCGCTCAAATGCCTCTACATAAACGCACGCAGCGTGAGGAATAAACAAGAGGAGCTGGAGATGCATGTGTGGCTACAGGGCCATGATCTCATCGCAGTTACTGAGACATGGTGGGACAGCTCCCATGACTGGAATGTGGTCATGGAGGGCTATAGGCTTTTCAGGAGGGACAGGGCAGGAAGGCGAGGTGGCGGAGTTGCTCTTTATGTGAGGGAGCAACTGGAATGCTTAGAGCTCAGCATAGGGGAGGATGGAACGCGAGTAGAGAGCCTGTGGGTGAGGATAAAGGGGCAAGCCAGCAGGGGCGACACGGTGGTGAGAGTTTACTACAGGCCTCCTGACCAGGACGAGGAAGTGGACGAAGCCTTCTACGGGCAGCTGCGGGAAGCCTCCCGATCACAGGCCCTGGTCCTCCTGGGGGACTTCAACCAYCCTGATATCTRCTGGGAAAACCACGTAGCCAGGAACAGACAGTCCAGGAGGTTCCTRCAGAACATTGCAGATAACTTCTTGACGCAGGTGGTTGAGGAGAGAACAAGGGGAGGGGCACTGCTAGACCTAATACTAACAAACAGAGAGGGTCTAGTGGAAAATGTGAGGGTTGGGGGCAGTCTGGGCTGCARCGACCACGAGATGTTGGAATTCACGATCCGGCATGGAGGAGGTGGCACGAGAAGTAGAATAGCTACCCTGGACTTCAAGAGAGCCAACTTCGACCTCTTCAGGAAGCTCCTTGGAGCAGTCCCCTGGGTCAGGGTCCTAGAAGGAAAGGGGGTCCAGGAGAGCTGGCTGATATTCAAGCGCCACTTCCTCCAAGCTCAGGATCGGTGTATCCCCACAAAAAAGAAGTCGAGTAAGCGGGGCAGGAGACCTGTATGGATGGGTAAGGAATTACTGGACAAAGTGAGTGAGAAAAAAAGGGTGTATAGCTTGTGGAAGAAGGGACAGGCCACGTGGGAGGAATACAGGCGCATTGTCAGAGATTGCAGATGTGAAACGAGGAAGGCCAAAGCCCGGGTGGAATTAGAGTTGGCGAGGCAAGTCAGAGACAACAGGAAGGGTTTCTATAAGTATGTCAATAGCAAGAGGAAGACGAGGGAAAATGTTAGTGCACTGCTGAATGGGGAAGGGGCCTTGGTGACGGAGGATGCCAAGAAGGCAGAGTTACTAAATGCCTTCTTTGCCTCTGTCTTTACTGCTAAGACGACCCCCCATGAACTGCAGGGCACAAAGGGAAGAGATGTAAATGGGCTAGAGGAAGACCTTCCACGGGTTGAGAAGGATTGGGTTAGGGATCACTTAGGCAAACTGGCCACTCAAAAATCTATGGGCCCAGATGGGATGCACCCAAGAGTGCTGAGGAAACTGGCCGAGGTTGTTGCTCAGCCTCTCTCCATCATCTTTGAGAGGTCCTGGAGAGCAGGGGAGGTGCCCGAGGACTGGAAGAGAGCCAACGTCACTCCAGTCTTCAAAAAGGGCAAGAGGGAGGAGCCGGGCAATTACAGGCCGGTCAGCCTCACCTCTGTCCCTGGAAAGGTGATGGAGCGGTTCATCCTAGAGAGAATCTCCGGGCACATGGCGGAGAAGAAGCTGCTGAGGAGCAGTCAGCATGGATTCACCAAGGGGAAGTCATGTCTGACGAACCTCATAGCCTTCTATGATGGGATGACAGGCTGGCTGGACGAGGGGAGAGCCGTGGATGTTGTCTACCTTGACTTCAGCAAGGCTTTTGACACTGTCTCCCATAACATCCTCATACGGAAGCTCCGGGAGAGTGGACTAGATGAGTGCACGGTGCGGTGGATCGAGGGCTGGCTGGATGGCAGAGCTCAGAGGGTGGTGATAAATGAGGCTGAGTCCAGTTGGAGGCCTGTGGCCAATGGTGTCCCCCAGGGGTCAGTGCTGGGCCCAGYRCTGTTCAACTTGTTYATCAAWGACMTGGAYGAGGGCACRGARTGCACCCTGAGCAAGTTTGCAGATGACACCAAGCTGGGTGGAGTGGCCGACACTCCGGAGGGCTGTGCTGCCATCCAGAGGGACCTGGACAGGCTGGAGAGTTGGGCAGAGAGGAACCTCATGAGGTTCAATAAGGACAAGTGCAGGGTCCTGCACCTGGGGAGGAATAACCCCAGGCACCAGTACAGATTAGGGGTCGACCTGCTGGAAAGCACCTCCACGGAGAGGGACCTGGGAGTCCTGGTTGACACTAAGTTAACCATGAGTGAGCAGTGTGCCCTCGTGGCCAAGAAGGCCAATGGGATCCTGGCCTGCATCAGGAGGAGTGTTGCCAGCAGGTCAAGGGAGGTGATTCTGCCCCTCTCCTCAGCTCTGGTGAGGCCGCACCTGGAGTACTGTGTGCAGTTCTGGGCACCCCAGTATAGGAGGGACGTGAAGCTTCTCGAGAGGGTCCAGAGAAGGGCAATCAGGATGATTAAGGGAATGGAACATCTCTCGTATGAAGAGAGGCTGAGTGAGCTGGGCCTGTTTTCTCTGGAGAAGAGACGGCTCAGAGGGGATATGATTAATATGTATAAGTTCAGGAAGGGAGAATGCAGGGAGGAAGGGGACAGGCTGTTTTCACTGGTGGCCAGCGACAGGACGAGGGGTAATGGCCACAAGCTGAAGCATAAGAAGTTCCGTCTCCAGGTGAGGAGCAACTTCTTTACTGTTAGGGTGACAGAGCAGTGGAACAGGCTGCCCAGGGAGGTTGTGGAGTCTCCTACTCTGGAGGTCTTCAAAACCCGCCTGGATGCCGCCCTGTGCCACATGCTGTAGGTGTGCCTGCTTGAGCAGGAAGGTTGGACTAGATGATCTCTAGAGGTCCCTTCCAACCTTAAATATTCTGTGAATCTGTGAATCTGTGAACAGCAGTAAGTGCAAATGTCAAGACCATATATGTGGAAGCGTATAGATCCATACAGATGCATACAGGGTGCTAAGAACTATCATGAGCATAAGTCTTACTCTTCAGAGTACAAGTCCATCTCATATGTGGTGAATGTGAACGTACTTACTCTTAAATTACAGCTGTGACTGCAATCCCACTTAAAATGTAGTTCAGATGCTATCCAAGGTCTGTATATCTCTGCTTCTACATTGTATAAAAAGCAATCCTTCTCCAGGGAAATCACAAAATTTTCAAGATACTATCTTATCCTTCATTAGTAGCCTGAAAAACCTGCAAGGAAACTGAAAAATAGCTGTATTTCTATCAAGTTTGTACATCATAAAAAACAACAAATTTCCCCTCAAACATGTCATCCTTGCTTGCGTATTTCAAGAGCTTCCCAAGCACGCATGTGATATCACATATTCTCTCCATGTTCTTTAGAGAATATACATATATTTTAATTTTAGAAAATATAACTCTAAACTTGTTTGCAAAATAGTTGTTGATTTTATGTTATACTGAAAAAACACATGAATGAAATTCTTTCTCCATTTAAGTCCTTGGCAAAGATTCTACTTAATGACAGTGTTTGATAATGGTACTCACTGAATTCAAGAGTCTTTTAAAATCACAACTTTGATGTAATATGAATTTTACTAAAACTTTTTGAGCCTTGATATGCTCCCACTCGATCTGTTCCCATTGAGGCTTGTGGCAATTTTCTTAGGCTCAGTAGTGAGCTGATAGAATATTGTTATTCAGAGTTTGAAGATTTTTTTTAAAATGGTTGTGATGAAACCTGTTAAGAGAAGTAGAGGGATCATAGTGCCAGTAGTATTTGTGAAGGAAACCAGAGATAGTGTATGAAAATAGAATGGCTTTGAAGATTAGCATAATCAATTTTTTTTTCCAGTTTTATTTTGGGTGTAAGTTATTTACTGAACTTCTAGAGATTCCACCAAATTATCTTATTAATATATTCAAATGTAAATCATCTGGTAGAAAAAATGTTGTGTAAGTTTTTAAAGTTAGCAGAGGTGGGTAAGTTCCATATTGCAGAAAAAAAAAAATAAAGAGAGAAACTAAAAATACACAGGGAAAGTGAGAATCAAATTAGGATGAATGGTGTCACCCACTGAAGACTGCTAGAATGCCTAAGCCAAATGGAGCTTTAATCTGAAGTGAGCAAGAAAAAAACAAAAAAAAAAAAAAAAGATTAAGCAACAGTTAGTAGTACATCCAAAAAATTCTTGAAAGCTGAGTAAATAATGGGGCTACAGAAAGTTAAAAGTTAGCAAAGTATACAGAAAGTGATTTAAAGCAGCTCTATTCTCAGAAGACTAATAAGATTTACTGCAGTATTCTGACTACAAACTAGGATCAGTTATAGCCAAGGAATACCAAAAGCGGTTGTCATTAATTAAGGGTATTTAGCCACTGCCTTTGATAAAGAAGTCTTATAAATTGAGAATAGTAAGAAAATTATTTTGTTTAGATACAAAACAGAATTGATGAAATAGAAGCTATGGAACTCTCTTAGAGTATCTTCCTGTTATAAAAAACTTTGTTTTAATACAGTCCTGAAGACTAGTAAATAAAGTCAATATCTGTAAGAGAGAAATGCAGTGCATCTGGGAAAGTAAATGACTATTAATCAGACTACTCATGATTGAGGGTAACTGAAGATGGAAACATCCCATAATGAAATTGTGAGCAATGGGTAAAGGACTGACTTGGGCTAGTGCAAGCGAATCTGTTTGCTATGCCTTTCCTGGAACATTTAAGAATAATCAATCAAGACTATTCTTAAAAGCAATAATGGCATATCATGCTCCCCTTCTTTAGTAAATATCTTTCAGTCTAAAATAGTAGATTTATTATAGTGCAATGGCAGTAACACTTGCCATTCAAGTGTTACTGTATCAAATTCTATTTGGACTTAATTCTATTGTAAAGCCAGAAATCCTTTAGATAAATTGCAACATACATGACTAAAGTGATGTCACTGAGCTTTATTTATTTTCATTATATTTATAATATATATTTCACTACATTATATATTTGACACAATTTCTTTTTTGTTAGGATGTCTTTCATTTTGGCTGTTTCAAATGAGACCATTTCTAACTATCAAGGAGACACACTGTTAAATATGTGTAGTTGTCCGATTTTTTTTCAGTTATTTGTATTGTATGTAGAGATGGCCAACCTCCCACTGTCCACATCTGCTTTCAATTCACAAGCAGTTGGTATAAGTCATGCATCATCAACATTTTGTTTATACAACGTGCTATGCTGTCTCATCTGGGAAGCCATTATATGAAGTAATAGAAGCAGAAAATAGGTACACTCCTTCTTTAAATTTTCAGCAGGGATCCTGCTTTTTGTTACTTCTGCAAATTGCACCATTAAATTGCATATGTTGTCCTGTCGGATACCCATAATTAGATAAATAAAGGAAAAGTGCCCATAAACTTCATGAACTGATTAACTTAATAAAACTGCCAGTGAAATAAACCAGCAGATTAGGGTACTTCCCATTTTTAAATTCTTTGTCTCACTTTATCCAGCTCAAAAAAAATGGAAAACCTTGTAGAAATGCAAAATGTACATATATAAACATATATTAAATGTAACATAATCATAATTCTTTGAATCACCTATACACTATGCATAGAATATATACGAGATTTCTTTAGCCCAATGTTCTTCTTCAAAAATATGACTTTACCAGAGTATTTTTAAGTAAGTTCTTGGAAAGATAAATGACAGATTTCTTCAGAAGAAAAAAAATAACAGATAATGAAAATTGGCTAAACTGCTAATGTATTTATTTATATATGTTTTATTTCAGAAAAAAATTCATGAAATATCTAATTTGCTCAAATAAAGTTCAAAGAAGCCTAACACGATTTTAACCTCTGTAATTAAACCTCTCAGAATGATATTATGAATGATGAATAATTCCCTATTATAATATTTTATATATCATGTTTGAATGTATTGTAGCATAAACAGAACAAGTATTGGAACTCTCATATAATTCCTCTCCCTTTCGGGGGCTCAGAAAAAGGATAAAAAAAAGGTAAAAGAAACTTTACCTGTAAGTGCTCCAAAGCACATCACATTCAAGTAGATCTAATTGTCAGTTAAACTAATATATAGCTGATAAAATAAACTTGAACTCTAATTCATAATTGCAATAAATACAATTGCAATTGTAATTATTATATCAGGAAGATGCACACTGTTTACTGAATGAGGATCCATTTTCTGGACTTGTACAGACCATGGGTACAAAGGAAGGAGGATTCTCTCCATCTAGATGAAAATTCCAGATTTGTATCTGTTCGAGGTCAGGGAAAAAAGTTGATGCTTTCCCCAGCATGAAGTGTGAAAAATTGCTACAAGTGAAATGCCGTGAAATTTGCAATGGTTTTGCTTCAGCATTTGGAAGTAAACCAAGCCTCTGTGAGAGCTTTGCAGTGTTTCACTCTGGATGAACTGACTGACAACCCTACGTAAAAGGCAAAATCCTTCTCTGAAAGCCTTCCAGCTGAGTTAATGTCCCGGCGAGGGCTTTTCCCAGTGGTGCTTGGTTGAGGAAGGTGCTTACCTACAGAGATCTGACTCAGTGAGGGTGCATATAGCAGATAATACTGTTTTGCTCACAGAATTGATAAGTACCATGAAAATATCTACATGTCAAGTAGATCTCAAATCTAACTTCACCGTCAGTGGAAAGCAATATTTAGGTAAGAATACACCTGTACATTTTTGTATACCTATCTTTACATATGGTGAACAACATTGTAGAAGTTACTGTTTTCCACCACTGACAATTACAGTGTTTATCTGATTAGCTAAGTTTGGTAGAAATATAATATTAGACAAAATCAGCCTCACTCTTGCAATAGCTCAACTAGAGTTCTGAATAGAAAGGTCTTTCGCACTGTAGTGTTCATGTGAAAATGAAAGCAGACCTGCGTACATTGATTAACCAAAACACCCTTCTTTTCTCCTTCTCTACTCTCCCAGCAGTTTAATTAAGCAAAATGGCAGCATGGATTTTTTGAAGAACTCTCTTTTTTTTTTTAATTACTCTTTTCTTTTAATATATCAACACATATTTTCTCCTAGTCTACTTAGCCAAAGTAAAGCATAAATAATACAAAAGTCTTTATTTTCTGACTGAACCATAAATCCGTGTGTGATGTGCGTCCATGTATGACTATCTTAGGTGCAATGTTAGGTCAGCTTAGGCTGTAGAATAAGAAGTGCTCTGAAAGTAGTCATCATATTCAAGTAGCATTAATTAATCAGTTAATTGGTGGCTAAATCAATATATTATATGTAACACAATACTTGAATTGGTTTGTCTCTTTCTTAAAACCTTTTCATTAGCTTATTGAAAGCTTTCATTGCCCATTATCAACATCCATAGCGTGCATTGGCTGTGATAATTCACTGAATTATCATTGTTTTTGAATTTGAAAGCTTTATTATCTGACATTTTCATTTAAATATGAATGATATTCCTAATATAAATAATATACCTGCAGTCAAAACAATTTTAAATTACTGAACTTAATGGAGTTTAACTCTCTTGTTATTTGATAGATAATACAAAAAGCAAATGTACAAGTTGGCAAAATTGAAAATACTTTCAAAATGTTAAGAGAATTTTTTTTTAGGGGGGAGTTGCAAAACTACTTTTATGAGGTCATTTTCAGACATAATCATGAGTAAATGTGACTTCTTTTATAGCCAAGGTAAATGAAGCATGTCTTCAATTAGAAAGTTCTGAAAATGCACTGTGGTAACCTACTGAGAATGCAATTGCTTTTCTTCACAGCTTCACACTCACTCCTCTTTAGAAGCTTATGGCTATAGATAAGTGCTGGAAGTGCAATATCCTTCTCTTCAAGTGTTTTCAGTCACTGTGTACTTCAGATAACTCGTCTGATGTTTAATCTGGGAAATCTCAAAAATATTTATATGTTTGTTTTACATCAGCTACCTAGTTTAAAGTATTGTTGTAAAATATATTTAAGTATAAGTGTTTATGTAGCTGCATCCATAATGATTTTCAACCCATAAAAATACACGTTGAAGTTTTCAAATTGTTTGCCTTGCTGCAGTCCAGATGGACTCCTTCCTGTAACATGTACGAGTACCTCTCCAAAGTGTTGTCTTACTCCAGTTAACTCTCCAGTCTCTTTTTCTGTCTTTATATATTTTTTTTAACTTCTCTCTTGATTTATTTAATTCATAGTATTACAACACAAAGTTAAAAAAAAAGAAAAATGAATTGTAATTAATAAGAATGACATTTTTCACAAAATAGTCTGTGATAGTAATGCTTCATGTTTTTGTGATAGGCTTATACTTGCAGTTAGAATTATTAAGACATAAGTTTGTTGTTAAGAATAAGAATTACAGGTAAGGGCCAAAACCTACTGATCATTTTCTTGAAACCTACTGATTCTATAGAATAGAGTTTTTGGCTATTCTCCCAGAGAGGGATAATGTTCAATACATGTCATAAGTACTCCAGGCTTTTTATGTCTCTATTATTGCATTTCGTGGATATTTATCTGCTAAGGAACAATTTTCTCATCTTGAACAATTTTTAATTTGATAACTAAACCCACTTTTTTTTTTCTTACTGTTTCAGAAAAACCTCTAAAGTGTTTGAGAAAAAAAACTAATACCTCCAATTTTTATAGGAAAAAATCCATTCATTTCCAAGGTAAGGAAATGCATAGTGTAGGTATTGTAAAAAGTATTGATAAGTAAATCATTGTGCATAGCTGTTTTGCAGAATATATATATTTAACTAGTGTAAGAAAAATCAGATTCAAAATGTAAGATTATTCTTCTGATCATAATTAATCTATTGCATCACAAAACAAGAAAAAAATAGTGACTTAGGATTAAACTAGGTGTTTCCCTAGAAATCTTTGGTTCTAGGTATCAAAAACTAGAAGATAGGAAATAGTTCTCTTAATCCTTTCTCAAAGCAAATGCTTTTCTTAAAGATTTATATCATCATAACATTGTTTTCTTAAAGATTTATGTCGTCATCCTATCTGAAATATGTCAGGATGAGAGAAGAGGCCTTATGAGCTTGAAACAATATTAAAGCAGCTATTCTGTGTGTGTTTCTGTCTTAAGATTTCTTTTATTGAATTATAATTGAAATTCACAAAGGGACAGTTGTACATAGATTCCCCCCTCCCCCCTCAAATCTGAAAAAAAAAAAAAAAAAAAAAAGACAATAACTCTT
>NW_020455442.1:782607-860664 GCF_003342845.1 Nothoprocta perdicaria
AAAAAAAAAAAAAAAAGAAAAAAAAAAAAAAAGAAGGATGTTTGAATAGATAATGAGTACTACCACACCTCAAAATTAAATTTTTTTTGAGAGGATTGTACACCAAGGAAATTTCAATGGCATAGTACCCATATAAGATGGGGACCTGGAAAATACTATAGTGCCTCTGTTACATGAGTCATCTACATCATATTTTTCATCAACAAGAATGTCTGTGTTTCATATTGTGGACAAGTCTGGATTTCTATGGTTTTCTAAAATTTAGTTCTCATTTAAATGTTTAATTTCTTGTTGCAAGACAACTCTCTGGATATTGAAGGATATATATGAAACCAGAAAACATGATTATCTTTTTCTTACATATATTGTAACGCAGAATTTATAATGACATAAAAGGCATATATGAATATGTTTATGGAATATAATTAGATAAGTGATAGGATTACTTTTAATTATTCTAAACATGTCTAACCTCCTGTAATTTTGCTATAATATTCAGCCTACAAAAGCAGCAATTAGCATTTCTATTTTATTATCATAATAAGCCAGACTAAGCAGTAATTATACCATTAAGTACTACCACAAAGTATTACCACGATAATCACTAAACAACCACTAAGGTGAAATTCTTAAGTGTTCCCAGTGTTAACTACAGCGAGCTTTTTCAGAATTTGCAATGTATACTATTTATGTCTCATTTATTATTTAGTTAGTCAGAAAACATACTGAAGGCAAAACATATTTTCCACAAAGAGAAATCAAGAAACATTTTTGGTCACCCATTTGCACTCTGTTTAGCACTGAGATATGATCTCTGGGCATTTTTGTGAGCTTCTCTGCTTAGAAGCTACAAAAAAGATTTCTTTTGTCTTGGAATGTCTATAATAAAGTAGTGTATATCAGCCTTGGTTTATTGATTTAACAGTTGTGGATTTTTAAAAATTGATTCCAAGAAATGAAAGTCAAAGTATCTTTGACTTTTAAGAGACAGCTTAAGGTAATATTCATGAATATCACCTGAAAGAGGCAGGTCCTATTTTGCTGATGATGGAATCTGTTTAGACAAGCCTATTGTTCAGTAGCAGCTGTTCAGAATACTAAAAGTCTGATTCTTAGTGTTCACTCTGTTACTATTAAAGGTTGAGAACAATAAGATTTCAATGCAAACTGAGGGACTGGATCTAAAAGTTTCTAAATATTTGTTGCAGTTTAAAAGCTGTGTAGGGATTTATATTATTAGATTGACGAACAGTCTGTAGATCGTAGGTCCGATCACCTTCCTAGGAAGGAATCAAGTTCCCAAACAGTCTGATCAACTATAAATTCGACTCTGGCATTATTGGATTCATGAACAGTCTGTTAACTGTAGGTCTGATCGCCTTCCAAACAAGTAGTTGAGTTCATGATTAGCATGATTTATTCCAATGCAACATTTACAAAGCAGGTTTCAGATGTCAGAGCAGGAAATTCTCTACAGCCTGGGATTTTTAGAGAGCTCTGATGTACAAATGTGCAATGATCACTCACCCCAGAAGATGAGAAAGTATTCTCAGCCTTGGGTCAGGTGGCATCCTGACATGATGTCCAGCCCATCAACTGGCCCAAGAATTATGATGGAATCTTCCCTCCTCCAACTTCTTTTATCCTTAGTTCACCTTTTATTCCTTTACTTTACATTCAGGTGGAGCCTGAGTGACTGTAGACTTTTGTTACTGATTGGTGAAAAAATTTCTCACTTTCATTTAAAGGTATAGACTTAAAATCTAGATCTCATGCTCAATGAGAGGTGGTCGTACCTTCAAGACTGGTCATTTTGGGGATGGAAATGTGCCTTGGCATTATAATGAGCTTATAATGAGCAAAGTTGAAGCGAAGTTCATGCAAAAGCAATGATTTGCCACACCTGCTGGCTCAACAATGGACATCTCATTATATATCTCCCATTGGACAGCTATTGTGCAGCCTATCAGCGATATGGCACAGGGAGTGCAACAGAGTTTGACCTCCCTGTCTTCACTCCATTTTACTCTCCGTTACCCCTCTTTGTAGCTGCAAGAAGGGCAGATTGTGCTGCTTAGGGAACTGTGGAGGAGCAGAGTCCGTGCATACCAAGCATCCTGGAAGTGGCAACTGTGTATCATCCCAAGCAAGTTTCTGTAATTCCAAAACTTCTGCTAGGCCTTAGTTTCTCTCTAAATTTCTCCTTTTCAAGCACTTCTTCCACAATATTGCCTGGGGAAATTATGTTTTCTCTCTTTTTTCATATGATGAAGTGAAATTTACCTGTTGTCAGTAGTTTAAGATCAACTGCAATAAATGGACTCAAAAATTTTGAAATTATGTTTACTGAAATGATTTTTATTTAAGCTCATTTCACTGAAAATCTGTTGAACTATGGAATTCACCTCACCTTTGTTTGGACTTATTACTTACAAACAGCTATATCGCTGAGGCTGGTCTTCATCATCTCAATTCCAGAAAAGCTCATGGAGCCCATCCTCCTGAAGTCCATTTCCAAGTAACTCAAGGACAAGAAGGCAATCACTGAGTCAAAATTAGCTAACCAAGTACAAATTTTACATGATTGATCTGACTGTACCCCATGATGAAATGGATGAGATGAGACAGGAGGATGTTGTGTACCTGATTATTGGCTCTGAAGTTCCCTTATTTATTTATTTATTTATTTTTGTCAGTAAGCAGGATAATGAGACAGAATGTGCTCTTAACAGAGGATGGGGGATACTGAATTAAAAGGTCTGGATGACATGCTGAAGCTTCAATTGAGAGGACTCTTGAAGGACTGTACAGAAAAACTAAACAGAAATGTCACATATGGCACATATGGCACCATGGCAGGGTGTCATGCAGCCTGCTGCCATGCAGGCAAGCTCAAAGGGCTCTGATGAGGGTGGGAAATGGTTGGCTGATTGTTTTGCTAATTGTTTGGCTGAGTCATTATTTGCATGCTGGATGGGTCTTAGTTGATGTATGCCCAGTTAGCCCCTACCTACATTCTGTTTACAGTGAGGTCAGGTTGAGGAGGAGAGAGAACTTCAGCGCGAGGGTGGGATGGGTGAAAGGACACACCATCACACAGAGAGACATGAAAAAATCTGTACCTGGAATAGAATAGCCACAGGCATTACTCATGTTCGGAACTGAGTATGAACGAGTTGAGTTTACTTAGTTTGCAAAGAGGAGAGGATAATAGCCCCCAAACTACTTAAGGATACTTGTGGAGACATTGCAACCAACTCTTCTCAGTAATGGCAGATGGTAAAACAAGGGGCAATGGTCACTAGTTGTGGGTTGGGAGGTTCAGTTTGGATGTCCGGAAATACTTATTCATTAGGACTGTAGGGCCATATTGGAATTTTTTTCACAGGAAGGTTGCAAGGATTTTTATTTCTAAAAATAGCCAAGACTGACCTGGTCTAGCAAGGGCAGTAATTTTATTTTGAGGAGGAGGTTGGATTAAATGACCTCCAGAATCTCTTCCAATGTATACACCTAGAATTCTACTTTAGACAGTTATTACATGTTTTCATTGAAAGAAGATATGTTGCATTTGATCAGCTTAATGTCACTTGCTTTGGCATTTTCCTGGACCAGGCTCACATCATGCTTTTCACTTTGTTTTTGAAGACAGCATGAGTGTAGATTTTATACAGATCTTTTCTTAGGCCAGCCTGTGATTATCATAATGATGCAATCCTTTGAATTTATAGTATGTGCCTAGTGATGAAGTGATAAAAAACTTTCATGAAATAAATTGATTTATTAATACATACAATATGTTATTAAAGAGGCTAATTTCCAAATGCCAGTTTTGCGACACTGTAGGAGTGCATTGAAACTACTTTCCCTGTCAGTTCAATGCCAAAATGAAAAAAAAAAAAAAAAAAAAAAGCCATTTCTGGGGTTGACAAATCTACTTGCATCCGCGTATAAACCTTCACTGGAAAAATATATACCTTTATCATAAGCAAATAGTTATCTGAGCAATTTATACATGTAAGTTAAGTCATACAAACCTAAGCACATACTTAATTAGGTTCTCTAGTGTTTTACTAGCGTATTTCAAGACATACTGAATTCCTTTGACTTTCAAAGGGCTTTTTGTTATGGCTTTAAGAAATATTAGAATGGCTTGCTGAATTTGATGTGAAGAAAACTGAGGTACATTTTTCTACATATATTTTGCTGTGGATATTTGTGTTATTTGCCTTTTGTTTTTATAACGCATTCATCATTTATATTTCTGCAAATAAATATACTGAAATTCCAAGAAATACTAATAGAAATATAGAAATGCAGTTTTAGGCGGTGAAATCCCTGAAAGGACTATGAACTGGAACAGTATAAATTGTACAGTTGACACATTCATATCCATAAATACCTGAGACCTTAACTTACAATGAATCTAAAAGATTTTAAAATCAATCTGAAAAAAATGGAGATGAAACAGTATGCACGTCAGGAGGATATCTAAATGCCGGAGCTAAATTGCATAGCACAGGAGGTTTAAAAATGATCAGGGAATCTTGTGGAGGAAGGAAGCTGCCTTACCTCAGGCCTCTGCTTCCTTTAAAGGACTATGAAAATATTATTTTTAGATTCCACAGGAGGAAGCAGTATGCAGCAGTCTTACACTAACTAGTATTTCTACTTAATACTTACTGTAAAAAAGAGAAAAATAATTAAAAAGAACTTAATACTAACCAGTGATGGAAAACCAGAGAGAAAAGCTTTGAGGATTCTGGTTGGCTCACTGAAAATTTAAGAAGATAATTTACAATTTACAATGAGAAAAAGAAAACTATGGAGGATAGCAAACTCAAATACACCATCTTTGAGGAGAATCCCAATCTTCTCTCCTCCCTTGGCCCCCAAATATTATTCCTTCTAAAAATTACATAATTTTAATTTTTAAAATCCATTTTTTAGGGCAAAGGCACAAAAATTCAGATATCTCTTTTTTTTCCCCTACATTTATTGAAACTAACTTTGACAAAAAAGAAGATTAATTGGCTAATTTTGTTTCATGAAAATCTTGATGGCTTAGCATCCAACCTGCACTATTGCAGTTTTAAAAATTTCTCCCACAGACAACCAGCCTTCTCAAATTGTGGATAAGCAATTACAGGGAGCTAAAATCTGTACTATAGCAGTTCTGTTATTTCTTGTAAATATTGCAGATCCATTATTATTTCACCATGCTATGCTATCAATACTGATATTTGTAACACAGAGTCAAATATATTTAAAACATTTGCTGCCCAGGAACAAAGATTATCATCTTTAGATTATCATCTAAAATGGGATAGTTTCTAAGGTGGCATTCATTTTCCTTAGTTATACTGCCATTATACTGCAGAAGGATTAAAAAAAAAATATACAAACAAAATAATAACTGGTCTCTAAAAGTAACACTTTAAGGGCATTCTGTTATAAGTTGGATCATCTACTTATCAGTTGGATGATCTTTGTGATCTCTTTGCTAATAGAATTATAGAGTATGATACACTATGTTTGCTTCAGGGTAACTAGTTTAGAATAAAATGCATATGTAAATCACATAAGGAAATTGTCAGAATAAGTTTACATGAAAATTGAATCACATTTGTTGTATTAGTACATGCACAATGTCATTTACAATATGTCTTGCCTTGACAAATTCATTTAAAGTACTTGTCAAGGTTGTACAGTTCAGAAACAGCCAAATTAATATAGTTGTCTTGGTACTTTCTTGTAGTTATTGTTTAGGGAAATTTTATCATACTTTTATTCATACCTACCTATTTCTGTAGCACAATACCAAACAATGCTTATGTTCGTATGAACTCTGTAGGAGCATACATTATAAAGATACCTCATTCTTAAAAACCTGTTATTTGATTAAATGTTGCTAACCAAGTATTGGGTATTACCTATCGGGTAACATTTATTCACATTTAAGTTAGAATACTTTTTACCAAGTCCAAAATACATTATCCAGATTCCTAGATTAACTAACTTAAAGAATACTTAGGATTAATTTTCTTGTATCTGTAATTTCATCCTTATTTTTCATTCTCACAGAAGACAAATGGAGAGAGGTACTATGGAAAATGAGAGATTGGAGAGAGAAGATGTGGTTTATGTGGAGAAAAGAACAAGGTGAAAGATCCAAAAGATAATGGAGAAAATCCATGGAAAACACACTAGATGGAAATGAGATCAAAATGGTTAACTAGACTAGGAGACATGCATTAAAACAGAAGGAGATAAAACATTTTATGGTAGCCTTGTACAATATTCCCTTTCATCTTTACCCAGTTACTGTGTGTGCCAAGATGCGATAAGTTCTTTTGAAAAGAAACCAAATAATTCTAACTTATTCAAGCAGGATATCTGACACACTGATAAAGTTTCTCTACTGACACTGTGTCTTTTTCAGAAATATTTGCAAAGAGTTGCTTTTTTGAAAATGCTTAGGGATAGTTGGAAACTCTTAGTTCAACACCTTCAAGTGAAGGAATTTAAAAAAAAAAAAAAAGTGTGTACTGCCCTGAAAAGTCTGTCATGCATGAGATAAACTCGCCATCAAGAAGAATGCATGAGAATACATTAGTTCACTCAATCAATTTCTTTGGGTTTAGCCCCAGGGAGTTTATTTTTAAAGTGATGGGCTGGAGGTTTTCAGACTGCACATGCATTTTGCTGAGATATATTGTTAATAAATGATTTGATTTGTGCACACATGTCCCTTACATGGCTTTAAAGATTTATTACTAAATGGCTGATTGAACTCAGCAGGTGAATGGAAACGGAGTGACATGGGACTATTGCATCTAAGTATGAAGCGGCAAATTCATCACTGCACAAGTGGTCTCATAAGTGCTAAACTTATATAACTACAAAATGTATATATATATGTGTAAGTTCATAGTGCCTAAACTTAAGTTAAAAAAAAAATGCTTAAACTGGAAGATTAGTTTCTGTGACTTTCTTATGTTTTAGCTAGGAAAGAAGAAGACAGAAGGGAGAGAAACCTCACCAGAGGTTTATACAGAGCCGAAGCTTGATGGTTCAGCTAGCCTCAACAAATCTGCCAAAAGGAGTGTTTTTGTTCTTTCCCTTCTTTTCTTGTGTCATTACTGACATGTCTAATATTCAACAGTGGTCTTGTCCAGGAGCTAAATTGGTATAAATCTACTTACACTCTTACTGAATTAGTCCTCTGCTGTGATGCATCTCATTTGTCAGTAGACAAATGTCAGTGCCAAACAAGTAAGTGAAGTAAAGCAACAATATGCTAGATGAACATAGTTGTAAGTGAAACCTTATTCTTCTGGTACCCCAGTGAAAATCTCTCTTTTACACTGAGCTGTGAAGACTAGTTTCCTAATACAGACTCATAACTTTTTTTTTTTTTTTTTTTTTTTTTTTTTTTTTTTTAAGTTAGGTTCTCTCTCTCTCCCTTCTCAGATTTAAACAGATCTAGAAAGAGATGTTGGTGTATTCCAGCTTGCTCTAACTTCCATTGTTCACCTTTTTCATCCTGGCTTTTTCAGTCTTATACCCTATTAATTTGCTGCTCCACTCCTGCAGAATCAGTCCCAGGCTGTCCTGTGTTGTCAGCTGTCAGAATGAATTTAGCTATTTAGTGATTCTGTAAAGCAGCTGTGGCTGTACCATGAACAGATATTTCATCATTCAGAAGGTAAAATAACTATTTGCACATTATCACAATCAGTTTTATCAGCAACGAGAAAAAAAGTTGGAAGCCAGGAAAAATAGAAAGTAAGCTTTTCTGCCATACATGAGCAGAATAACCCCAATGACCACTGATATGGAGGAAAAAAAAAAAAAAAAAAGAAAAGAAAACAAAAAGAAAAAAAGAAACCCCATATATTTGCTATTTTGATGCCAGCAAAACAAAAGAAGAGAGCAATCCAAACCACCATGAATATATAATTAAAATGATCTTCCCCAAAGTTTACTTTAAGAAGATTATAAAAAGATTAGAAGATTAGAGGTAAACTGTGAAATTGATTCCAAAATTAAAAGTTTTACAGATCTGTTTTTATCAGTTCTTAGTCCAAAAATCCCCGTTAGCTAACATGGCTATCAGTGGTGAGAGTAAAAGCTGTTATCATGAATGTAGAGAGACAAAACAATTCCATGTATTTCTTTTCTTGCTAATTTCATTTAAAGGACTACTAAAAACTATACTATCAAAATAATATTTTTTTTGGCAGGGCAGATTTTGTCTACAATGGTTTGCTACAATGGTTTACTGTTGTTTTATCAATGAATTTTCTATCATTCTTATTTCTGGGGTTCATTTGGATGCTAACAATGCTAATAATATAAAGTCCTTATTTTTATCTATTTCAGGAGGGTAGTACTATTAAACTAATTATAGAACACTTATAACACTTAAACTAATTAAGGAACACTTACAGAAACTATACTTTGTGAAAAATTCCCAAACTTTCATCTATCTGGGAGGACATGTCCTCAATATATTTATATACATCCACGAAAAATGGTGTCAGAATCACTATAATGTCCTCTATTTCTCTAAATTTTTTCAGTATTGCCATACTGACTTTCTTGTTTTTTCTGTACAAGGAGTTTAAGCATGAATATAAACAAGGCAAAGAGAAAGACATCAGCAATTTGAAGAGATGTCAAGTACTTTGAAATTTAAATCTTTAGTAGAGCAATGCTTCTTAATGGAAGTTATTAAAGTAGCTACGTTCTCCCTTGCAGAAGATCTATTCTGAAGAACAGCTGTAGAAGACTTATAATATTCTCTATAATATATTCTTTTCATGTTTCAACTACAGAGACAATCATTTCATCAATTAAATCAAGATATTTAAGTCAAGATGATAAACATTTTAAAAGTAATTAACATAAATTTGTATAAGGAAGAATGATCTGGGAATTTGATATCAGCTCAACTCTGAGAAATGCTAAAGCCTTTCATTAAAATGAAATAAAATTCTATTTAAAATAAATATGAGAAAATAAAAATACATAAATAAATAGAATAAAAATAAAAATAACAGTAGCATTATTGTGAAGACCAAGCCCTTAGAAATTCCAGAATTAATTTCAATGGCTTAATCAGTTTTAGTTTGCCACTGTTATTGTTTGCAATTATGCAATTCAATGTTGTGTAGTTTTGTTTTGTGAAATTCCTTTCAAACAGTGATCAACATTTCCAAATTAAAAAATAATAAGTCTTCTTCTGGACAAAACAAATGCAATCTCATATGTTTTTGTAGGGAATGCACAACTTAGTACTTCACAGTTTTTTTGTTTTTTTTTTTTCCAGTACCTTTCTGTCGCATGGGAATAGTATTTGTTTTACAAATCTTGTTTTACAGATCAAGCCTCATGGAAACAGAAATAAAATATTTTCATTCCTCCTTAGAGGCACATTTTTCAGGATCACTAACCTAAGTATTCTCTGATTTCATTTAAAAAAATCAAAATCTTTTTAAGATTATAGAAGAATTGTCTTACAGCAGGAAGTTCAGGTAGTACTAAGAAGAATGCATATTGTTAAAATGGCCTACAAAAGAAATAACTTTTTGTCACAAGGCCAAGTGTTAGCAGTTGAAGGATTTTAAATGATTTAGAATCATAGAATCATAGAATGCCGAAGGTTGGAAGGGACCTCAGAGGTCATCGAGTCCAACCCCCCTGCTCACGCAGGGTCACCTAGAGCACGTGGCACAGGGCTGCATCCAAGCGGCTTTTAAAGATCTCCAAAGAAGGAGACTCCACAACCTCTCTGGGCAGCCTGTTCCAGTGCTTTGTCACCCTCACAGTGAAGAAATGCTTCCTTAAGTTCCTGTGGAACTTCCGATGCTTCAGTTTGAAGCCATTTCCTCTAGTCCTATCCCTGCCCACCACTGAAAAGAGGCCACCCCCCTCCTCCTCACTGCCTCCCTTGAGGTATTTATACACACTGATCAGGTCCCCCCTCAGCCTCCTCTTCTCCAGGCTGAACAGACCCAGCTCTCTCAGCCTTAACATTTATAAGGTTGATATTTTTTGTCAAGTTTTATGTCACAATGTCCTATCTGGTTCTTTAAGGCTATTTATTTATCAGACTTAAAATGAAAACTCCCCCTCCTTCTCTTGGACACAGGTAATGTGGAACATCTACTAGTTCTCATAATAAATTGATCTGAAACTCTAAAAGCTTTTGGGCATCTATCTAAAAAGACCCAGAAATCTGTTATGTAAGAACTCTGGTCTTCCATTAAAACAAATTTATACTAATGTGACAGAGGAAAAAGTGATGGAAATGAAACTAATAATTCACTCAGTATAGGAGAGCAGAAGTTTCTTTCTTTAACAAATGCTTCATATTTTTTTTCCATTCAGTGCTGGATTTTAACAGTCATGTTCAGGGTGTCTGCAACCATTGTGAAAATTGTTAATTACCACATTCCATTAATTCTTAACCAAATCCACTCTAATATTAAAAAAAAAAGAAAAAAAAAAGAAAAAAAAAAAAAAAAAAGACCTTCTAGGGTTTACAAGTTGGGATAAGTCATAAAGAGGCAAATAATTCATGAGCTGATCATTTTTTTTTCTCTCTCAGTCAGAATTGCTAGCATTTTATCACTAAAAATTATCTCTGTAGAACACTCCTTGACATAACAAGTTATTAGCTTCCTCATATAGGTTCCAAATGTCTAAGTTACAAATAACGTGTTAGCAATATTCAGTAGTCTGGAATAAAGTAAGCCATAAGAAGCATGTGATTGATTTACATCCTTCTCTTTCACCTCACATTTGCAAGAAAATAGTTTATCTAACTTGACTACAGTAAAGGCTATTTTTAGAGTTCTGTAAATTGCTTACAATGTGGGGTTTTTTTTGAGTATTATTTGCTTATGGGAAAAATATATCATCACAGGTTGAAAGTGCAGGAAGCTAACTGTCATTGTCATTAAAACTGCATGCTTATATAGTGGATCTTATTGCAAAAACATGCAACAATTATTATCTTACAGAGATCTAAACATTCTTGATTCCATTACAAGGGTTTCTTCTATGTTTGTACAGGTAAGTGTAAAAATCTCACATAAATTTATGCAAAATTTTATTGAAAGGTCACCACTTCTCTCTGCAAAGTGAAGTGTTATCACATCTACAGTTTCATGTATTAAAAATTATTTTTTTAATGTTTATCTCTCCATGATAGCATTTTAGCTCTTTTTTTGTGTGTCATCAGTCAGTCCTTTCCTAGATTACATCCACTTTCCAATCCTTCTGTTTATTCTTAAGAAAGGACTTGCTACACCTTTGGCTGGTGTTAATATGCTAGTAAGAATTTAACAAGTAATGATGGAGAAGCAAAAATCAGACTCTTTTTTTTTTTTCTCTAATAGCTACCAAAATGTCACACATTGTCTGTTTTTATCTTGTATTAGATGCTAAAAAGCCAAAAGAGAGAAGCTAAGAAGCATAGATCATGGCCGTCAGTAGTATTTTGCCTGTTTATGGAATCCAGAAACTTGGGTTTCTCTGGCCGTAAGAGCTGTAGGCTGTTATTTGACCATCTCTGTGAAAGCTGTGGCAGAATCTCCCATGAGCTGATAGGCATAGTTGCATCGTACAAAAAAATTATCTACACTCCAATTGTGGCAGCACCTGAGAGTAGCAATATTGCTGGACCAAGCAGTGAACTATGCCTTTAATCCTCAAAGGCAGTGATTTTAATCATGTTTTGGATAGAATTGTTCTGCACAAGTTCTGACAAATGCTAAAATCTCATCAGAAACAGGATCCAATATTTAGAGGGAGACAAGATACTAGATGACCAAAAAAGTCCAAGAACTTTGCACTAGTCAGTGCTCAGATACTCAATGATAAAGATCTTATAGTCAGATTTGGAGGACAGCTTTTTTTTGTTTGTTTGTTTTTCTCTAGAGCAAGCTAAAGCAAATTAGTTGGTTGGGCTAGTTAATGACATAGTGCTCTATGATTTACAGCGATTGAATCAGTGGATGCCTTACTTGTGATTGCTGCTTCTGGACATCATAAAAAGCAGAAATTAAGATTCGCAAAGTAAGTATTTACTCTTCTCTCATTTTATTTATTTATTTATTTATTTATTTATTTATTTATTTTTCCATCTTTTTTTTTCCTGGACTGGACAAACCCATTCTTTTCAACCCTCCCTTCTTCTTCTTTCTTTTATATATATCTTTTTTTTTTTTTTTTTTCTGTTAAAGAAAATCATCTACTGATCTTGGTTCAAGTATTTGTGACAATTTCTTTTTCTACTGGGCTGTTGTATCATAACTTTTTCCTAATTTCACTATCTGTTTAATAGAATGTTTGAAATTTTCACAAATTTATTTTGCACATTTTTCCAATGAGCCAAGTCATTTTTTAATTGGTAGGTGTGTCTTGAATCTCCTACCAGATTTATTTCAGAAATGTACTCTATTCCTTCACCGAGGCTGTTAATTACTATATTGAATAGAACAAAAGTTGGTACAATTTATTTGATCAGTTTTTCCATTTTTTGTCTGAAGTGTTTTAATGTCTATTTGAGTTCTTGCAATAGGCTGTGCATTTGCTCTACAATCATTTCATTGGGATAGGACTTTGTGAGACATTGCTTGAAACAGTGTCATAAGATTTACTTAGATCTAGATGCATCACACCCAGTGGGCCAATTATTCTTTCTGTGAGGTATATTATATTGGTTTTAAATGACTGCTTCTTGGAAAATCCATGTCCTCTGTTTCTTGTCACCTTGTTAGGTGCTAGCAAACTGGATTTTTAATAATTTGCTCCATCTTTGCAGGTATAAAATTAGGCTGTTTGATAAATATTTTTGGATATTTTATATTTCTAAGACATTGCTGTGATTTTTAAGATACATGTTAAAGATTCAAAAATTTCTTTCTTCTTTAAATAATTGATTCTCTTAGACTGTACTCCTCTTGATCTAGTCTTACTCTAACTTTGTAAATTACTTATTTGTAGTAAATTTTCATGTGCGTGTGAAGAATGAAACTAACTAAAGTGTAAAGTTGCCTTTTCTGTGCCTACTCTGTTCACTGAAGTGATGAGGCTCCAATACTTTTATCCCTTCAGTCATTTAGCTTTTATATACATCTTTTCCCTTATCAATATGGTTTGTATATATGTATTGGATATGACAAATTTCAAGATAGCATAAGATCACCTTATTTAATCCCCTTTAAAATTCTTTTTAAAATATTTTTTTCTAATCTATTTTCTCTGTTTCTTTTCTTTTTATTTTTTTAATAAGAGGAGGAACACTAATATTTTGTGAGTTTTGTAATGCTTTCTATTTCATAAATAACTCTTTTAGCCATAATCTGAATGATCCATTCACTAGCAAACTTTACTTCCTCTAAAAATGTCCTTTACCCTTTGTAATTTGATACACAATGTGTTCAAATGATAATCAGAAGCTCTATGCTTTCATAATATGAATAGTCACAAGATCATTATTTCATCCTACACTTTCATCTTTTATCATTACCAGAAAAATAGTTGAAATTAAAACAATTCCTTACATGAAGTGACAGCTGATATTTAGACTAAGCAACGTCAACTCCACTGGCTTTTCTGTAGGCTCCTTGGTATTCTCATAGTTACCTATATAACTAACTGTTATTTTGATGTTCTTACATAGGGAACTGCCAGGAGGAAGACTTAAATACAGATACAGAAGATGGCTAATTTTGGAAGTGCTATGTTGGAGAATCTTACTTAGTGTTATTTTCATCTGTGATATGTCAATATCTTTCAAAATAATGTAGCAAATAAATTAAATGTCCTTTTGTCCTTTTGATTGCATACAGGAATAATCCAAAAAATAGATTCACAGGTATAAAACCAAGATTACAGTCTTTATTTTTTAACATGTTTGGTAATTTTCTTACCTTTAATTAAACTTTAATGAATCAAGAAAAGCAGAATAAAGTCAGGCCATTGGGGATGTTATTAATTAACAGCTTTGCTGTTTGGTGTATTTTGCATATGGGACTTGGCTATGGTTATGAAGTAATCATATTATCTTGGTTCTGTTCCAGGAGAGATTTGTTTGCACTCTTATTAATTGAGAAGTAGAATAAAAAGAATAAGAAGATGAAGCAGTTAATGAAGAGTTATAATAGGATTGTTTTGATGTGAGATAGCTTTATATGACACTTTCAAGGTTAATTTTTAGTAATAATATAATAAAAGACATGATGCTGATGAAATTAAAGTGTGATTATTAAGTGATGAAATTAAGCAACAAAGTAGGGCTGCCTGAATTCACTGTGAGAAGGGAACTAAATACTCATTTTCTTTAACCATTAATAGGTAGGTGGATGAATTGTGACTTGTGTCATTTAATGTTTTCCTTCCAATGCTTCATACAGAAGACTGCTCTATATTTTTTCACTAATATCTCTTAGATATTAAGAAGTTCTGCTTAGAAGAAAGGTTTTTAAAATTCTCTTTTATATTTGATTTAGAGATCCAGATGTAGAACTACTGTACAATGAGCCTGATAATTTCTTTTAATATTAAAAGTTTTCATACTTCAAAGTTTACTGGAACATAAACCATTATTTTAAAACTTTCTGATAGATTGAGACATGATACAACATATATACACACTACAATTTCAATGTAACTCAGATAGGAAAAGGACAATATTTATACATATTTTCAACCATAATGATTCCCTGATACCCACACTATGTCTGTACCTCCATAAAAAACTCTTCTGACAGTGATCACATGTGACAATTTTCACAGCTTCTCTCAGAATAAGACCGTATTCATCTACCAGTTATTTACCAAACAAGATAGATATTGTGTACATTTTTTCATTGCTTGTTTCTTTGTATATTTCTGTGAACCATTAATACACAAATACTGCTCCACAGTTTGTTAACCTCTGAAATAAGCTATAAATAGGCATAACAAAGATTAAAGATTAATTTCAGATCAACTTTTATGCAAGGCAGTATCTTCAGAATCTGTTTGTTTTGTTCTGGTAAGCAGAGTAGGTTAACAAGACTGCAAATACACAAGCAGAGAAAAAATCCTAGCGTGTTTTGCTTTATGAGTACAATTACTCTGATGTTCATGAATAATGTTCATTCATTTATATTTTGCTTTATGTTGTTCCTCCAAAGATAGGACAGATTTACTGATGGAACAACTGAAGTGGCACTGCTTTAGTTCCACATTAATACTTTCTGCAAAATACATGTTCCCAGGTTAAAAATATAATAAAGCTATCGGCAAACACACTCTCCAGATTCACAGTTCAAGTCATGCCTCTAAAATCTGACAACCTGTTTAGTCAAAGGCTTTGTCTACCTAGAGGAATAACTAATGGAGGAATAAGATGCTATGTGGATCTACTTTTTCCTGATGTACACTTGAGAGGGAATGTTGACAAAATACTGTAGAGAGAAATAATATTTTCTTAAGACTTTCATGAAAGAACTTTGATACACAGCCTGGAGAAGTATTGAAAATGATTGACTAGAATGCAGGATTTCTCTTTAAGAAAAGTATGTGTATAAACAATAGCTTGCTGATATGAACAGGAGATTCACTTTTGACTTATGATTATATTTTCTATTTTTCTCAGGCAGACAGAAAGTTTATATACCACAGTTAAGATGTAATAAATTATTACTCTATTAAAACCTCAATATGAGACACATCTTTGCGTTTTGGCAAAACTCTGAAAGAAAAATGATATATGGACGTAATATCCTTGGTTTGGACTTATTGTGCTTTTCAACTGTATTTATAGTGTTTTGAATTGAGAGATTGAACCTTGCTAAACATGGATAGGTGGATAAGTACAGTATTCAAATTTAAGTTAACATAAAGAATAAAAACAGTCGAACTAATAATATTGGAACCGAGGTACAACAAAACCACAATAGGCTATATTCCAGATTTCCAGCCCCTTTAAACCACACAGACAACTTACTAAAAAAAATACAGCTCTAGCCTGTAGCATATTGACAGATCTTAGAGGCCGTGGAGGCACAAAATCATATATCAAAATGCTAAGAAGACTAAAATGATGATGATGATGATAAGCAGAAAAAGGATAATGTCTGCAATTTTGGAGCTTTTCCACCCACTCTCGCTGTATGTGTAGAAAGAAAAACAGGCAGCTGGCATACCAGATGGTATATATTTGTGACATCCAAAGCAAAAAAAGTTGAAGAATAAAAAGAAATTCTGTTAGCACTATCAGCAGCTCAGAATCCGAATGATGATTCTTGCACTTTGTCTGTGGAATAGATTAATATTACAATTCATCAAAAATAATTTAAAAAAAGGCTTTTTTTTCATTTTAATCACCTCTTTTATTTATTTATTTTTCATTTTTTCTTTTTTTTTCAGGAGAAAAACAGAAATGAGCAGAGTGTGTTTCTGCTAGGAACTGGCCCTTCAGAATGGAAAAAAAAAAAAAAAAAAAATCTGTCCTGCTTTAACTCAGTGTTTGCAATCATTATGAACCCAAGGAACTGGAATGACTGGAATGTGGCCATGGAGGGCTATAGGCTTTTCAGGAGGGACAGGGCAGAAAGGCGAGGTGGCGGAGTTGCTCTTTATGTGAGGGAACAACTGGAATGCATAGAGCTCAGCATAGGGGAGAATGGAACGCGAGTAGAGAGCCTGTGGGTGAGGATAAAGGGGCAAGCCAGCAGGGGCAACACGGTGGTGAGAGTTTACTACAGGCCTCCTGACCAGGACGAGGAAGTGGATGAAGCCTTCTATGGGCAGCTGCGGGAAGCCTCCCGATCACAGGCCCTGGTCCTCCTGGGGGACTTCAACCACCCTGATATCTGCTGGGAAAACCACACAGCCAGGAACAGACAGTCCAGGAGGTTCATTGCAGATAACTTCTTGACGCAGGTGGTTGAGGAGCCAACAAGGGGAGGGGCGCTGCTAGACCTAATACTAACAAACAGAGAGGGTCTAGTGGAAAATGTGAGGGTTGGGGGCAGTCTGGGCTGCAGCGACCACGAGATGTTGGAATTCATGATCCGGCATGGAGGAGATGGGGCGAGAAGTAGAATAGCTACCCTGGACTTCAAGAGAGCCAACTTCGACCTCTTCAGGAAGCTCCTTGGAGCAGTCCCCTGGGTCAGGGTCCTAGAAGGAAAGGGGATCCAGGAGAGCTGGCTGATATTCAAGCGCCACTTCCTCCAAGCTCAGGATCGGTGTATCCCCACCAAAAAGAAGTCGAGTAAGCGGGGCAGGAGACCTGTATGGATGGGTAAGGAATTACTGGACAAAGTGAGTGAGAAAAAAAGGGTGTATAGCTTGTGGAAGAAGGGACAGGCCACGTGGGAGGAATACAGGCGCATTGTCAGAGATTGCAGATGTGAAACGAGGAAGGCCAAAGCCCGGGTGGAATTAGAGTTGGCGAGGCAAGTCAGAGACAACAGGAAGGGTTTCTATAAGTATGTCAATAGCAAGAGGAAGACGAGGGAAAATGTTAGTGCACTGCTGAATGGGGA
This sequence comes from Nothoprocta perdicaria, assembly GCF_003342845.1. Classification (NCBI taxonomy): domain Eukaryota; kingdom Metazoa; phylum Chordata; class Aves; order Tinamiformes; family Tinamidae; genus Nothoprocta; species Nothoprocta perdicaria. Next base: position 800,163 of record NW_020455442.1, read on the forward strand.
AGGGGCCTTGGTGACGGAGGATGCCAAGAAGGCAGAGTTACTAAATGCCTTCTTTGCCTCTGTCTTTACTGCTAAGACGACCCCCCATGAACTGCAGGGCACAAATGGAAGAGATGTAAATGGGCTAGAGGAAGACCTTCCACGGGTTGAGAAGGATTGGGTTAGGGATCACTTAGGCAAACTGGCCACTCAAAAATCTACGGGCCCAGATGGGATGCACCCAAGAGTGCTGAGGAAACTGGCCGAGGTTGTTGCTCAGCCTCTCTCCATCATCTTTGAGAGGTCCTGGAGAGCAGGGGAGGTGCCCGAGGACTGGAAGAGAGCCAAGGTCACTCCAGTCTTCAAAAAGGGCAAGAGGGAGGAGCCAGGCAATTACAGGCCGGTCAGCCTCACCTCTGTCCCTGGAAAGGTGATGGAGCGGTTCATCCTAGAGAGAATCTCCGGGCATATGGAGGAGAAGAAGCTGCTGAGGAGACACTGTCTCCCATAACATCCTCATACGGAAGCTCCGGGAGAGTGGACTAGACGAGTGCACGGTGCGGTTGATCGAGGGCTGGCTGGATGGCAGAGCTCAGAGGGTGGTGATAAATGGGGCCGAGTCCAGTTGGAGGCCTGTGGCCAGTGGTGTCCCCCAGGGGTCAGTGCTGGGCCCAGTGCTGTTCAACTTGTTTATCAATGACCTGGACGAGGGCACGGAATGCACCCTGAGCAAGTTTGCAGATGACACCAAGCTAGGTGGAGTGGCCGACACTCCAGAGGGCTGTGCTGCCATCCAGAGGGACCTGGACAGGCTGGAGAGTTGGGCAGAGAGGAACCTCATGAGGTTCAATAAGGACAAGTGCAGGGTCCTGCACCTGGGGAGGAATAACCCCAGGCATCAGTACAGATTAGGGGTGGACCTGCTGGAAAGCACCTCCACGGAGAGGGACCTGGGAGTCCTGGTTGACACTAAGTTAACCATGAGTGAGCAGTGTGCCCTCGTGGCCAAGAAGGCCAATGCGATCCTGGCCTGCATCAGGAGGAGTGTTGCCAGCAGGTCAAGGGAGGTGATTCTGCCCCTCTACTCAGCTCTGGTGAGGCCGCACCTGGAGTACTGTGTTCAGTTCTGGGCACCCCAGTATAGGAGAGACATGGAGCTTCTVGAGAGGGTCCAGAGAAGGGCAATCAGGATGATTAAGGGAATGGAACATCTCTCGTATGAAGAGAGGCTGAGTGAGCTGGGCCTGTTTTCTCTGGAGAAGAGACGGCTCAGAGGGGATATGATTAATATGTATAAGTTCAGGAAGGGAGAATGCAGGGAGGAAGGGGACARGCTGTTCTCACTGGTGGCCAGCGACAGGACGAGGGGTAATGGCCACAAGCTGAAACACAAGAAGTTCCGTCTCCAGGTGAGGAGCAAGTTCTTTACTGTTAGGGTGACAGAGCAGTGGAACAGGCTGCCCAGGGAGGTTGTGGAGTCTCCTACTCTGGAGGTCTTCAAAACCCGCCTGGATGCCGCCCTGTGCCACATGCTGTAGGTGTGCCTGCTTGAGCAGGAAGGTTGGACTAGATGATCTCTAGAGGTCCCTTCCAACCTTAAATATTCTGTGAATCTGTGAACTATTTAAAAAAATCACTTCAAAAGGAGAATATTGCTTTTCTCAAATAGTGCAAAATAGCTTCTCAATTTAGAAATTTTGTAGTTATTTTTGCTAGAAACCAGAGAATATTAAGCACTTGCTTTATATTCCAAGTAACCCTCTAGAAAAACAAGTAACTAATAAAAGATTAAAATGACAGGTTGATCTAAGAATAATATACTCAGTAGTTTGGTAGGTAGCTTTAGCCAACAAGATTAAAATTTTCTGCACAGTGTTGCTATGTGCTTTTTGATGATATTACAATGGCCATCTGACTTTTTAGGGTTCAAGAGCAGGATTTCACTGAATCTTTCTTTAGAAGTGATGGAGAGAAACAGACTCTTTAAAAAATAAGCTGTTCATGTCGGATGTCTATTTCAGAATGAGAAGACCTGCGGTCTGGAAAAGTCCATTTCTTTCACTTACAAGGTTCTTTAGGGTTACTAGGTTATAGTTATCTACATTTTGTCAGATGAATCCTCTCCAAGGAGAGTATAAGCAACAGACCGACTTTACAGTTCTATTTGCTCATCAATATATTTTACTCCATAACAGTATTTCACAGAAGGATAAAAGAATTTGACATAGTTATTCTACAGTTCAGTGCTGGTTATTTTGAACATTCCTTTTCACACAGTTATGAACATGAAGAAAAGCTAGTGTATTTATACTGCCCAATATTAAATATATTATATTATTATATAAATAAATATAAATATATTGAAATTAATATTTTATGAATCCCATATTTGAGAGGTTAACAGAAATAAACAGAAATATTTAACAGAAATAAACTGAAAGTGTGAGAGTTTAAGATGGGAAAGGTAAAGACAGAAAGACATGACTGAAAGGTCTTAGATTTGTATCTCATAATGGGATTGGAGTTTCAGAATTCTATTGCCTGTCTGAAAAACAAAACTCTTCTTATTTTGTGAATATTAAAAAGAATGTTAGCTTTTATGCAAAGAAAAGGAGTGAGAAGGGAAGGAATATTTTTCTGAGAAATTCTAAGGCATATTAAAAGCACATTAATGTGTATTAAATATCATAATAGGAATGTAAATAAGGGATGTTAGATTGTGTTGTACTTTTGTGAAATCTCTATAAAAATATTACAAATCTAGTGCCATTTTTAATCCTCAGAAGATACAGAAATTGGTTCTTGATATATTTGAAAAGGTTTCAGGCGAACTATTCCACATGATCTTAAGGTTGGAAGAGACCTCTACAGATCATCTAGTCCGACTCCACTACTCAAGCAGGGACACCTAGACCACGTGGCCGCATCCAGGTGGATTTTGAAGATCTCCAAGAAAGGGGGGTCCACAACCTTTTCGCGTAGCATTTTTCAGTGCTCTGTTACCCTAACAATAAAAAAATTCCTCCTCATATGGAGATGAAATTTCCTGTGCTTCAATTTGTATCCATTACCCCTTGTCCTATCACTGACCACCACTGAGAAAAGTTTGGCCCCATCCTTTTTACATTCTCCTATAAGGTACTTACACATATTGACAAGACTCCTTCCCAGTCTTCTCTTCTCCAAACTAAATAAACTAGTGTTCTGATATTTAAAAAAAAAATAAAAAAATATTATTTTCAGTCTTACTTTCTCTGTTACTTTTGTTTTGCTGTGTGATGTCAGTGGACAGATGGGAAGTAATATTAAGTATCTGTGCATATCATTTCCTATGTAGTGGTTCAAATATTTATCTGAGTAGGTTTTTGCATAATAGCTACTGCCAATTAATTTTTCAATGCTCCTCTTCTGTTTAGAAATAATTTGGCTTTGGCTATCATATGTTTTGAAGTAATATTTTTGAAGGGAAAGTTGTGGGAAATCTGTTTTTTTTTTTAATTTAATTTTGAAAATTGAAAGAACTATTTATTTTTCTTTACTACGTAACTGTAAGCTCCTGTCTTAGCATTCAGGTTAGTTAGACTTATTGCCTTCTAGTCATCTCTCTAACGCATGATGTTAATTCTGTTAGAATTTTCATTTTTTGTTCTTGTGTGCTTTCCATTAACTGAAAAGAAGTCAAATATTTTAAGAGTGTCAGCAATATCTAAGTGTGTTTTTACCCCTGGATGATAGCTGAATGTTTATGTTTTTGGAATAACTTAAGTAAGAAAACACAGCATCCTCCTGGGCAAGCTCCAAAGGTGTGGGATAGATGAGTGGACGGGGAGGTGGATTAGGAATTGGCTCAGTGGCAGGGTGCAGAGAGTGGTAGTCAGTGGTGCTGAGTCTAGTTGGAGACCTGTAGTTAGCGGTGTCCCCCAGGGGTCGGTCCTCGGTCCGGTCCTGTTCAACTCATTCATTAACGACCTGGATGAAGGGCTGGAGTGCTCCCTCAGCAAGTTTGCTGATGATACCAAACTGGGAGGAGTAGCTGATAGCCCTAAGGGCTGTGCTGCCATCCAGAGGAACCTGGACAGACTGGAAAACTGGGCGGTTAGAAATCTCATGAAGTTCAATAAGGGCAAGTGCAGGGTCCTGCACTTGGGTAGGAATAACCCCGGACACCAGTACAGATTAGGGGTGGACCTGCTGGAGAGCAGTCCCGCAGAGAGGGACCTGGGCGTCATGGTGGATGACAAGATGACCATGAGACAGCAGTGTGCCCTGCTGGCCAAGAAGGCCAATGGGATCCATATGGGTGCATTAAGAAGAGCATCTCCAGCAGGTCGAGGGAGGTGATCGTACCCCTATACACAGCCCTGGTGAGGCCACATCTGGAGTACTGTGTCCAGTTCTGGGCTCCCCAGTACAAGAGGGATGTGGAGCTGCTGGAGAGAGTTCAGCGCAGGGATACGAGGATGATGAGGGGCCTGGAACATTTGCCCCATGAGGAAGGGCTGAGATAGCTGGGCGTGTTCAGCCTGGAGAAGAGAAGGCTGAAGAGGGACCTGATCAGTGTCTATAAATATGTCAAGGGAGGCAGTGAGGAGGAGGATGGGACAAGCCTCTTTTCAGTGGTGGCCAGCGATAGGACTAGAGGAAATGGCCACAAGCTGAGGCACCAAAAGTTCCACAGGAACCTAAGAAAACACTTCTTGACAGTGAGGGTGACAGAGCCCTGGAAGAGGCTGCCCAGAGAGGTTGTGGAGTCTCCTTCTTTGGAGATCTTTAAAACGTGCTTGGACGCAGCCCTGTGCCATGTGCTCTAGGTGACCCTACGTGTGCAGGGGGGTTGATGATGACCTCTGGTAGATGACCTCTGGAGGTCCCTTCTGGAGGAACCTTTAGCATTTTACGATTCTATGATTCTAATATGGTAACATGGCTGATATTACTCACTCTGGTATTTCTTGCTAACTTCCACATTCAATCACATCAACTTTTATCATCTAGGATGCTGTTTATCTGATCCATGATGATGAACTGAATTTCCTTTACTTATTCAGGGGCAAAACTAACTGGGATAACTAGCAAATTGCAAATGATATAACATTCTTTCATGATGTCCCACATTCTCGGGTGTTAAATAGCTGACTAGGCAACACTGGATAATATCTTCCAGTACAACTAGGATCCTAAATTAAATCCAATAAGCATATTTTGTGGATAATCTTGGAGAATGCATCAGCTTATTATGATGAATTAAAAATAGATGCATTTGTTTTAATAGGAATTGATATGGTTTGCTTTTTCTTTTATATTTTTGAAATAGCATTAAATATTTATATTTATTTGTTTAATCCAACAGAATCACTGAAGATATTCTTTAAAGCAGGAAGAGTTAAAAAAAATCTCTGCTACTTGTAAAATCATGCTTGAAATTTCAAGTTTATGTTGGTTCAGAATGGAAATTCAATTATCTATATTACCTCTGAGGATATTTCATTTCTTGTAAAGTAAGAGAAAATACACAAATTAAACATATAAAGCTGTGCAGGGATTAATCCAATAAATCTTTTAAACTAGCAATGACATAATTCCCAGTAGTGCATGGTCACATCATACCATATCACATAAAGAGTCTCATGTTTATAGAATTATAAACATGCAAATTATTTATATAAAGAAACCTAGATTTCCTCTGTAATAAGCAAATTTTACACATGCTGTTTGCTTAATAACTTTGGGTGAAATAACTTGGTGATGTCTCAGGTTATTAGGCAATTCATGACATGGTTCTCTGCTAAACAAAAGCTTCCCCTACTAGTATTCTTTTCTATCTAGACATCACCTAGCGTCTTGAAATAATATAGATATACTGCTGCCTACTTGTCTTCCCCAATGCTTTGCTCTTCTTATGAATCTTATGTATCTTTTCTCCTACAGTGAAATCAGATTTCCAGGCCTGTTCTAACTCCTACTCTATCTAGGATGCATATAACTATTCTTACCTAATAACATCTTTCTCCACATATGTTGGTTCCTTCTGTTCACATATTTAATAAAAGGACTAAACCCCACTTACCACAGCAACAGAATTCATTTATTTTGAAAGGAGAATCTACAACGCTTTCAGAGGAGGCACTCTCTGAGGAACCTGTATTTCTACAGCCAATGACTCAGCTTACTGAATTATCCTGTCCTGTAAACCACTAGGTACACAGATTCAGCTGCATGATATAAAAGATCTTTCTGTTGTGCACCATATAAGGGGCAAGTAGAGGATTTTTGTTTTTGACTTTGATGACTAACATTTTCACAGAATGAATGAGTTGACAAGTTAAGGCTAAAAATTTCCCTTTTTGTAATAGAGGACTGAAGAGCAGGGGGAAAAAAAACAACTTTAAGTTCAAGTACTGACTTTAATGGTTGTGTGGAAAACTCAGGAAGTCTTGTAAAGACAGAGGAATCTTGAGATGTGTAGAGAAACAAGGATTTGGTTCCTTTCTACATTTCTAATTGCTAAATTGTAAGAGTATCTGAAAAAATAATAATTAAAAAAATAATAAATTAATTGTGGGTTAGATAGAAACAGAAAATAAACCACTTTTACTCACTTTAAGTTTAAAACACTTTGGTTTCAACAGTATACCCAACCCATGAAGAGGTTTAAGCACAGAGAATTCTGATTCTCTTTTGGGAGACCTACCAGACTTACATAGCATTTCTTTTCTTTGGGTGAAATCCTGTGGTAAAGAAATAGGACTGACCCAGGAAACAAAATATACTAGTGAAAGCATAGCATTCAATTTTCCAAGCCACAGGTCCACATTTTTAGATAAAGCTATTATTTCATGTCTGTTATATTCTGTAACATAGGGCAAATATACATATAGATTTTAAATTCTAAATCTAAGCTTTCTTCTTTTGTGCATCTGTCAGATCCTAAAAAAAAATTACTTGGGCTTTTTTTTTTTTTTTTTTTTTAATCACTAAGTAGCTCAAAAGCCCAAATATATTTTAATTTATATTTTAGTTATTATATCAACTAAACGATTTTCACATAAAGAAAATTGGTGAAAAATTCTAGTCACCATACTGTGGAGCAGTGAGACTCAGAGCCTGAAAAATAAAAAAAAGGTGTGGAAATGTGATTTAACCCACATACTGAGCTGATTTGTTTTTTAAAGGTTAGAATAAATCAGCAAGTCTTGAATCATATGTTCAACATCAGTCATATTTTTAACATAGAGCTTTTTTAACATTGCTCAAGCCAAGCATAGGAAACTCCCCAGCTGTGAAAATGACCTTAACTTTTTTTGATCTTCATTGGGACTATTTCAAATTTAAATCCGGAAAGCTTGAATGATTTTTTTCAACTTAGAATCTTTGTTTTGTTTCTTTTGTTTTTTCAAAGGTTGCTTGAAAGTTAACTGAAAATTTATTTTTAAGTATGCTTTTATACACTAATCTCACATAAATGTAATTAGAATTGAGACGTATTTTTCTGTTGACTTAGTTTTATGATAAATCTCTCTACATTAAAAAAATGCAAGGATATAATATTACAGGTTCAGTAAGCACAAGGACTTTTATGTTCCATCACTTCAGGGTTCTGGAAAAGTCATCTGAACAGTAGTTTTTAAAAGTGCTCAGGCACCAAAAGATTCTGTCAAAACCGATTTTCACAAGAACTGTGTTCATTTCTTTTAAACCACCCTGAGATATTATCTCAGGTGGTTTTGTAAATCCCACTAAGAAAGGGGTAGAAGACAGAGTACGCATTCCAGGTACGCTGTGCTATTTTAAGAACCTAAAATAAGTTCAATTTTAGAGACTAAGGTAGGAGCCTTACTCCTGCTAGGGCAGCCAAGATACCATCAATCCAAATAACCATCATGAAGCTCAGCTGTAGGTAGCAGTAAACATGGCAGAAGTTCTGTCTGACAGATAGCTATAGAAATTTCCTTTAATTGCTGGACTACTCTATTGGAACTAGGAAGTGGGCTGACAGAGGAATAAAGCTTGTAATATCTCAGCTCATCTTTATTTGCTTAAATATATTTGAAAATGTAGACATTATCCCAACTGCTAAAATGTGAGAGTCTACTCTTAGTAAACCATAAATCTTGGCACAACTAAGGAACTACTTGAAACTATGTAATTTTGAAATGTCTGGCCTTTACAAGTTGGTTAATTTCTTTTCTGTGCAAAGCATAAGTGTGTCCATTATACTGTGGAATATGGAACTATGTCCCAGAGTACTGTTAATGAATGTTCTCTGAAGTTACTGGCATTCACAAGCTTCACAAAAAGTATCACAGAATCACAGAATCTTAAAGGTTGGAAGGGACCTCTAGAGATCATCTAGTCCAACCTTCCTGCTCAAGCAGGCACACCTAGAGCATGTGGCACAGGGTGGCATCCAGGTGGGTTTTGAAGACCTCCAGAGAAGGAGACTCCACAACCTCCCTGGGCAGCCTGTGCCAGGGCTCTGTCACCCTCACAGTAAAGAAGTTCCTCCTCACCTGGAGATGAAACCTCCTGTGTTTCAGCTTGCACCCATTACCCCTTGTCCTATCGCTGGCCACCAGTGAAAAAAGCTTGACCCCCTCCTCCCTACAATCTCCCTTCATGTATTTATACATGTTAATAAGATCACCTCTCAGCCTTCTCCAAGCTGAACAGGCCCAACTCACGCAGTCTCTCCTCATACGAGAGATGTCCCAGTCAAGCACTTCTCATAAAAGTTTCTTTCCTCAACATTTTAAGGGTGTGTGTGTATATGTGTTTGCATAAGCATCTTTATGCTGAAGGAAGACTACCTATTCTACATAGAGTTTATATAAAGGGAGGGAAACATATATATATATAGATAGATGTATGTATATATATATGGGTGTATATATACTAGTATGCTTGCATATACCCACAAACTCCTCCTCCTCAAACTCTAAAGAAAAATACAGAAATATAAATGACAACACAAATTATCTGATTTGGTGGGGAGACATTATTTTGCCTAAAGCATAAGGGGAAAAAATATTAACCAACTTTTTATACAGTTATTTCTGATTATGTTAGTAATGTCAGTTTGTATTCAGTTCAGTGCTTGAAATTAACAGCAAAAAGAGCCCACAACATTCACCAGCACTAGAAGCTTTCAAACACTTAATATATAGATTGAAAATGTCAAGATGTTATAATTGCAAAGTTTGTTTTGATTAGCACTAGGAGCTAGCACTGCTTACTTTAGATTGAAAAAGAAAAGGAAACACAAAATATTATGCAAGATATGCTAAGTTTAGGTCTGTCTCAATTCCTGACATACAGGCTTTACAATAAAGTCCATCTGGAGTAAAATATGTAATTATTCTGATAGATTATATTTTTTGAGTTATTTCACATAAAGTAATTCACAATCTTTATTAATGTCTCATCTTCTTAGCCTTAGTTATAGCTAGATCTTTAGTTGAATTCTGTGCAGAATAGACTAATTATCATGTATGTAATAATTGTGTGCTTATTCTGCTGCAGAATCTGGTAGTACATAATAAAACACACATTTGACTCTCTGGGCAGTAAACTTCAGCCATCTAAGGAACACTGAAGCTTTTTAATCTGATATGCTAAGAAGTCAACCTGCATATATTGTCAGTTGCAGAGTGAGCCATCCATGTCTACTGTATTATTGCTCACTTAGTCCCTCATAGTATGTTACTAAAGGCAGATAAATTTCCCTGCAGACTTCAGGGGACACAGGATCAAGCTTTACGGCTGACATTAAATCATAACTTTGTGTCACATCACAACCGAATTTGGAGCCTGGCTGGAGAACATCCCAGCTTAATTCTGGCCAATGTGCTTTGTGCAAGGAAGGTGGATGGAGAGTGGAGTGGAGCAGAGTGAAGGACTCTGAAGAATACCTAATTTCACTTGATACAGAATGAGGACAGGGTTAGAGTTGCACAACTGGATCCAGGGGGAGAGAAACACTTACAGAATCATTAGCTTAGTTGGAGCCAAAGATGGCCTAGGATTTTTAGTATCTGTGACTTTTAGGCTCGCTGCTGCTTAATGGATTCTTCAGCCTTAAGTCAAGTGATCAGGCTCCCTACATGAGAGAAGCCTTCCCTACATGAAGGTTCCCTACATAAGCTTCCTTTAGAAGCTATTTCAGGGAAATGGCAGAGTGGATGAGGAGTTAGCTTAAGTTTCTTTTCAGGATACATTTCCTCTCTACTATTTTAACTAGTCGTAGTTGCATTTCCAGATCTTTTTAACCTTGCAATCTTGCATTTCTTTAGCAGAGCAGGTGCAGTAGTATGGTCTAACTGACTAATGGTTGATTAACAAATTGGCACTTTCTGCAGTAGAAAATTAAGGGACTACAGAATTTAACGTCTTTCTTTGCTTTGGTAGTATGGCCAACAGTTCTGAAAAATAACAGCGATATTTTGTGAATCTTTCCTCCGAAAAGATGAAAAGTCAGATTTTTCTATTAGCTCAATGGCAAATAAAAACAAATGAGATATATTAATAACTGTCACAGTTAAGAATTAAGAATTTATTACAAAATTATTTTTGTTTTAATTTAATTAACTGTACAAGCAGAGTTTTAGTACATCCTGTATCCATAATCATACCTTTTTTTAGTTACTATTTCTATGCCATTTCTCATTTTTAAAAAGTCATAAAATACTTTTTCCCAGGTTTTATAATCTTCTGTGTAATTTTTACTTTTATTCTTCCTGTCATCAGAATATTATCAGCCCTCAATATTTTCTGATAGAACATATTTTGAAGTCCTATCATGTGTTCTCTTAGATAATGCTTATATAGATATTTTTGCATGTGAGTTTTCCTCGCTATTGTGACACTGATTCAGGTTCTGTGATTTTGGGGAATATAAATTTTGGCAAATGTAACACTTTGCAAGTATTCTGAAGCACGGAATATTTGCTAGACCAATTAAAATTTCTTGAATACCTAGATCTAAAACAGAACCATTTTTCTTCTAAGTAATCTGAATATGCACAAAACATAAAATTTTATGTTACCAGAGAAATGCAACCTCATTGTTTCCCATCTCAGAAAATACAACACTAAATGCTGTCATTTTTAAGTGAACACAGTCAAGATGCTCCCCAGTATAGGAGGGATGTGGAGCTTCTCGAAAGGGTCCAGAGAAGAACGACTAAGATGATTAAGAGAATGGAACAGCTCTCGTACAAGGAGAGGCTGAGTGAGTTGGGCCTGTTTTCTCTGGAGAAGAGAAGGCTCAGAGGGGATATGATTAATATGTTCAGGAAGGGAGAATGCAGGGAGGAAGGGGACAAGCTGTTTTCATTAGTGGCCAGCGATAGGATGAGGGGTAATGGCCATAAGCTGGAGCACAGGAAGTTCCGTCTCCAGGTGAGGAGGAACTTCTTTACAGTGAGGGTGACAGAGCAGTGGAACAGGCTGCCCAGGGAGGTTGTGGAGTCTCCTACTCTGGAGGTCTTCAAAACCCGCCTGGATGCCACCCTGTGCCACATGCTGTAGGTGTGCCTGCTTGAGCAGGAAGGTTGGACTAGGTGATCTCTAGAGGTCCCTTCCAACCTTGAATATTCTGTGATTCTGTGATTCTGTGAAGATGCAATTAATATCTAGAATTTTCACCCCTAAGGTGCAAAGATCTTTATAAGATCTTTCATCTCATTCATTTTTCCCCTTTCACACTTGAGGACAATGGGACATAGAAGAGACAAGTGACTCTTTTTAAGGACCTGACTCAAAATTCAAGAAAAGAAGAAATTCACTGCTATTTTAATGAGATGTTCTACTATGTCAGGCTTAAAAATAGATCTTAGTTCTCATGACTCGTTGTCAAATTGACAGAACACAGCTGTCATACCACAATACCTACAGCAAGTGACAGAATTCAAATAGTCCTTATAAACATGAATTCTATGGTCTGGCAGCAGTATAGAAACTGTATGGAGGCTTTCTATAGTGACTCAGGACGTGATTTGTTGTGTGAATAATGCAGTCAATGATGTGTCTTTAAATGGACTTTTGCATATGCTTGTCATTAAATCCAAGGTATCTAAGTCAAAGTCCATACTAGTCTCTGAATGTATACAGCATAGTTTTCACATACTTAGCAGTCTTATCTGTCATATGATGATCAATTGCGAATATTTTAAAACTTTAAAATATTTATAATTCTAAGTGGTTTTGTATTTCAGGCTTCTTTCTATTCATTTAAGGCTTTGCTCTAGGATAGAATGGTAGCAATAGATGAATTTGATCTTTCTGATACCCTACATTTCTGCTGCTAGAACCTACTCCAGGGGACTGAACAGAGAAACTATATAGTGCTAGCTGCAATAAGATCCAAGTTCCTTCACTGAAACATTTCACAGATTTTTGTCAAACTGCAGCTAGGGGAGTATGCCAAAACACAAGCAAGAGTTATTGCTTTCTCATGAGACACCATTAGCTGTAGCTCCTGATACCTAAGTGTCAGAGGAATCTGTTCCTGTGTGGTTTACTGAAACTGGGAAGCAGGGAAAAGAAAACTGATAACAAACAGATTTAGGAGCTCTCCCTAGGCTTGTCTATATTTATCTGTGGTACAGCTTAGATGTAGATGTAAGAAGCAGTCTACTGCCATTGCCTGTGTTAAGGCATGAGAAACAGGCACAAGAAATCCACAAACAGCATTAAAAGACAGTACTGCAATACTTAACTTTTAGAAAGTGCTTGTTTTCCAAAACTAAAATTTAGAAATTTATTGGGTAAGAATTCATTAGGTGAGTAGGACTCTTTGGGTGAGTCCAAATGTGGAGGTGAGATGTTAGATACCTATGAACAGCTGGCTACACAAAATGGAATAGACCAAAACTCTTCCCTGTAGATTGTTCTTTTCCTTGGTAAGACAAGGTATCCCCTTCTATACCATATTTCATGTTGCACAATGAGCACAACTGAATTACTCTGCATCTGAATGGCAAGGCAATCAAATCTTAGCAGGGGAAGCATGAGTTCTGGTGGCCTTCAAGAATGTGCATTTTGTGAAATATTATTTAACCAGAGACACCTTTTAGGGACAGAGATGAAAGATGTCAGAAAGCAGTAGAAAATGTGCATGGCTATTTCTTTTTTAACAAAGTTGGAGTCCCTTCCCAACCCCAGGAGGAAAAAAAGCAGAACAATGGCTGTCTTTAAAAACCTTCTGCCTAGTCTCTACCAGGCACAGAAATAAAATGCATAGGCAAGATCTCCAATTTATTGCTATAACTCATTCTCCTAATTAACATAATCACTATTTGGAACCTGTTTAGCCAAAAGAATGGTCCCACTATTTGTAATGAAGCCAGTTTCTTTACACTTGTAAGCTGTTGGTCAATCAGATCAAAGTGTGACTCTCACAGTTGCGCAACATCGCCTGGACTTATTCCACAAACAAAGCAGAGCTGGATTAAAATATCACTGAAAGTACTGACTAGGGATTCTCGTTGAAAAAAATGACAGTACAGCTTTCTGACCATGTTCTTTAAGAGAAAATATGAATAATTTCCAAAGGACTTAGATGCTCAAGCCACTGATATATTCATATTCACTGCTATAGATGAGAAAAATACACTGATAAGTGAACTCCTAGTGCTTTAGGGGAATATTAAGGCCTAGACTTTGAGGGTGTCTTTACTGAAGAAGCTAAAAAATGGACTCTATCCAAATGAAAGAATAAATGATGGTTTTGTTATACTTTATTTTTTCCCTTAAGAAAAAGAAAATCTTATGGGGAAAAAAGAAATTTAGGTAGTGTTTATTGGCTTTGTTCTTTGTGTTTGTTTGCACACATCTTATCAGTACTGCATGTGAAAGCATTTATATTTTTTCTCTGTCATGGTCCCAGTTTTCAGTCTTATTCTCTTACTCAGATTTTAAACATGGAAAATATATTTGCTTGCTACATAACTACATGTTTTTGATGGGCTCTCATTGTGAATATTATGCTCAGCTCATCACTTCTACAAGCTATTGCAGCTAATTTAGAAACTATTCATGTATTCAGATAAGGCTAGAAAACAAAAAATTTACTCTGAAGGGTGAAAAATAAATTTGAGATTTTGTTCTAAGGTGGACTAAAGAATAATGAGCTCTTAAAATTAGCACTAAACACTGAGGTGTTTTTAGCACTTGAGCATGTCTCTGCCTTAAGGACTCAGTTTGTCACACTTTAACATACAACTGGCAATAAATTAGTGACATTCTTTTTTTTAATCCAGAAGCTTCACAATGGTCCTGAGAAAATGCACAATACATTTTACAGAACTGGTGAAATAAAGAGAAAAAATACTGAAATATTTCTAGCTGACATGATATAGTGTTTAAAGATGAATCCCAGTGTTTCTTTTTTTGTAATACTCAGTTTTATCAGGCATGGTACATATCATTTAATTTTGTATGTCTTTGCTAACAGTCTTGATTAGTCTCAAGTAGAGGCTAATCAAGCCTCTATTTAAAATTAATAATTTCAACCTTGTATTGTGTTCATCCTTTCTCATTTATCTCAGAAATGTAAACTTTTTTTGCATAACATTTATTAAACATTTAGGTATGATTTCTTCTGACACCTTATTTTCTTTTCCTCATTTTCATATTGTGACATTCACTTTTTTTTTTTTTTTTTTTCTCTCTCTTTATTCTTGTGGAATATACAAAGACTGTATGCTTTGTCCTCAGCTGGAACTAAAAAGTTGAACGTTCTGGAAACTTTTATTTTCAAGAGATCTTCTGAATGTCTGAAGGTCGGAATTATAACAAACACATAAGTTTCAGCAGACTAGAAGAGAGGGCTTGTTCTTACTTATGTGCCATTACATGCTACATATATTTGCATAGGTATGAAAATAACACACATCTCCCTATTTAAAAACAAGACAAATATAAAAATAAATTTCTTTAGAGAATATAGCTCTTTTCCTTGCTAGGTACAGTTACTGCTTTAGTGATTATTTTTTTCACCTAATAATTACAGGTCAATTCAAAGTTAACAGGAAAGAAGAGCAAAATACAATAGCAGATAATCTTAACTAAAGTACTCAAAACACACAGAGAAAAGTTCTCAAACCTGCAAATGAAGACATAAATTGATGAACACACAAATAACAGAAGTACAACAGAAATGTGGGATATAAATATACCAAAATGTAGTTGAAATATACACTAACAGTAAACATGCTAAACATACTGTGGAAACACATGCTAATTTAACATAGTGATGACATAGATATACCTCTATCTTCTTACTGGTGAGTACATGGTATTTTAAAAATACCTTGAAAAAAAAAAGGGCAAAACACTGAAGGACATAGCACAAATCCTTCAGCCTGTGCAGATACACATTAGAAGTCCAGATTTAAGAGGAACCTGCTTTCCCACTTTGTACAGAACTGTATAATCTTTATTTGTAATTTATCTCTAGCCCTCTGTAGCTACTTCTGTTCTTTCATCCCTTTTCCATGTTGTTGCATAAGTCTTATCTGAGTCCTCTACAGCTGTTTCTACATAAAGCTTGCAATTTGGTGGTCTAGGTTTTCTGAATCAACAGCACCTCCATCCAGTCTTTCCCTTGGCTCACCCCAGATGCATGGATGCTGGTGTTTGACAGGCTAAAATTCAAGATTGTTGAATACCTCATATGCCTTTAGGCTCACAACAGGTGGATACTTTTAGCCAATAGTTCCTCATTTTATGATTCTACAACAGCACAGATTAGGTATAGAAATGTGGCCTAAGGTTAAGAACCTTGAAGAACATGGATAATATAAAGAAAACCAGGTTAGTGCTTCTGGTTTCCACTGTCCTCATGAAGCACCTAAAGTAATCAGGTCTCCACAAAGTCACAGGTCTGTCTGTATTAGACTTTGATCCTAGTTGTTTAAATTTGTGGACTTTATATTTGGTATCTTGGATGCATTTTGTTACATGCTAAATCATGTCAGAAGAAGACTATGGTGCACACCATGTCTCTGCTCCAATTTTCACTGTACCATGTTCTGTCAGATCCTTCTTTCTAAGCTTTCAGGGCATGAAAGCCGGGGCATACAGCTGAATGTACTTACTGGAAAAATAAATCAGTTAGGATGACATATTCAACTATATCCAAGCAGATTTTATTGGCTCTAGATTGATTCTGCTTTTCTGTTTTCCAGGAACTTTTCTAATTCTTCAAAACTTGTTCGCAAATATTCTTTGGCCACAATGTAAGCTCAGATTCAAGTAAAATTACACTGTGAACATAGCATCTTCAATAATATGACTAGCTTAGTACTTCTTTTTCACCTCATTATCCCCATAGTCTAGATTGACAGTTGTTCCAAAAACTGTTCAACATACCTGTGTGTATGTACAATTCCTGATAGTATTTCAATTAATTGTTTAAAAAAATGTTTTGGTTATGAATAAAATAAAACAGTGAAGTGGAGAATAGTCATTACTGCATAGTATAAATGCTAAGCATAGTAATTGCCCTTAATCAATATTAATCTGGATAGAAATTCAGTGTACTGTATCATATCATAACATTTATTATAGTATCTGTATACCATCTTGTAGTAAGTTGGGAAAATAACAAATATTTGTCACATTCACTTCTAATTTTTTATTCCTAGAAGAATAAATAAAGATCATTTTAATAAAATTTTTAATGCATTTACAATTAAAATTATATTAAAAAGTACATATTTTTTTCTCTGAAGCTATAGGAAATTTGTACACTATGCATTGCATGCCCAAGATTCTAAACTCTTCTGTGCTATAAAAGCTGCTTTATAGAAAGTAACTTGTGTGAGAATCTATTAAATTTGGTTAAAGATATTTTTAACTCTTCTGAAAGAGAACTATCCAGTCAATAAATTAATTATTTTTTCAGCTCAAAATATCAGAAATCCACTGCTATTTTGGAGGAATTATGTGATACATTTCACTTTTCAACCCTGAGAAGGAGAAATTCTTCTAAGTTTCACTTTCTCTTTACAATTTTACACACCTCTGTTAACTTGTATTACTTTCTTGACAGATTCTAATTCAATCTTGGCAATGGACATTCTTTCTTTTGATATTGACCCTCCTTTACTATTCTTTTCTTCTTTTCATTCTCCTTGTCCTCCAAAACCTAGATTTAATTTTTTTTGAAAGTTCTACCATATTGTCTATTTCCTTCTAAACATATAGTGAAATATAAGCTGAAGATTTCAAAGTCTGCAAGTGTTTTAAGTGAACTCTGATGTTTGTGCAGTTATTTTGATGCTTATTATTCAAATAATTTCTTCAATAATTCTGTGAAATAATCAAATACAAAGACAGGGTATTAGTCTAATCAATTAAATTGAATTCCAATTATTTGCTTTTAAAAATGTAATTGATATAGAAAGCAATTTGGACAGCTTTACGTTTACCTTTTACATTTCTGCAAACTTCATTCCGAGTAGCCTCATGAAAGTTTTTGACCTAATTCTATCATCCATAGCTTACTGGCTCTAGATGACTGACTACTTGGAAATGGCTGCATTGACCTGTCTGACTAGTCAATATAAGGGATCATCTGTTTAAGAAAAAAAAAAAAAAAAAGTCAGGACTCCAACAATAATAAAAAAAAAATATGTTAATTTTATTCATAGGGCTATGCTCATATTGCCTGCTGTGGGAGTGGATTTTTCTTGTCTTGTTTAATCCATCTAAAATTAGTGACCTATTTTAGGGTAAGCATACAGGCTTCTGCTACTGTTAGAGAAGAGAGATAGGCACTCCAGCTGGCAACTCCTCCTTTCTATCATGGGGACATATGATTCACCTGATCACCCGCTTCAAGAGCCTACAGGGATACTGGGTAATTATATAGATTATTCACCTGATTATAAACAGCTAGAGATAGATACAGTGAAAACCCAGTCATGATGTCTAACAAAGTCACTGCAAGCACTCTTAACTATGGGTAAAAAAAGCAGATGATTTGACCAGCTCTGTATAATATATGGTCTTCAATGTTTATCAGTTTATCAGGCTGTGGATACAACAACAGGCACAATTTCTGAATTAAATAAGTGGATGGCATAGCTCCCATAATGGCTAAAATTTGATATCTCACTAAGATAAAAAGCAATGCAAATGCTGATGTTTGGGATCACCTCATAAAATACACTAAGGAAGGCAGAGTGAACAACTTTTGTGCTTAGATGTAAGAAAGCAGGAATTTAGTACTTAAAGCCAAAGAGGCTGTGGCATCAGTGCCCCTCTGTGTGTGTTTACTATATGTAGTCTAAGAATTGGCACCTATCAAAGAGCCTTCTTGCATAGGTGCATTTTTTTACTATTTACAAAGCCTGCACCACTGCAGTGACGGAGAAAGTTTTTATTTTGGAAAATTCATTTAAAAATCATGGAGCTAATCCTCCATTTTAGATTTTTTTTTTTCAAAATACATATTTGAGATGAAATAAAATATATTTGAGCCAATAAGATATATTTTAATTTCTGTGCAAATGTTCAACTTTGAAAGACTAAGCCTCTAACTCTTACAGTGCAAGTTTTCCTAAATGTAGATTTCACATTTCCTAAATGAAAATGTTAAAAAGTCTGGGGAGAAAAATCAAGATTATTAAAATTATTCTGTTCTTTTTTTTTTTTTTAATTTTCACAATAAAAAAGGAAAAACAGCGGTTTCTAAGGCTGCAGAGCTTGAAAGGATTTTTTTTCCTAAAGCAGATCAAACCTTGTGTAAACTTTTCATATAATATTTTTATTACTTTCCATTCTCATTTACTGATCCTCTATTTATGTATGTATTAGAACTAACTTGGATTTTAATCACAAGATACTTTTTCATAATGTCACATTAGGCTGGAGAATAACTTTAAAAAGGAGTGAGAGACTTCATACGTAGGTTCTATTTTGAGTACTATGGATTTTTGGTACTGAAAGTATTCTTGAGAATTATTGTATCTTGCTGAAAAAAAAAAACATGAAATAGGAGTGAATTTTTCTAACTGAAGGTCTGGATCAGTGTGTACTTATTACCATTTTATCAAATATCCTCACATCCTTTCCTTTCAGTTTGGTTATTTTGGTTACTTCTATGCTTGTATGTAACATTCTCTTCTGGCGCAAATATTAATGATCACCTGGACAAAATGTTTACATATATATATATATATATTTTTTTTTTAATAAAAATAAACATTTGAAACTTTCATTCATTCAACATTTGAAACCCTTTCCAAATAGGACCCTGTCCAGATTTTTTTTGTGTGTGAAGTCAGTCTCTGGTTTGGGATTAAATATGAAAATTTTCCATTTGAATTTTCTGAAATCTCCTTGTAAACAGACCTTTCTTAAGTATTTCTTGGTTTGTTACTAATGGACAGTCAATAACATTCAGCCTGTCAAACATGCTTTATCCCAAATATGAACACTGATTGCCAAAGCTATTTTTCTAAGGTGGAAATGTGTAATGAAAGTGCTAAAAAAGTCTTGTTTGTCACCTGTTGATTATTTCATTTTTAAAAGTTAAGAGCGTAGTATAACTGCCAAGTCAAAAGATTTGAAACATAGATTAAATCATTTAATGAGAATAGGTTATTCTCTGAAGCCATTACAAATATCTGCAGTTAACTCTTTGCTTCTGTTTTCATAGTTATGTTCCATGGAAACATAGATAGGCAAGCCCTTCTTTTGATACAATTTTAACTTTTCAGAAATGTGATTGATTCTAGGGTAAAACAGTGACAATTTAAAGACAATAGAATTAATCTAGAATTAATTATTATTGTTATTTTGTTATATATCTATTCCTTTTTTCCATCAAATGTTATATATTGATGAAATTTTGCTACTTCTCTTAAGATGAATAAATTAAAAAAAAAAAGATAGAACTGAAGAGAAAAGCACTATGAGAATGTAAAAAAAAATATATTGAAAAACATTACAGTTTAAGGAAAAATAGGTAAATATAAAAAATGAAAAGAAAATAAGGTGCAGAAATGAGGGAATAAACAAGAAAAAAAGAATTTTCTTTAAACATTTCACATTGCAACATAGAAAAATATTGAATGGGGAAAAATAATTTATAAAATAATAAAAAAAGGAAAAAAAATTAATAGCCTTCAGTATGCTTAATTGTTTCCTTGTAGAAGTTCCCTTTATCATAACTGATTTTATTAATCATTTTAAACCGAATCTGGTTACACAACTGAATTTTTCTCTATGGAATAATTTGTGGATAGTCTTGTGGATATCTATAAATTTACATAGCAATGTTGTTCCTGTAGAGAAAACATTAAAGCTTTTTTACCCGTGGTTCTTCGCTGGTTCCTCGCCACAAGGGTTTAAAGAGGATTTCTCCTCACAGTAGCTACTACAAGAATTATGCTCAAATGTTCCTTAATTATTTATTAGATTTTGAAATATTTAGACACAAGAAGATTTTCCACCAGTATGTTAGAAGGAGTAGGTTGAGGCTTGCACACACACGTGCACACATGATGCTTCTGTGGCATGACTCAGTTCAGAGCAGCATCCAGATGTCGTGATCAAAACATCAAGGGAGAAAGACACTGTTAAAGGGTAATTCATCCCTTTGGAGGAAAGCTTGCTCCAGACATCTCCACTTCCACAGGAGGAGTCAAGCTAGCCTACAGTAAGCTTGAACTCAATTTTTAAAGTAGTTACATTGCTCATGATGAATCGATGAATCCCACACTGTGGAAAAGACAAATATGGGCAAGGAGAACCTTTTTCTGTCCAAAGAGGTAAGGTGCATGTTTAGACCTGGTAGCTGATGTTGTTGAGGTTTGCAGACAAATGGCCTACTCAGACTGTATAATTACACTAAGACAGCAACAAGAGAAACTGCTGAAAATTCCTTAAATCAAAGACAATGTAAAGTCTAAGCAGATGGCTAACTCTGATTTATGGGTACTAGCAGAAAAACAAAAAATAATCAAAAAAAAAAAAAAAAAAACACCCACAAAACCAGAGTGAAATAATGTTTGGATATAGTTCAAAAGTGAAAGCATTTTAGTGGATTTCTGACTAAAGAGAGATTAGCTAGCAAGGTAATTATACCATCAATATCTAAAGGAGAATCTCATGACAGCAAAACTATATCCAATGGCTAAGATGAACTAGATTATTTATTTGAAAGGAGACACCAGTTATAATAGGGAAAGAACACAGGAGGAGAAAACAGGGGAAAAAGAAGTATAAGATTAAGTAAAGGAGACCAGTGTAGTTTAGAGTGGGACAACCAACCTGCCATTTCTCCTGTAGTTTTGTTTGAGTCATTTCTGTGGTCAGGATGTGGCAGGACTTCTCTGCCATTGAGGAGGGAACCTTGCAGCTCCCTTCCTGGCCTGGCTGGGGACATATCTGAAGGGTACCATCTTACAGCATCATCCCTTCCTAACCACCCTAAAAGGATGAGTCATATCAGGGACTGTATTGATTACTGTTTGTTTTGTTAACTAGCAGAGTCATTTTTAAAAGACACTTACTGTTTTTTTGTTTGTTTGTTTTGTTTTGTTTTGTTTATTGATTCTTATTCTTATGGTTATGCTCAGATTTGTGTTTTCTTAGTACACTGGTTTGACTGAATTGACTGAAACATTCAGTTTTATCAGTGTTAGAAAAGGATACATGTGGGCAGCAAGTGAAAATATTATTACAGAATTAATAGTAAAATATTTCACTATGTTTCCTTATCTTCTTTCCCTCATCCTGAAAACTATTAATCTAATTCAACCTATTTAACATAAAGGTCATCAATATGAATACATATTATTCTTTGCACAACACTTAATCTAGATCAAGTAGTACTGTTAAAACCATCCCTCTCCAATAAAATGGCCACACATGGTTACACATGGCTACACATTTTTCTGATACAGAAAAATGAGAAAACAATCTCTCTCAAGAATTCTTTATTTGTTTTTAGGGAAACACATCATAGCTTCTTCAAGTACAATAAACAAATGCTATTTTCACTGTCAGTGGGAATTCAGTCTTTCATTATTTAGATAAATGCACTTTTGTTCTATATGTATAACTCAATGATGTCATGAACCTGAAATGATGAAAAGCTGGAACTCTTCAGAAATGTAACAGCAATATCATATAACAGACACAAAACCCTTCTACCTGTGGAGTCTACTAATAGATTCTAGATGAAATGTGAGCAAATTGGCGATGAAGAATCTGGGTTAAAAGTCTAGAAATTCATAAACTTGCAAATCAGAACAGCACTGGTACATGAGTTAATGGAAGAATGAACTGACAATTCCAATTATCACCTCTCTATTCTAATCCTCTTTGGTTTCCACACTTTAATCATTGCCTATTTAAAAATATATCTTTGATCATCTAAGCAGTGTTTTCACCCTCTGATTATGTTTCTCCTCTCTCTCCTGTACATAACTTGACCATTATCACATTCTATAGTTTTCCTTTATGAATCATAACTTTTTATCTCCTGCGCTATACACATACACACATCCCCCTTTATCTTTTTTTTTTTTTTTTTTTCTCTGCATTCACTCTTCCATGCCTTTTCTTTGCCAATTTCTTTCTAATATTTCTCTGACTATAAGTAAACTTCTAGGTATTATTTGATTAGCAATTTTCTTTTTACTCTGTGGTCTGTACCCTTCTTTTTTGGTATATCCTGTTTTTAGTTTAAGCCTAAGCACTCACAAGTCAAATACTGCTGAAAGATAGTGAAGTATGGTGAAATATAGTGAAGAACTGTCATATGTAATTAAAGCTTCCTTCATAAGTCAGGATTTTTGTGAGCATCTTTCCTTACATACTGGGATATTGAATATCACAGTGTCTCCATTAGTTGATTTAGGGACAGTTGCCCTAAATTAACTAAGTCACATGAATAAACTTTGATTCTAAAGGTTGAACATGCAGTCCTCTCCTTTTTTTCCTTTTTCCTTTTCTTTATTTTCCCTTCCCTTCCCTTCCCTTCCCTTCCCTTCCCTTCCCTTCCCTTCCCTTCCCTTCCCTTCCCTAGCATAGAAGCTCAAATGATTTTAGAAAATTTACTAACAAAATAATCCATGATCTTCTGCCTTTGGCAGTAAGACTAGATCAGGGTGACGAATGAAGAAGAACAGAAAGCATCTGGTACAAACTCTTTCGTTTGGCAAAAAAATCTGTGACAGAGAAAATTTACTGTTGTAGAGATTCCCTATAATGTCACGCTCAAGGCACTCTTTAAAAAAAAAAAGTCCTTTGTAATAAGTTAGTCTGAACAGTGAGTATATAATCAGTGTGTTTAAATAGCTGCTTTGCTGTCCTTTCACACAAGAGAAAAATAAAAATGAAATAAAAAGGTCTTTAAAGATCAGAAATTGATGTGACAAAAAGGATGATGCTCATGGCAAGTATTAGAAACTACTTTTTCCAAAGCATTGCCACATACTACTGAAACTATGAAAATATCAGTACTAATGGATAGCAATCTCCTGGGCATAAAGTGAATGACAGCATAAAGAGTTTTTCTCTGAATATAGGGTGGGAAAGAAAGTAAAACAAAGTATCTATTTCACTTTCCTTAACTATTATTATTGTCATTTTGTATAACAGGTTTATCTGAAGACTACAGCCCATGTCAGAATCCTGTTGTGCAGGCACTGCAGAAAAATACAATCAAAAGGATTTATTTCCTCAAATCCTTCATAAAAATGTTATACATGCTTCAGTTCTTATCCCACAATTTCTAAGTACATAAAAATAGTTGTAGAATTCAGTATTTCAAAGGCCAAAGAACTTTACCACAGTCCTGAAGCCAATGGTCTAGGAATGCATTCTGCCTATGTAGAGCAAACCTAAGAGACTAAGTACCTTTTTTGTTTAATAATCAAAGCAATATTTCAGACAGGTAGATAACAGAAGATAGGAGCCAATTGTTCAGTCATGAAGGAAAGCTTTTTTATACACTGTGAAGGAAGTTTTGCAACTTTGTGGAAGAAAAATCAATTTTTGATCATGATAGATGATAGCTTATAAAGTAATGTATATGCAGGTGTGCATACTTCATGTCATTAAGTCTTAAGAATTTTTTTTAAGAATACACTAAATATCTGTATTATTCCACAGTAAAATCTCTTACTACTGAATCAAAAAAAAAAAAAAAAAAAAAAAAAGCTTTTTCTGTTTTTCTGTTTACCTGTGGATAGTACAGTAGTAACAATGAAGCCTGTATTTTGTATCTAAGAGACACAATTTTATTTTCCAGGAAGATAGATTACAATATTTTTGCTCTTGCTATTTGTTGCTGTTGTTTTGACTAGACTTCGGTGTCTGGAACCATCAATATGAAACATATTCTGGATGAGGTTACTGGAATAATTCTTTCTATATATAACCATAAGGAAACAGGAGACTTTTTTCCTTCTGGTGGAGAATGAAAACTACCAATTCTGGGATTCCCTTTGAATAAGGTAGAGAGGTTTTTAAGTCACATTTATTTATTAATTTATTTTTCTCCTGCTGTACTATCGACTAATTTCAGTTTGATGTTCTATGGCAGGGAGATTCTTTCTCTAGCTGTACATTATCAAAGAAGTTACTCTTATCATTAATTATGTATGTAATGAAAGAAGAGACAAGAGCAAATAACCATGTAGAAAATCGCCAAAAATGAAAACTTGACAATACACTGTTTTAAAGAATTGTCTTATAATTTGGTTTATTATAGAGACTTCTTATGAATGAGGAGAAAACAGAAAAGGAGCTATTATTTCTACATTTTAAAAGAGAATTTTATTGCAGTTTTTGTGAAAAAATGAAAGCAAGTAAGTTTGGGGCATTTCCTCTAAGTCCTCACATATGTTTATGATAGTTTCTTTTGGGATGTAACAAGGTAAGCATTAATGGCCACATCCTATGCAGGTACAGGCAGATAGGAAAAAAAAAAAAAAAAAAAAAAAAAAAAAAAAAAAAAAAAAAAAAAAAAAAAAAGGAAAAGAAAAAGCTTTCACTTTCTTTCCTTCCTTAGCAGCTTAGTTGCTGGAAAAAGCATAGAACACAGTAGTGCTTTTACTGTATCAAATTGGCCCCACCTATGTTCCACTGGCTGCCTGGCTATGACAAACTTCTAATAGATGGAAAATAAAATGGAAAAAAAAAAAATGACAAAAACGACAGCAAGAGAAACTGACTCAGCAGAGAGAGAAGAGCCAAAACTTAAGTTCACATTTCAGGAAGATCTCAGAAAAAAAGGCGCAGAGATGATGATGGCTGGTCCCTTCCCTTATTCAATCTTCTAAAGCCATGTCTTTTGATATCTTTGAACACACACACACACACACACACACAAAAAAAAAAAAAAAAAAGCCCAGGCATCCAGGCATAAACCAGAAAATCTCTGTATTCCCACTCTTTGAGGCATCTGTTATAACCTGTGACTAAGCAAGGCTATAATATACACCTGCTCTAGTTAGTGAGTTTATTACCATTCCAACTGATACCAGTGGTCTGGGTCATCTTTCAAAAGCCTATGAGAGAAACAGTAAATTCTAATTTGTCAGAATAAAACTTTCCATCCTGCTACATTCATCTGGAGAACAAATATATATGGAAGTAGTAGTAAAAAAAAAAAAAAATTATCTAAAATGGAAAAAAAACGGGCACCTATTAGGCAATCAAGAGAGAGAGGTGGCCTTTTTTTTTTCCAAACTAATTTTTTTTTAGCATTAGAACAACTCAGAATTAAAGGAACACAAGAGTTCTAAAGTATTCAAAGAGAAATAGGGCATAATTTAACCCTTGTTCTTTTCATGCTAATATACGATCATGATCCAAAATTTTTAAATAGCCCATAATACAAACTAGGGAAGAAAGGAAAGTTCTACAAGGATAATTTTACAATCAAACTGTGTATCCAAGACATCTATGTTGTCTAGCTAAATGCAAAAATCTTAATTCTCTTGACAAATGAACAGACAATATTATTTTCACAGATTATCCACAAGAAAAAAAAAAATGCATTAGCTGTTTAAGAAAAAAAAAGGAAAAAAAAGCATGGAATATTCAAATGCAAAGGGAACAAATTCTTTGTACTTTTCCTTTTCTATTTAAATGAACTTTAATGATCTACTAAACACAAATTATGCAACTATAATAATTTAAATGAAATGTTCCTCATGATATTTTCATATTTCTTCCTTCTGCTAAAGAAAATAATGTAATCCATATATCCATATATAATTCATAATCCATATATAATTCATTCTTTTACTGAATCTGTGGTTTTGCCATTATTCTCATGTGTATTCTCAAGCATGGAGATAATCAGTATTGGGCCAAATTGTTAGAAATAACTTGAATGTACATTGACAAAGAAGATACTGATGAGTCCTATTATTAGAATTATATCACATGATGCAGTGATAAAATAAATTTCACCTTCTCTTCTTCAGACTGAGCAGTCAAAATTAATTCAGGAGAGAGTGACAGAATCTAAATTTTCTTTGTTTGTTTTCAGGAAACAGCCTACCTATAGATATTTTTCATTCTTTTTTTTTTTTTTTTCCTTTTTTTTTTCCTTTTTTTTTCTTCATGTGAAGTGTATGGATGCAAATAGGTTTTGAGGGAATAGTATTTGCTGTGGAAATAAGAAAATGAATCTTTTTTATTTAAAACATATCTGAGACTTCATAATAATTCTGGTCAGCACTGTTCATTCCTCACATAAACAAAAAGATAGATAATTTTTGAGCATAATGAACCGATTTTTCCCTGGGGAGGAATTTTGTACCTTGACTTTATGATTTTTTAATACTATTATTTCAGAAAATCCTAGAGCAATTTGCAGACTCATACATATAGAAACACATAGATATTGCATCCTTTCCACTGAAGTGTAACCACTTGGTTTGTGATGATTTATGCTAATGTGGCAGAAGATATGAAGACTAGAACTGTCTAACTGGAATTGGACAGTAAATTGATTTGCCCAAAGTGCAATTTAACCAAGGCACTGGAATTAACATCTCGATGCGTGTTAGAAGTGCCACAACAGCCTTGATTAGTATAGCTGGTGAGAACATTAATTTTGTACTTTATGTAAAAATGGAAGTTCAAACTGCACTGTGAGAAGATTAGTTTCCTGAGGTATAACTGAATCATGAAAATAATTAATTAAGGTTATCATTAATTGAACTCTTTTATAGATATTGCAGAGGAATAAAGTGAAGAGCTCTAATATGTTCTTAAAATCATTTTCATCAAATCTAGTCCTACACTAAGTATATTGGTATGTATACAGAGAAGCATAAAAAAGAAAATCTAATAAATTTGCTCTAGATGTTTTGATTGAATATTTATCTATGTTAATGTGTTCAATGTTCTATTATATTTAAACTGAATTGCTTGACTGGGTAACTTACTTTCTGGAATAATTACAATGCACTTGTACCCTTTTTAAAAATTATTAGATGAAGTCCAAACAGAAACCATGCATAGCGAGGTAAATGCAAATATCATGACACATCTCCTGCACAGGGCGTATTTAGTAAAAGCATAGCAAGTCACATCGCTCCATTAAGTTCAGATCTACCTGGACTGTACATTGTAGTCTGTGAACATTTAAAGAAAATTCTTTTCTTGCAATATCTTGCATTATAGATTTGTTTAGAATAAAAGGATGAGTGGCTCTGACTCTGAAAGCCAGGGCTGGGCCTGCTTTGTAAATATTGCCTTTCCTTTCATGCAGACAGTCTCAATATTGCTGCTTATATTACTGTCAATATCAGCTTGTCAGATGCCTAGAGCAGTGCCAGTTTGAGTCATCATTTGTGTAGCTGCTATTCAAACAAACTCAAAGGCTAGAAATATTGCTTCCACTCTTCTGAATTGTAAATACAATTAAACAGAATTGTTTTACAGTGATTTTTTTTTTTTTTCTTCCTTGGGTTTCCTGAGACTCTCCTGTGAAATCTGAATAATGTAAATAATATATATATATATTTTTTACATCGCTGTCCTTTTTCCCTATGTTCTTTGATGTTACCTATTCAAACTTCAATTTCACTTGATTACATGAGGTATATACTGAACCAGTAGCAAGTGATTTATTACACTTCATTTCCTTCATAAATTTGGTTTTGTAATCATAAATTTTTTTAAGGATGTATTAGGATGAATGAATTAGCATGAAATTAGTATTCATGAATTAGCATGAAAAATTTTAACAGAAAATATGTTTAAAAACACATACACATTCACACAGCAACAGATAGTTTTTAAAAGAGAAACAAAATATTTCTCAACTCAAATGAGCTCTCTGGACTCTGGAATTGCCCTGAGGAATTGATATTCTTGGGAACTTCACAAATTGTACTAATAAGCAGAAGATACTCAATATCTGAACTTGTCATATCCTCATAACTCCAGAGATCTCAGTCTCTCAATGATGACAAGAAGTTAGACTTCATGTCCACGTGCATTTTTTTTTTGTCAGTTTATATTTAGGCAGAAGTTTTGGGGGCAAAACCAAAGGTCACACATATCCCTATCTGCAGAGGTGAGCAAGCTATGGTTACTCCTCATGAGGAGGAGAGAATATAACATTTAAGAGAATATAACTTTTGCATTATTTTTATAAATATATATGCTCAGAAAATATGCATATATATAAACAACTTAATGTATTTCCTCTTTCCATTCTTCCTGGAAAGTAATGAAATTCTGTTACTTATATTCTGTGTTAATATGTTTAGTATTCTGCTTTCTGACTTCCAGAGTATACAATATTATTGTTCCGCTGTGCCATTTTTGCTTGGTCTGTATCTTGAAGTAGTTTATCTAAATTTATTTCAACTCAGAGATCACAATTGTTGTTTTTCTCCATATTGATTTTGGCAGCTTCAATTAAACATGTTTCCTTCACGCAAGAATCCCCTCAAGGATATTCCATCAAGTAGTAAATTGTTTCTTTCCAACTGTCACTAATGAGAATATTAACTATATTTCATACTCCATGACCTGCCTGTTTTGTAAATATTTTCATTTTGAATATGATTGCCTATGTTTCACCACTTTGATTTCTGGGATAACCCTACCGTCAAATATATTACATTTGGATTTTATTCCTGTTATAATCAGATCAAGTCCTGTTATAATCAACTATCATAATAACTCTTTCTCCTTGTAGACAAGAGCTTATCTTCTATGCATTCATAATAATTATCCCAATGAGGCAACAGAAAACAATTAGTTTCTGTGCAAAAATGCTCTATAAATACAGTTTGAGTTTGTCACACATGAAGTTATGAGAACACCTGATGCAAAACCACCTTGCTGAAATCAGCAGAGAAATACTAAAATTTATCATGACTGAAACTAGTTCTTAGTTCAAAGAATTTTAGTGCTCTTCAGGTTCCCAAGCAATGTCTTCTGCATGGCAGAAACAGTCTTATGCAGCATGTTTTGAAAACTTAGTGTGATTCTTCTGATTTTTTGGAATGATTCTTAATCCCCAATACCCACTTTTGTGTTCCTTTGACCCTCAAGAATCAGTTAAGTAACCTGATATCTCCTTGTATTTGCATTTGTATTTGTATTTGTAGTGCGAAGAGCTTCTCAGAGTTTTAAAGATCTGTATGTTAATGCAGATAGATGTTCTGACTTAATTAGAATAACTACAGAAAATCAGAAAAAATAGACTCTCTATTGTGTTCACACACATTTGTCACATAATATTTTTTTTTCCTTTGACCCTTTGACTCTTTTCTCATTACTTGGCTCCATATACTTGGTATTTAAATATGTTTTGAGATATTTTTTATGGGTATGTTTTAGTAACTCTGTGAAGTTCCTATAAATATTTTTATATAAAAAAAAGTTTTAGACAACAGCACAGCTAAACCTATGTGATTTTTATTTCATAGAATCATAGAATCATAGAACGCTTAAGGTTGGAAGGGACCTCAGAGGTCATCTAGTCCAACCCCCTGCAGGGTCACCTAGAGCACGTGGCACAGGGCTGCGTCCAAGCGGGTTTTAAAGATCTCCAAAGAAGGAGACTCCACAACCTCTCTGGGCAGCCTGTTCCAGGGCTCTGTCACCCTCACTGTCAAGAAGTGTTTCCTTAAGTTCCTGTGGAACTCTTTGTGCCTCAAAAGTTGGGGGGTTGGGCGCGCGGGGCGGCGCCGGCAGGCGGGGGCGGCCATGGCGCTGCAGTTCGGCGCGGCGGGCGCGGCCGAGGAGCCCGCGCTGGTCGGCGGCAGCTTCGGCGCCGCAGACTCCTTCCCCAAGGACTTCGGCTACGGGGAGGAGGAGGAGGAGGAGGAAGAGGGCGAGCTGGAGGGGGGCGCGGGGCCCGGCGGCGGCGCGGGCGGGGCGGACTCCAAGCCCCAGATCCTGCTCATGGGGCTGCGGCGCAGCAGGAAGTCCTCCATCCAGAAGGTGGTATTCCATAAAATATCTGCCAATGAGACTCTGTTCTTATAAAGTACCAACAAGATCTACAAAGATGATATTTCCAACAGTTCGTTTGTGAGTTTCCAAATATGGGATTTTCCTGGACAGATGGACTTTTTTGATCCAACGTTTGATTTGTTGCAAATAAAAGAATACTTATATAATGAAAAATGAAGTGAGATGCATATCTTTTTTTTTTTTTTTTTTTTTTTTTTTTTTTAATATCCATAAGCCTCAGAAATTTTTATCTGATTAGGTACCTGCCAGATGTCCTGAAATATTTAGATGAGGAGAATGAGGAGAATATATTCAAGTTTGCTCAGAACTGCACTTATTTGTGAATTGAAATATATACTTTCAAAGCTAGTTTAATTTTTCCAGATTTATAAATGCTGGAAATGGTGATGATAGAGAACAGGAACCTACTCTTTCTTATTATCAGATAGACTTCAGAATAAAAGCAGGTAGATGAGGACCTTTTCACACTTCTCTCACTTTTTCTTTCTGCTTGTCAGTGTGTCACATGCAGTAAAGCTTTGATCAGTCACACCATCATCCTCACTAAACTTGGAAGTCAGTGATGAGCTGGCTACCCACTACCTTCCTTGCAGTGCTGTTCTTAGGTGTACAGTGAACCAGCAATTAAACCAACTGCTTTGGCTCAGAATCCTTGTGAATAAAGGCTGAAAACAGGGGAGCAAGTTCTTGAGGAATAAAAGCAAGTCACTGGCAAGTGTGAATATCTGGATTTAATCAGAATTTATAAAAGCTTCTCAGCAGGACTGTGGTATGGGAGACTTTAAAAAGAAGGCTCTTTCTGAGTTTTCACATACTTACTTTGAGCTTTCAGAAATACTGATAGCTAGTCTCTTCCAGCCAAGGATGAGCCAACTGAGGAAGGGTGCTAGAGATAGATAGTTCTTGAAGTGTTCAGATAATAACATGGAAAAGAGAGGAAGAGAAATATAGGTAAAATGTGTTGAAAGAAGACCATTGTACTTAACAGTGTTCATACATGTCTCTCTCTCTATATATATATATGTATATGTTGTATTATTATTTGTATTGTTTTCTTAATAAGACAGGATGGAACTGTGACAAAATGATCTGTAAGGACTTTTTAAGAAAGAGTGAAGCTATAGGTAACACTGTTGTTTTTTTTTTTTCATTTAAAGTTCATTTTTTTTCATTTAAAGTCCGAAGATACCTAGTGATGAACTATGCCCTGAAGGATGGGCTTAAGACCACTTCTGGATTTTCTGTTGGCTGAGTTTATGTCTAAGATATTTGAAAATACAACATAACCTGAAAGTAAGGGTAGCTCCCAAGAGGTCCATTGAGAAAAATTGATTTATGTTGGAACTGTAGTCTTATATATAAATACATATATGTGTGTGTCTGTGTAGATATATGTGTGGGTATTTATATATATCTTAATAAGGCAAAAGCTTTTATGTCTCCCTATTCATATTTTTATAGTATTTTTTTTTCTATAGTATTCCTATGCAAGAGAAGCTATATTTTATTCTTGAGAAAGAGCTATGGAATGTTAAAAAGGAATTCCTTCACTGTATAGAGGGCAACACTTGGCATAAAATATTTGAAAATTTACCAAGTAGTTACGAAAGGTTGATCAAGTGTTAATTTTTTATGTGCTGCATTTTCTAAATGAATTAAATGGGGGACAAAACAGTCTGAGGCACTGATTCACAAGAATTCGCATATTATATAACTATCAGCATACTTCCTAGTGGAGTTTACGCCTATGTCTCCATATCTAGGCAAATTCCTGAAGCTGTGCTGAAAACATATCTTAGCATGAGTCTGAATTTTGAACACAGTCTGAATGAGTGAAAGTGATTCCAGATGCAGTGACATGTTATTCATTAATCTCTAAGTGTGGTCTCCTTGTATGTATCAGAATTTAATTTTTATTTTAAAAATATAACCCTTCAAAACAACAAGAAAAACATATATATATATTATATTTTATATACATACATATATATATATAGCCTTACTAACAGTGAGGCTTCTCACCTGGAATTTTTCCAGTAGCTTGAAGAACAGTATCTGTCACATCTACAAGATACAACATGGAAGATATAATGTAAGTGCAACTAATTTCTTAGCTAACAAAGTCCTTCTGCTGTGCAAGTTTGCAAATTATTAATAAAATACTATCAAATGCCAGAACAATATCAAATGAGATTTGTTTCTGGAGAGAATGGATCATACATGAAATGTTACAGATGGTAGCCTTTGCAGCCACTTCAAATATTTCTTTTCTCAAGTTGATGAAAAAATAAGGGCAAAAAGGATGCCAAATATTAGCATCAATATTGGTACAAAACTTAATAAAAATGAAGTTTTTTCACAATGACATTTAATACGGCATCTAATATGCTTAAAAAAAAAAAAAAAGATTTCAGAACAATTTAAGGTAAAATTACATATCTTTTCTTCCACACATCTGCTAAGTTCAAGTACCTTCACCTTAGCTTCATAAACTTGCAAACCCTTGAACTTGCAAATATAGAGAATGCATTCGTCATTTTAGCTTTAGAAGGCACTTGAGTAGATGTGTATATTGCCCAACAAAAGGATGATAGATGAATCACACATTGCTCAAAGGAGCTTGAGCTCAGTCAATCTGTTGAATATCTCCTCCTTTTATGATTTCACATTAAAACTTGAAGAGAAACTGTAAGCTCGTATAAGCTTACACACGCTCACTCTCCCCCAATTCAAAAAGTAGAAAAGCTTCTTGCATTAGAAAGCAAACTCATCTAGATACACAAATAGATGCAAAGACTGAGGAAGTCCATATAGGATTTCAGAAAGTTTAAGTCTTTTTTAAATGCAATCCCTTTCTATTTTGATTCTTTCATCCACATTAAAATGTGCAGTGTCCTGTTTAATACACTGAGGTACAATATTTACATATATACTAGGTTTAGCCAATTATAGAAGAAGATGCCTATTGTGGTTTAGGAAGCCAATTGCACAGCGGCATAGCCTATATTCTGTCTGGGGCAGTAAACACCAATACTCCACCAAGACTTCTAGGTTAGCATCCCTGCACTTGGCTATAATTATGAGAGATGCATGATTAACTCAAATATGCACATAAAACCTAAGATAGGTGGCAAGCAGAAATCACACTTGGCCAAAAACCTCACAGCTCCCTGATTCTGAGTGGTCATCGGCCTTCAATTCAGTTTCTCAACAATTGAAGAGAAGTAAATTTCTACTTCTGTGCTACACATCTTGAATTATAGTCATATACTTTATATAGCAGCAAAAAAGTGACAACTTATTTTTGTTTTAAATTTAAATTTAATAAGCAATGGTCCCTGTCAGCTTTGTCATTCCTCTCTGTAAGATCAAGAGCTATAACAAGAAGCAATACTAAGGGAAGATTAAAAGAGACCCAAGCAATGGACAGAACTTAAAAGATTAAAAGCCAAACAAAATCAGACAGCCAGATGAAAAGAAAACCAGTAGAGAGACATCAGAACTGTGACAACAAAGATATAGGTGGCAGCACAAGCAGGGATTAAATGAAAATTAAGGTGAATGAGCCTTACTAGAGCAAAGCACAAGGAAAGGGGAAGCGAAAGAACAAAGAACATATCAGCAAAGAGGAAGAAAGAATGATCAAAGGAAATAAAATTAGGTATACAAGGCATAAAGGAGAGAAGATACAGCTCAAGCCTAATATTGCAATATACAGTCAAACCATCAAACACTTCAAACTTTGAAACTTGATTGCAGAAAAAAAGTCTCATCCCGGAAACTTCCGCAAAAATCAGTATTACCACAACAGCTGCTTAAGGTGGAACCACTGTATGTTTTTCATAGTCTGGTGTCCGTAATTCTGTAATTTTGTAATATTAATATGTGTATCAGTTTAATGTTAATTGAAGAACAAACAGTAAACTCCACTCAATTCTGTATCAATAAGGTCCAATTCTACTAAAAAAGGACAGTTAAATGGGGTAAATGGGGCAGAAGTGAGGACACAGTGATGGAAGATTTTTATATTTGTGTACAGCAGATGTGGTGATTTCTGTACAACTTAAGCATTCTCCAAATGGCTGTCACTTTAAAGACAGATGTTGACAATGTCAATTGATGTAAAGCAAATTCTTGTTAATATATAACAACAGGAGAAGAAAAAAAAAGTTCTCTTCCTGCTTCACTGAGTGCAAATTGAGAAAATCCACAGGGAAAATAACATCCTAACTAGCCTGTATTAGATTTCCCATGGGAGAGGAAAGAATGTTTTGCAAAAGAGAAATGAGAAAAATTCTTCATCTGAACCAAGTACTAAACAAACAAACAAACAAACAAACAAATGAGTTATTCTACTTAGAGAAACATTTTCTCTTTTTTGAAGATTTACAACATTACATATAGAAGTGATTGAATAATAAAAATGTTTTTTTTTTTTTTTTTCTGAGCATTTAGGTATATTTTGTAATTAATATCTACATAGTATATAATGTTATAGCAAATGACTAGCAAAAATGCAACCAGAGATAGTTCTTAGGGGTTTCATTCTGTGTTTTTCTTTTTTATCAGTGTATTTACTATTAGTGTTAGCCATTAGAAGATGTCTTTCCCATACTGACCCAGCTATGAGAATTATAAGATCCTATCACCTATACTATTTTGTGGAGGAATCTTGATGCTCTTGAGGTGCCTAGGAAAATTTTTTTTAGGTTACTGGCTACTCAATTTTTTTTTTTTTTTTTTCCAGAGCTGGTCAGAGAAATGGGCAGAAAAATACTACAGCTTGTTTTTCAGCTGCTTACCTTGAAATCTCTCAGAGTTGGAAAAAACTTTAGAAAATCTTCATGGCCATCTCCCACCATGAAGTCATACCCTGATACCCTCTCACGCTCTTGTTTGTCTAGCTTGTAAGTAAGATTCTTCAAAAAATGTGTGTCAAACATCCCAACTATGCCTGGAGTTCTCATGTACTCCTCACTGCCTCACATTGAACCAAAGGTTATGGCTAGGTTACTGTTCACTGGAAAATTTCCTTCCTCTCCTACCTTTCCTGGATGTGCTGGATGGGTTCAGGATTTGGCAATGAAAACACACACATTCTGAGAAAAATCAACCCTTTGGTTTATTCAGAACAATTCACAGTAGCAACACACTAAAGCAGGACAACTACTTAGTAACTACCTGTGAGACAAGATGCCTACATAGCAGTTATTTACGAGAGGATTCTTGCCAGCAGGACAGCTAGACCGATCATCCTCTCTGATGAATGAGAGGTGGCTGACAGGCTCCAAGCTAGTGGGTGTCCCCACGGAGACAACGTAGGTCTTAATTGGAAGTCTTTCTCTACCTCAAATCCACAGTTATTTTTTACACCTGGTGTGTCCTGCCACATAGCGCCAGTATGTGCCAGGAGATGTACCAGAGGGCAGGCAGAGCTCCTTTATTGTTATGCAATTTTCCCTAGTGAGCGCAGGCACATCCACCAGCGGGGACTCTGGTCTTGTTAATGTGGGTCCCGCCTTCATCATCTTCCTCTCCCTCGCCTCGAGTTTGACTTCCAAAGTAGCTTAGAGGTCGGTTGTGTTTTGTTTGGCTGCATGCCTTGTGGGACAACCGCCTCCAAATTCCTCAGTTGCTCCTTATCACCAGATAAGGTCCCTGTTTTCGCAGCTGTGTAGCCACCTTCAAACTCCCTACCATCAGATAATGGCTAATTTCTCAGCTTCACAGTAGTCTCATGGCCTCCACAGATCATAAACTTGGCTATGAATCTATCCTCCTCATATACACTAGGTATAAAAATAGTCCTAGCTGTGTGAGTGCATTTTGTTGGATGCCCTTGGGAATTTGCTAGAAAACTGCAGAGTTTTTAAAAGGGTCCTGGTTCTCCAGTCCACGGATGTGCTACTACCTTAGAGAAATAAAAGACACTCATCTTGAGAATAATCTTAAATAAAGTTAAACTAAAAACTAAAAAAGTACAAATCCACATTTATTTATTTAGTTAGTTAGTTGCATAAGCTATCACAGAACATACCATTAGAAAATATTAATTATTATTATTTAGTAATATCAATTAGTATCAAATTTAGTAATCAATTAGTATTAATTAGTATTAATATTATTTTTATTTAGTATTAGTATTTAGTATTAGAAAGACACACAGGAGGAATGAGCTTAAAAATACATTCTTCATTTGCTAAAACCAATCTGATATCTAGAAAGTCTCTTTTTTTTCAACTCATTTGCCTTGCAAACCCTTTTGATACATGTCTTAGACAGAATTTCTGTCTTTTTTCCTGAATTACATATCAGATTGCTTCTGAATGGGATTATCCTATGCTTATGAACCTTGATTACTTTTATAACTTCTTTTAATTTTTGAATCTCTCCAGGGCATCAGAATAGATTTAATCCTGATACTTTGGACCTTAGACTCTTTTCCGAAAGATTACAGCTTCAAGTTTGCTCAGCCATTAGCTAGCAATGCCTTTTTGGTTTTTTATAAGTTGTATTTTTATCTGATCATTTTTGTGTCTTTTCCGAATCTCCTTTTTTAGCGTACTCCTTTATGAAGTTCAGGGTTGAAAAAAGATTCATATGTAGTCTTATTCATACTAAGGGAATCTCTATGCAAGTATTTCAAGGGTTCTTCCCCTAGATTCCTTGCTGTTCAATTTTCTACCAGCTCATTTATTCCTTTCCATTCTATGTATATATACAGATTATTAGTACATGTCTCCCAAATTCAGCTGAACATATCTTCTATTCCTTTTCCATTTTATTAATGAATACTTGGACCAATACACAATCTGCCAAAGGTTCTGGAGGACCTCTGCTCAAAGAAGGCAAAGAAGGCAAATTATCCAAAGATAATCATTATGAGAGTTCTCCTGCAAGATTTTCAAGAATATCTACTTTATTGTAGATTTGTCTTTCTGTAGGCCATCTGCCTTTGTCTTGTTTATACAAATGCCATGAGAGATGTCAAAATCTCTAGTGTCAAGACAAATGACTTTTCTTTTGTCTTTTCTTAGAAGGGTTTCATTTCTTCCTTATCAGGAAATTAAATGGGGTAAAGTCAAATCAATGTTACTCATTTCTCAAAGATTTATTTCTTAGTCCTTTTAAATCCTTGTTAATATATTCAGCATTTCTTTTCTGGAATTAAAGGTGAGCTAACTGGTCTTTATATCTTTTTCTTTTTTCCTCTTCATTGAAGAATAAATATAAGATTTATTCTTCTCAGATTCTTTAATATCCTGATGTACCTGTCATCCATTTGTTTTCAAACATAGCCAGAAGTAACTTTAAAATGTTACTTCTTTAAGTAACTTTGCATGAAAATCCTCGGACAATAGCATTTTTTTATACTTTAAACCAATTCTCCTTTCTGATCTTTCGTTGTTATAGTCTTAAGACTTTCCACTTCTACATATTAGACCTTATTCAAGGAACTTTTGCTTTGGCTTTCCTCTCAGTCTTTGTTATTTTGCATTCCTGATCCTTGATTAAAGCTCTCACTCAACTTTATTATTTCAATACAGGATGACTTAGAGACATTCATAAAGCAAAATTTTGCTAGTATCAGTATCTGCAGAGCCATTTATTTATCTGGAGGATACATCTATTCCTACCCAAGCTTTTAAAATATTAACAAGAACATTATCTACTTTTTGATCCTTTTCACTGTGCTGCAGAGTTTTATGATCCTCTTTGATTTTCTTAGTGAGATTCCTGGCAGATATTGATACTGGACATGTTCCAGTACCTTTAAAAAAGCTTTTTAATCCACTGAGAGGAAAAGAATATTTTTCTTCCAGTGGAAAGTAGATTCATACTTCAATATGTACTGTCCATATATACTTTAATTTGTGTTTTACATAATGTTGTTTATACAGATAGCCATAGAGTAAACCTCTAAAAAAATAAAAAAAAGCATAGAGTTTGTGTTTCACTAAAGTCTACTACTTGAAATTGGATATGAAGGTAAAGTCTGAGATAGATAGTGGAAAATTGGCGTGAGTGTATTTTAATATATTCTTAAGAAGGATTTTGAGAAATGTTTTGACACATTATGACTTTTTTAGGATTAGATATAATATCTTATTCTCATTTGTCATTAACTTTGTGTAGTGTGCAAAATCTTGAGATTGATTAGCATTGTATTTCTAATAAGAGTTAATTCCAGAAAAAAAATTCTAAATAATGACACAATGATAGAAATAAAGAACACAGTGAATTATATTTTACTTTCTGCAGTATCAACATCTTTTTAGTTAATTCCTGGAAAATGTACTAATTGAAATCAGTTTTAACTTTTATTTGTTTTAATGTACACCTCAGCTGTCACCTGAAGCATTTGCAGAAAATATACCATTTTACTAGAGCTGGCTGAGTCCTCTAATACAATCTGACCAGTGATAAACAAACATTGGGCCTAAATTTACTCATATTATAGACAAAGAAGATTTATCAGAAATTGGAACGTGTTGAGTAACCCTGTCCCACTGCTAGTAAGGTGCCTACATCAGAGCATATACACGTGACTTCCTCCTGTGTCACATGTGTGGCCTGTGTCCTGAGTTTGGTGGAAGAAAGGCTGAAAGGTAGCTCTACAGATTTTCTTGTTGATCATTTTTGATTTTTTCTTAAAATTTAAGGTGTGCTGGTTTTAATAAAACCAGCTTAACAAGGAAAGGGAGTATCTGCTCAAGTTGTATAAGATTCATAAATTTACTAGATTTACAGGTACAGATGGTAGAAACAACTATTTCTTCGAGAGCAGAAGGACCTGCTTTCAGCAGTCATGGCTTAGATTTTGTGGGAATACAGGAAGGAAGTCTGTTATGATTTGGTTCAGCTTTTTTTGGCTAGTTTGGATTTATCAATTATTTTAAACCTCTTTGAAAGACTTCATCCTTATATTATTCATTATAGGTATTGACTTAGGGCTTGGAATCGGATATTCTCTTATGTTTTTGGACAATATGGATTTTATCTAGAGTTTCAAGGCAGAACTGAGTCTGATTTTGTTATACCTTTATAGTTCTTTCTGATTTACAGTTGCAATATGTAAGAGGTAAGAGAATATCCGATTCCAAACCTTAAGTCAAAACCTGCAATAAATAATACAATGGATGTGGAACATCAGCAAAAAAGATTATTACTCTTTTTACTCATGTTGAATATTTGAAACTTGACATTTACATACACACAGATTTTGCTCATTAAAAATGTTTCTCTTATTGACTACTTATTTATTCAGAAAGGTATGTTAGTCTTTGAAAGGTGAATAATTGAAAGGATACATAAAAGACTCTAGAATATCTAGAATTGTTTTTCCTAGAATTGTTTAAAGAAAATGTTTTGTATAGAGTATATAGGGTGTATCTAGGAT
The DNA here is from genome assembly GCF_003342845.1 of Nothoprocta perdicaria. NCBI lineage: Eukaryota > Metazoa > Chordata > Aves > Tinamiformes > Tinamidae > Nothoprocta > Nothoprocta perdicaria. The sequence goes on from NW_020455442.1 coordinate 840,019, forward strand.
AATATGCAAGACTTTTAGTAGAGGAAGCAGTGAAATGAACACAGAAGGGGTAGGGATAGAGATTGTGCTGTCTCAAGGAGAGTAACAACAATTGCATATAATTTGGTAAAATAACCAGTAGATAAATTACAGGGAAAGATCTTTGCAAAAAAGACTTTGAAAAAAAAAAAAAAAAAAAAAAAAACCTAAGAAAAAGTAGCATTTTGGAGAGATTAAGAATTTCTGGGGGATTGTTACCAAAAAAAGCAATGGGTATATTGTCACCGTATGAGTTTTTTCCACACCCGATTAGATGGGATGGGTTAAATAACATTGCAGCAAACAAAATAGGACTTTATGCTTCTGATAGGAAATATAGCATTTTATCTAGGTATAAATAAGACATAAAAGGTGTAAACAAGAATGAGCAACATCAAGGCTTGGCTACATTGGCTGAGGGACTGAGACAACAGTCTCAGTATGGAAATCTTGGTTCATGCATCACGATAAATGTTCCTGGATTAGATTTGACTTTTTTTTTTTTTTTTTTTTTTTTAGGTTAGACAGGTTATGGTTAAATATCAGACAGGTCAAGATTGTAAATTGGTAAATTGGTTGGCAGTAAATTGGTTGGCATATGACCTATATTTCCTAGAATCACTGATGCTATTATTATCACTATTATTTCTGACTGAAGCCACACAAAGGAATTGGTTAATTCTAGATCTATATACAAGTAGTAGGAGAGACATTGACTTTGTAGAATGGAACATGTAGTTTTAGTTTGTGCCCATTGTCTCTTGTCCTGTTACTGGGCATAGCTGAAATGAGCCTGACCACATCCTCTTTACACTCCCTCCAGGTACTTAACACACATTAGGATCTCCCTTCAGTCTTCTCTTCTCCTGGCTAAATAGTCCCAGCTCTCTGTCTTTCCCCGTATGAGAGGTGCTGCAATTCCTTCATCATCTTAGCAGCTTTTGGTGGAAGTTCTCTTATTGTGGGAACCCACAAATAGACATAATACTCCCAAGTGTGGCTTTACCTGAGCTGAGCAGAGGTGAAAGATCACCACCCTCAACCTGTAGGCAATGCTATTCCTGGTGCAGACCAGAACATGATTGGCCGTTTGGCCACAAGAGTGCATTGCTGGCTTATGGTCAGTTTGCTGTCCACCACCTGCTCAGGTACTTTTCTGCAGAACAATTTGAACAGAGAATAGAGCAGAGTATTATAGAAAGAGTGAAAGACTGAAAAATCTGCAGAAAGGTATATCTTGGTAATATTTAGGCAACAAATGGCAGCGTGATATAGATTTTCTTAGTACTTATTTGCATTTATTCAAGGAAGAACATCATTTGATGTCAATTACATGGTTCAGTGCCTGAACAGTCCACCATGATCACTTGAAGAGTTCAAATTGAAGCAAGTGTTCCATAACCCTGAATAAAATCCCAGTGCTGGAGATGCGTTTCAAGCTTTTTGACAGTAGAAGTTACTGGTTTTGCTCAGCTAAATTCTTTCAAAAGCATAAAGCTTCCCAGTGTTATAATTTGACCAATATAATTTGACCCTGGTCTCAGAAAACATGAAAATGAGCTAATAAAATGGTCCTACAGTCCTATCCTAATTTTGGGAGTATGAAAGAATTCTCAGTCAATATGAAAGATCCTCTGCAAAGTTGCCTTCCTTACTATTACAAGGAGTTCTGTGTCTTGCTCATGGAAGCTGCATGATAATGATAAGAATGTATGAATGTTAGAATAATCCATATGAATACTTCCAAAAAGGGGCTATGCTAAATTAATCTTAAGGTCTTTGGTAAGCTTTATTAAGGCTGTTGTGATAAACATTAAAATATACAGATACAAGTATACAGAAGACTCAAGGATGGTTTTTGTCAGTTTTTGACTGCTTTTGTCAGTATCAATAGCTTTGCCTTTTTCTACTAGATAATCCTAACTTTAAACCATGTGTTTTAGATTTCTCCAAGAAGATAAGCTCCCATAAATGGAATGAGCTTTCTCCTACTGATTGAGTTCATTGTATATCTTGATTTAGACTATGCCATAAACTACTTTCTTTGATTTGTCTCCATTGTGTGGACTTGTGTTTTCTGGGAATATATACAGGATTATTATACTCTAAACATTCTCTATGAGTGGGGAAAATGGAATGAACATCAGTATAAGTGGTAGCAAGGACTTGTGGAGGAAGATATCTCACTGTTCAAAGTCTGTCAAAAGTCAGTCAGAATCTGTCAGTTTCTGACAGTCAGTTTCTGAGCTGAGTGCATTGCACTGCCTTTGCCATTTTTTTCCTGTTTCTGCCTTTTCCACAACAGAAAAGGCAAGGCAAGAATTCTCTCAGATCATGTGAGGTAGTTAATCCAAAGCAGAATTCTTTTGTGTGCATAAGGTCCTTTGTTACCTCCTTGGAACCTGAGCTGATGTAGTGCTAAATTCAGAATCTATATCAAGATTACTTAAAGCATAAGCACTTGCATTTTTAAGAAACCACCATGAAGTACATGCTGTGTTATGTTTCTTTTTATCTGAGTTACAGAGAGAAACCTAACAATATGTCTCCTGCAGCATAACAGGAAATCAATGTATTTATTAACACTGGTTACTCAGAGCTCAGTGGGACATCTAACTGTTGTGAAAGTTGAAAATGTGCCATCAAATGAAGAGAAAAGAATAAGAATTTACTTCTGAACAAATGAACTAATAAGGAAGAAACAGAAAGATAAATTCTTAAATTTGTGTGTATGAAGTTGCTTCTAGAAGAATAAAGGACGTAAACAGGAATGACTGAGCCCCAGAGGTATCATACTTAATAATATGAGAATGTAGCATCTTAAAATCACATGTAAAGATCACAGTGATAAATGAAATAAAAAATAGAACAGAACAAATCCTGCACTCTCCACATCTTGTCATCCTGATCTCAGAAACTTATAATCCAAAGCCCAATTAAAGTTTTGGATGAAGTCCAATGAAATATTTGCCTATAAATTTTGTCATAACTTCCTGAAACTGTTCTTCTCTCCATCAGTTTAACTCAGCTTCCAGTGAACTTGCACTGGTATAGCTTAGAACATTTTAGAACATTTAGAATATTTTATTGTCTTTAAAATTATATACTAACAGAAATGGAATATTATTCAATAAGAATGTACAAAAATTACAAACAGTCTGCTGAGACTCAAGCTTTTCATGTTAAAAAGCACTTTTGATTTCTTAATGGTGTGCAAGTTTTCGTAGGACATTCAAGTTAGATATTAGCACCAAATGGAGGAAAAATAATTCATTTTACTCCAGTTTCTTTGTGTGCTAGCCCAGTGATTGGAAATAAATGAATAATTTGCATAGAAAAAGGATGTAGAAACCATTCACCCATACAAAAATGTTATTGAAAGTATATGAAACTATAACCATTCAATTTCAGTCTACATGGTATGCTGCACAGCCATTTCTTATCCCCCCTTTTCTAAAGAAACTTTATCTTCACTTCATATTGCCAATGCAGTATATAAACACATATTTTGAGGTTTAATAGGTACACATATACACTTAGACTTCTCATAAATATCAGAACTATCTTTAGCTGAAACACATTTTATTTCATGAATAATTTCAGTTGTGTTTTAGTTGAGCGTTTTGAAAATAATGCCAAAAAAAAGAGCCCTGTTTAGTACCATATTTATTTTGATTCCAGAGTATGTAAGGCCTAAGTAGGCAGCACAGGAAAAACATTAAAAATAATCATTAACATATATCTTTGAGTGCAAAATTATATGAAGTTAAAGTAGGGTTATCTTGAACATTATGGAAGAAAAATATATGGGTCAAGAGTGAACTTGGAACTTCTGAATTTGGAGCAAGAGGAAGTAAGATAGCAACAAGAAGAAAGGCTAACATCCTAAGTCTGCAAAATATGTGTGTGTGGCATGTTGGGAGCTGCAGGAACACTGCTGACTAAACCAGTAACCTATAAGCAGTAGATTTTGAGACTGGAAGTTAATTATCTGTGTAGCCCATGGCATAAAAGCTGAACACAAAGATAATATGAAGAGAAATCAAAATGTATTCATTATATTGATATTCACAGCAGAGAAGGTCACTCCTTATTGGAAAGAACTGCCTCAAATTTGTATTTCAAATAGAAAATATTTTAGAAGTAATGAATAAAATAACTGCTAACTAAGACCAGATAGTAGTCACTGCAGAGTTTTATAAGAACTAAAGCATGAGAAAGCAGAACTAGTAATTGTGGATTTCATTCAGCATTACTGTCTGTAGCAAAAATAATATTAGTCCTTACAAGATTTAAAGAATAATTCTTTCTTCATAGAAGGAAAACTGATGCAACCTATCGTAAAGAATAAATTCATACAGATATATGAATAAACATGATGTATTCAAGAAGATTCAAAATTACATTGTAAAAGAAAGCCATGTCTCATAAAAACGACTAGCGCTCTTTGAAGGATTCTTTGTGTCCAAAAGTCATCTGGTTAATCAGGAATGTGTATGTTGAAAGGTTCTTGAAGAAATTAAACTCTTATGGGGTAATAGAGAAAGTCTTTTCAGGGATTGATAGCCTATTTATATATATATACATCTCTTTATATATATGAGGAAAAATAAATTCTATAACATACTATAGTAGAAGTGAATGGGCAATATTCACAAAGGAGGAAGGTCAAAATAAAAATGTCCCAATAGTCTTTGGTGGTGTGTTATTCAGTATATTCTTACATGTTCTAGAAGAAATAGCACAAAATAAGCATATAATATAATATAATATTAGAGGGGATCTTATTAACATGTATAAATACATGAGGGAAGATTGTAGGGAGGAGGGGCCAAGCTTTTCTCAGTGGTGGCCAGTGATAGGACAAAGGGCAATGGCCATAAGCTGAAACACAGGAGGTTCCATCTACAGGTGAGGAGGAACTTCTTTACAGTGAGGGTGACAGAGCAGTGGAACAGGCTGCCCAGGGAGGTTGTGGAGTCTCCTTCTCTGGAGGTCTTCAAAACCTGCCTGGACGCCACCCTGTGCCACATGCTTTAGGTGTGCCTGCTTGAGCAGGAAGGTTGGACTAGATGATCTCTAGAGGTCCCTTCCAACCTTTATTTTTCTAACAAAATAACTCAGTTTATTTTTCTAACAAATATTCATTTTGCACTGCCATCAGCATACAACTTCCTAGGGGCTAAATCAATTAGAAGACTTAGCTAGCATTTAAGCTTCTCTGCTCAAAATTGCAATCTAAAGAGCTCCAAGTGATTGCCACTTTCCATTGCCTCCTTACTGGGGAAGTGCCAGTGTGATCCTCCAGAGAGAAGATTCTGACTCTGCAGAACAATGGTGGAAGCATTCATCTGGGATACCACAACTTTTTTGCTGTATTACATTTGAATTATCTTAGCTATATCTACTTTAGGTTTAGATGAATCATGATTTTATTATAAATTGTTTATAAATATACTTTGTATGATTGTCTGACACTCAGACTTCTGTATGGAAGGAGTGTAAAGAATTCCACTCCTGTCACCTTATTTGATCTGGCTTGGAAGTGTAATCCACTCTTTTCCATAATGAATCCATTATTAGTGAATAAGTTTAATCATATTGGAGAAAGTTACTTGTGAATTTGTGTTAATTTGTAGTTTTAATAGCTATGGAATTACTACTTTCCATGCTGTAGGTAAATTTCTAGCTACTATCTCTGAAATGCAATAAGTCTCATGTGGTGTTCTCTTTTTCACTCTTTCTTTACTCTGTAACTTAAGCCCAGAATGTTTGTTTTTGTCTTTTGTCAAAATATATATTTATTGCAGTTAAATTAAACTTCCTTGAAAAGTCACATAACACCTTAAAAGAAAAAGTGTCTGCTATTGGCACTAAAAAACCTGACATCATGACACTATGAGAAAATTCTTGAGCAGGAACAGCTGTATAAGAGCAAAAAATAATTACACACTTTTACCTAAGGAACATGGTAATATAGGTACAAGAACAGCAGTGATGACATGCTAGATAGGATCCTGGATTTTTAAAACTCTTTTTTTTTTTTTTCCCCCCTACTAAAAATTGGATTATTTGATGGTAAAATGTAACATCTGAAACATTTGATTTTAACTTTGGTCTTTTTGTAAGCTCACTAGAGAAAAGTTTTATGACTGATAATGAAGACTGAGATTAAACATAGGAGCCTGATAAAATATATATTTTTAAAATTTTTCTTATTCTTATGCATTTAACTATAAATGATCAACTTTTGTAGTCTGTAGTGGGAAAGAAAAAATTAGGAAATAATGAGTAAACATATCATTTCACTTACAAGCATTCTGTAAGTCAGTGTATTTTATTATCTTTTATGTTTATTCTTAGATGAAAACTTAGAGATTTAATCATTTCAGTATCTTTAAGACAGAAATAATTTATTTGAGTCCAGAAACAAAATTATTGTGAGAACAAAGATCTGCTAATCTTAATTAACCACACCTTGCCTCTTCACAGCATTATTGATTAACTGCACTTCTAACAAAGCATTTAAATATAGAGTCTAATCTAATAAAAACAATGTTAAATTTACTTGAAATGTGTTTACTGATGGCAAAACTCCTGTAAATTACAAATCTAAGTTCAAATGCACACACACTTTCCAAGGGTCAGGAGGACTATGCCACTGAGAGAAAGATATAAAGATTTCTTCATCCTTTCCCCTTGTTTCCTTTTATCAGCTTCTGCATGCCCTTTGTAATTGCTTTAACTGATTTAAAAGATCTCAGATTGCCCCCATATTGAAAATCTGGAAATGATAGCCATGTAAAAGAAATGTCTGGGATACAGGGAGTCTCCAGGATGCTGGAATGCATTTCACAAGGTAAGATGCAATTTGAAATAAGTTTTCTGGGGGTAAATTGTGCTCTTCTTTGCTGTTATGCAAATGAGCAATATTCATACCATAATTTAGCTCTGAACCTTAAAAAGTCGCCCTTGAGCAAATAGGTGCTTATTTCCTACACTTTTTCATTCTTTAATTACTCTCCATCACTTGGTATTATCAGTAGAGGACAGCATTAAGATTTCCCTCAAAATTATGTATATCCACTGGGGTCTCATACAGTTGAGGTAGTGGGATTTTTGTTATGCTAACATACTCTTGAGGCACACGTAATTCAAGAAATACAGATTTGTCACCAATGACTTGAAAATTGGAAAAGAATTATAGTATACAACAACGCTAAATATTTTTTGGCTTTCCTTTTTTTCCTAGTAGATTAAGAGAATAAGGCAAAGAAGAAAACTAAGCTATGATTAGTATTATAAAAAGAAAACTTCACTTTTTCTTTCAAGTATTAATGCAAGAGACTTGGAAAGGAAAGAAATGAACACATCTTTGGAAAGTAGAAGAGATTTTGTGTGTAAGGAATTATCAGAAATTTCTGAAGATAAGTTAGAAGTTTTGAATAATGTAACTGCTTTTAATATCTGATATTATGATATATAAAGAATGAAATGTCACATCAGAATACTGCTTTTCTGCATGGATCACTAGACATTTCAACAGCCTGAGACTTTCTAATCAGAGTTACACCACAGCAAAATATTTATAAATAGAAAACAATCTGACACAAATTGTTAAATTGCTATTGTAATAAATTTCCTTTGGTATTAGTGAACAACCGTGAATGCACTAGCCAGTTCAGCAACCTCCAGCTTTCCTCTTCCCTAGGAGTTTGACTGTGTTGGCCCTTTCCTGAGCCTACAAGTGTAGTCCTTGTTCAGGCACTGCTAGCCCTGTTGTCACCCTGGGCTCCTGGGTCACATTCCCTTGTAAAGCAGCTTCACTGCTCCTGATGTGTCAAGGTTTCAGCAAGGAAGAAGAGGTTGCAAACTCTCTGCATGTACCCAGGGGCCTGACAGTTGCCTTTAACATTCTCTCTCATATTAACCTTTCTAACTGAAGTTCACCAAATCAGTAAATCTAGTTTCAAATAGATTTCTGTAAGACTGAACAGCTTGTATTCATGATAGACAATGCAGGTAGCTGCTGTTTATCATTGCAAGTAGACAATAATCAGTTAAATGGAGGTGATTCTAATAGCAAAATTCACATGTAACTTCTACAATCTAAAAGGTATGAATTTAATTTGAATTTATCCTTCTGCAGACATTAAAGAGAGAGACCTGAGGAATTCAAACTATTTTATGTTAGATGAAGTGATTTAGCCTCAAAACACCTGTGCTCTCTCTCTCCCTTGGCTATACAGGGAGGTTGAACTAGTCCCTTTAATGGAGCATAGAGTTTATGTCAGACACACACACACACACACACACACACACAAACACACACACACACACACACACACAAAAAAAAAAAAAAAAAAAAAAAAAAAAAAAAAAAAAAAAACCTGCAATTTTATTTCATGATATTTATATTTCTTAGATAAAAGATAATAAAAACAGATTTGAAGTCCTTAAGATCTTCAATGTCTAAAATAAATTTCAGCACATTTTAAAATGCACATAGACAGGCTCAAGTATGAATTGAGCATCTCATCTAAAAGCTACTGAATAGATACAAGAAAATAACACAAGATGTACAGGAACAATCTGCACTTTGTTCTATCAGATGTTCCTATCACAAAACTATGCTTTTAGCTTCAGACTGCCTGAAGCGTCCTTCAGCACAACACAAAAGACAAGAAGAATAGAAGATATAAGTTGGTCCAGTACTGGGTTTAACCAGAACTCTTAATCCTTTGTGCTTAGGGGAAAAAATTAAACTGAAAGTATCACACAGAGACATAAAAATAAGTGTCTGAGTAGCAGTGAGGAAAGGTCCTGTGTTTCATTTAAAAAAAAAAAAAAAAAAAAAAAAAAAACCTCAATTCCTGTTCCCATTGACTAGATCTCTCCAGAGGATATTGTCCTGAGAAAGTAGACGTGAAGATTACCATGAAGTGTAAAGACATAGACTCTTTTATTCCCAAAGGAGCTGCTTACTTGCTCATAAGAATTCCCAATTTATGTCACTGAATCTTTTTTAATACAACATTCTCTCTTTTCAAGAACAGTATGTGTAGTTTTGCTTGTCGATATGTCACTTCTATTTCTTAGACAGCAAGGTCTGGAGAAGAAAGATTAATGACCAAGATTTTTTGTAATAACAGACTAGGTTCGTAGAAAAAGAATGGTTCTCATATTTAAGTAGAATTCACTCTGCTTACAAATGAGAGACAGATGTAGTCCTGACACATAGATTCACATAGAAGAGATTCCCTCTTTCCTTTCTTCTCATAAAACCTTGTTTACAGCCTTTAACGTATTATACTATCCAGTTTAACTAAGTCAAAGCAGGCAAAGATTAATTGGATAGTACAATTAGTGCCATAATGCTGAAACGATTTGTAATCTTTGCAAAAATAAGCAGCAAGGCAAGATTTTACTAACAGTTACAAATTACTACATGAAAAACAGTAAAAGTGTGCAGTGAGATGGAAAATACTGACTATATTGGCTATACAGAATATATTGGCTCTAGTGAAATAGTGTTAATTATTATGTTTACTTTTATAATGACTTATAAACTATTGGACTATTTGTACAGTTCTAAATTGCTAAGGGGAACTTGTGTTGACTAATGAGGCTATACAAAATAAAATTAATTATTATATGATACTGAGTTTGATGGGCATATATCCAATCAACTATAAGAGCAATAGATCTTTTAATTTTCTCTACAGAAAATACTAATCCTTTTTGTTTTTTCTCAGGTCTATTTCTTACTTATGGACTGTCACAAACAGAAATGCAAATAAAGATTTAGACTCATTTTGATTCCCATATTTTTTACAGAAATTCAAAAATTCTAATAAATTAATCTTATTCACTACTACATCTAGCAATATTGGCTACTCATTTTCTCATCTAACAGAGGCACAGAACATCCCTGAGGATGCCAAAATCATGCACTTCTGCATTCTTGTAAGTACAAATGAGAGAACATGTGGACAAATAAGAATTTTTATATGTTTATGTAAACACTAAAGTACGTATGAAGTACTTCTACAGCTATACTTGATTGTTTTCAAGTTCAGTACAGTGATAGTAAATGCAGGATAGGTGATTCAATAAGATTTATTTAATGCACCTTTGGTACCATTACCCCTTTTAGAACCATTATCTGTACATAAAATACATTTATGCAAAAAATAAAATACAAGTAAGCAAGCCATGGTTTTGCTATCTTCATAGTTATTAGATTTTTTAAATTGTTTTTAGATGAAACCAGACGATCATTCAGAAACCTTAAGCAGCTTTGAAAATTGACTTTTCTTATTTTTTAGTGTGGTTTAGTATTTGGAAATAAGGAGTACTGAATGCTACACAACTTACACCTTTTTCCAAATCATTGTTAAATATTTCCTAAGCAATACAAAGTTGCTTAGGAAATAGTCACTTAGTGCAGTGAAAAATGTTCACTGAACAAGATTCTGAAATTAAGCCCATTTGGAATATGTAACATTTTAAAAATCTAGAGACATTTTTTTCCAATTATAAGATTGTGGATATTTTAAAATAATGATATAGCTTAACACTCTTGAATGAAAAGCTTTTCCGTTGAAGTAGAATTGACCATTTATGAAGATTGACTCAATCAACCTTCATAAGGTTTAAAGTCAGCAGCTGAAAGTGGGTGTGTTTTAATACTCTGCCTTTAGGCAGAGTATGTCTCTTGACAGAGAAAAATGTAGCTTTCTTTGTAAATGGTTTCTTCAAAGGCAAAAAGTGATTTCAGAAATCTATATTAAATGATCAAATTTCCACCTGTTGGGAAATTCTACACTTGCTCCAACTTTGAATTCTCTGATGGATTTACTGTTAGTTTTATAGAGATATTTCAAATATTTTAGATCAGATTGATAATATTTGACGGTAGTTACAGTGAGGCTCAAAAATAGTTCATATTCTAAAATACTGCAAAGTATAATAAGTAACAAATATGACTTACATAATGTCATACATTGCTTCATTATTGTTATTTTTTTTTTTCTAAAATATCCTGACGCTAAATGGTTCCTTTTTTTTTTTTTTTTTTTTTTTTTTTTTTTTTTTTACTGATCTGTGCTCAGTTTCATCCAGAAAATAGTTCATGTGCTCATCAGTAGTTCACCATTCAAGACAGTATGCATTTACACGTCTCATCATTTAACTGTTTCACCTCTATACTATCAGTAGATATTAGGCTTTACAGGGCTTCATTTCCTGCTGGCTTTAAAATTCAGACTTGCTTACTTGGAACCAAAAATAATTTTGGGCTAGATTCTTACTGAACAGAAGGGTCAAGCTATTAGCAGAAACTCATTTGAGCATACCACTGCCTTCAGTTCAGTAGCTGAAAGGAGCTTCTGCTCTTTATATAACGGGTTTTCTTGAGAATCAATTTAGCTTTATAACAAATGATGTCAAAATGTAGGATCAGGTTTTGGTCCTTGACTAAAATTCTTCCATACCACTTCTCCTTTGTCCAGCTACTGCATCCAACAGCATCCACACAGTCAGCTTAACTGTCAGTCTTGGCAACTGATACATCAACTTTTTAAAGGCACTGCTAATTTATTCTTCTTTCCTCAAGAATATTCATAGCATTACTATCTCTTGTAGTCACTTTTGCCATCAGAAGATAAGGACCTCTAATTCAAAATCTATAACTGCTTCTTACGTTTTCACTGTGTCTTGTACAAAAGGCCAAAATTATGTTTTCCTAAAATATAGTTACCTTTAATTTAAAGGAGTTGTTTTAGAATTATGGATTTAACTGTCGTAATGTTTATACATGTTTACGCTAAGCTTATACCTAGATTAATTCTTTAGAATGCAAAGGAATTCCAAGGTTAAAAACAAATGTGAGATAATTATCAAATTTTCTATCTCCATCACTAGCTATATTTGGACTTGAACAGATATTTTTCAGTTCCTTATAGTTTCCTGTGTAGAGTTATGAGATTTTTCTGAGTAAACAGACTGATACTCAATACTCAGATGGAGTGCTTTGTGGATAGTGGCATACATACAATAAGACCAAATAATCCTGTACTTCAGGCTGATCAGAGTCTTCTGAGACAGTTTCTGAGTTTTAGATCTGTATTGATTTCATATATTTTCACTGTGACAGGCTGCCAATCATTCTTTTGGAAAACATATTATGCAGTAGCATTTTTTTCAGAGTTGAAGTACTTAGAGCTTTTTAGTTCTCAACTACACTGCATCTTGTTTAATCACAATAATGGTAAATGTTATATTAAGTTTAATTATTATTACTGTATTCCTCACTGTTTTCTGACTGAAAAACGAATCTCTGGAATATCATTTGTTTTTTATGTCAGTGGTACAAATGTTTATTTTTTGCAACCATTTTTTTGGCTGGCGAGCACATTGGCATTGCTGATGGGCATGCTGGAACATCTTTTTGCAAAAGCAGGCTGTATGACCTGAAGAAATCTTGTTTCTTTTATCACAAATTGTATTCGTTTAGATGTTGAGTCCCATCTGTTTCCATATCTGCACTGTATTGTTAGGCAACTCCTGCACATCTCTCTTATCCTAGCAGCATGGTATATTAGAAAAGATACAGCTCCTCACCTGCACTAGATGGCAGATGCCTATGGTGATCCATTGCAGTTTGTCAGGGTACAGCGTTCTAAAGGATAGCTGCCTGAGGTGACAGTATAGTCCACCTACACATAAGTCATGTGTGGCTTGGAGGGTTCCTTGCAGAAGCTTTGACCTCCCTCCTTCCCCTGCTGGAAAATATTGATGTTTGTTGTAACACTCTGATAGATTTGGGGAAGAGTTTACTGCAGTCTTTAATGTTTACTGCCATTAATTAGTTTTGAGTCTGAATAAAACATAGGGATAATCTGTAAACACTGTCAGAAAATCTGAAGATATGAAGAATAAAGTCCTATTAATACTTTCTTCATAGAACAACTGACATATCTTCAGCATAAATCATGAGAGCTTGTAAGCAGTGTGACACTTTGTTTCTCAGTTCAGTTTAAATTAGCATGTGCGAGAACAGTGATGAGCAGACATTCTTAAGGATGAGTCCAAAGTTAATAGAACTGATTTGGTTAGTAGATAAATGTATCTTCCTAGAGCCTGCCTCTGAGATACGCACTTCAGCCACAAAAAGAAAGAGCAGAAGAGCAATACTAATACACAGTAGGTAGGCCATAGGTTAGAGTTGTGAGAAATGTTCTTAGCTGGATAATGGCAGACTGTTTTCCAGCCTCCTCTTTTAAAAAAATCAGTAGGAGATGAAGGACAGTACTTCTCATAATAGGGAAACATAACTAATATGGGAATCTTCCTGAAAACATTTAGAACATCCTCCTTCAAGCACAGAAAACATGCATTAGCATTCTGTAATTCCAAAGACTGTTTCTATTAGTACTACCTTCTAACTTTTGATTTATAAACCAGGATGTTTATGGTTTATTTCTGATAGATGCTCTAATTAAATTAGGTTTAATATGAAAGGTACCAAAGTAGTCTTTAGAGTTTATAGCTTTTTCTGACAATGAAGAGAACTTTAAATTTTTTTTTCCCACCTTTCCCTAGAAGAAAGATTTCTCTGCATTAAATATCTTGCAAAAATGTTCTATATAAACTGAGAAGAATTAGAATTAAAACTGGACCATAACCTTTGGGAAATATGGTGCTAGAGAAGAGGAAGGCTGTATAAACCAATGGAAGATAATAAACATATGTGGCTAAGTACTGAATTATTGTTTAAAAATTAGTTATTTCATATCCAAAATGAATGAACAGCATAATCATTAAGATATGAGAAAGACAATCAGATTCTCTGGATGAAATTATGACAGCTGTATTAAGTTTGTTATTACATTTTTATTAGCATAGCTCCTACAAAGGATCCACATTATTTTCTAAAATTAAGTCAACTGGAGTTAAAATCTAAATTTAAGTGCTTATTCCTCTATCCTAAATATTTCCTTTCTAGTTCCATTTGGTATATTTTTGAATATATGCTTTTATATTTGCTATTCTTTTGTATCACTCTTTTGACTTCATTTTTTTTTTTTCTTAGAATAACTTACTACTGAATGAAGTTAATGTAGAAACATTCCCATGAATTCATAGTACAACTGAAGAGCCCCAAAAATGAAAAAGACACAAAAGTTCAGATGTTTCCATTGTTCCAGAACAGGCTAGTACTCAGCTTCATTTAAGCCTGGTATTCTATTCTTTAGACAGTTGCCCCTCTTATATATATAAGATATATATATATATATATATACATGTATTAGGCATACTTTGCTGGTGTAACAGGTTGTTATTTATTTAGAATTATGTATGTGGTCATGTATCATTCCTAACTTGAAGAAAACAGGAAATTCCTGTTAGTCTTGTTCTTATGCCACTTTCATTAAAATAATGCCATCTTTCAGTTGATATTTAATGTCTATACATCCTTTTAATGACTTTCTGTTTCTCTCTTTCCCTTTGTATTCTGAGACTCTTCTCAGTTGCTCTTCTAAGTCTTTTAAATATGCACAAGGCTTTCAAAATCATTAAAAAAAAAAAAAAGTATTATGTTGTTTCGTTACATTGTTTTCCTTCCAGTTCATCTTCTTCCAATTTCTTTTCTTTTTATTGTTTTGACTCTGAGTCTACCCTGAAGACATCCACATCTGTGCATATATAGTCAAACTTACACTTATTTTCAACAAACATTTTGTCAAATGTCAAACCTCCACAACACTAATCTTATACTTCTATCACACTGTCTCTTTCAATCTAATCTCACTCTGCCTTTCTACCAGCTCTTCTTCAATGACTTCTTTTGCACACCTTATTTCTGCTTTTCAAAATTCACCTTTTATTATTCCTCAGGAAAAAAACAAAACAAAACAAAACAAAAACCTGTTTTAGCCAGTCAAATCCATTTTCTTTATGATACTGCTGAGATATAACTTACGACTTAAGTCTGATACTGGTAAAAATTAGTCAGTTCTTGTGTCTGTCACTGTTTAGCAGTAAGATCACAGAGACAACACTACAAAGAGTGTACCTCCCTTCCTTTCCCTTCCCTTTCCCTTCCCTTCTCTTTCTGGTGTATTGTTCTTTTGTTTTCCAGAAATCATGTTTCAGGAACAAGAACAGAAACAACAGCAATAACAATGGAAGCTAATATTATCTAAGGACAGTATAAAGTGTGAGGGGACAATTTCTTCAAAGAAAGAAGAAATAAATGTTGATAAAATAAAGACTTTCACTGTTGTCTTCTCCAAATCTATTAGCTTTTCCTAATCACTATTCTAAGAAAGATAGGCAGCATTTTTGAACAACAAAGATTTTCCACTGCAATAAAAATGTGGATCTTTAATTTTGTTTCACTATTTTATGGAAAAAAAATAGATTTTTAGATATCTACTCCTGTGCAATTTTTATCCCGGTGCAATATGGTCTAGGCATCCCTGCTTGAGCAGAGCGGGTTGGACTAGATGATCTCTGGGGTCCTTTCCAACCTCAGCCATTCTGTGATTCTGTGATTTTGTGGTATACTGTACCATTTATTCTATCATGCAGAAAATGCTACTGTGTTCTTTGAAAATGTGTTTTTAAGGCTTTATTAAAGATGCTTATAATAGGAGAGAAAATACGCTTTCCTTGTAGAACAAAACTCACAGTCAGGCAGAAAATACCTATCAACCACTGGAAATAATGGATTGTGGATTAAAGTGTCAAAGGTGATAGAATCTCAGGCTAAACAAACAAAGTCACTGATTGCTTATTTTTCACAATATACCTTATATGATGTAACTTGAATGAATTAAAAACTTTGACTAACAGTCTTTTCAGAATCAGGTTCTTAATGAGCAAAATACCATTATGTGTGTCAGGAAAAAGTTTCCTGCCCAAAAATAATGACATTCTCATATTTAAGCACCAGAATTAATGAAGCCTTGGAGTACTAGATTAGGGCATCTTGAGCGCTATGAAGTACTCACAACATAAATCAAGCAATTTAAGATACCAGAGCACAAGCTAACAACCATCAAGCTCCTCAGACAATTGGATTCCTTAACTAATAAGTCATAATACACACGTGGTATCTACAGGAACAATACTCACTTGCGTACTAACTATTCTCCAAATGAGCTGAAGAACACTTTGTGTTTGTGTTAATTGTACTAAACAGTGCAGGCCAATAGAAGTGGAATGAAATATCCAGTATTGGAGATCTGAGACTCACACTTAGAACATTTCATAAATGTTAAAAAAAAAAAAAAAAAAAAAAAAAAAAAAAAAAAAATCCAGTTAATCTGATCCTGCTCAGTGAAAGTCCTTTTGTAGCTAGCATGCATTAGATCTAATCCAGGAATACACTGTCAGTTCATAGAAAAAGAATCTAATTCTAAGACTTCTTCAGTAAAGCATTTTATTTAGTAATAATCGGCACATTCACGTCAAAACCGCTCTTCTGATTCAAACAAAAACATTAATAAAGATCCACCTTTTGAATACCAAACCAAAATGATTTCTTCATTTCTGTGACTATACAAATGTGATACATAACAAAGTTTGGGCAGTGGAATTGGTTGAGTTAGGGATGGTTATCAGGAAATTAGTTGTTGGGTTAAATTCCTAAGACTAGATTCAGGGGACAGGAACTAAGTATGAGAGTGAAAACAAAGGTCTCATACCATGGTAGTCAGGAGAACTTTTCAGAGAAAGGCCCAGAAATGTTTTGTAAATTAGAATAAGCACAGAATATTTAGGAAATCAGAAAAGCATTGTATTTTAAATCAACATGGTTTTCCAAATAATTTGTTCATGTTAAAATTTGAAATCACACTTTTTTGATTTTGTGTCATAATTCTTCTATTGTCCAGAAATCATTTTGACTTCTCCTCTCTCTGGCCAAATAATACCACAAAATATTTCATAAATTAAATATTTTCTATCTCTAATCCTTTATTAAGATAAGCTTTAAGTAATCAGAAACTTCAAAATGTACGAGAAGGAGAAAGAATTACATTAATTGTCAGAAATATTAAATTCTCGGCCATATTATATTGATAAACATCAACATAATACTTTTACTTAAGGTTTGTATTTTGCTTCCTATAGGTTGATAAACACCATTCATTCACTTGCAAAATTCATATTTCCTCAATTGTCCTATTGCTAGTCTCAAGGTGGACATTTTCATCATCTACTGATTTGAATGACTGAATACGCTTGAAAACTTCTGTTATTACAGGAGTGTTAATGCTTAGTTGTTCCATTACTTTTAATCCTTGTGGTGTCACATGTTTGATATTTATGAAAAGTTGAAACATCATTAACTGTTCTAGCCTATGATGTGAAAAATATAGTTCAGAGTGTGATACAGTTTTGATAATAACCTGCTGTCATCAAAGAAGTGGCAACTGATTGTTCTGTATAGAGAAATAAAACTATGTGCTTATCTTATATTTTAGAAATAAAAACTGAGGAAGAATTGTATTCTAGAAGTAGTGTTATACTCTTTGGAATTATGTATAGAATGAATTAGAGATGAAAAACTTCTAATAGTTTGCTGCTGTTTTTAACAGTAACTGTTTATTTATTTTGCATAATATATGGTGTAGCAGAGAAAATTATATCATATGGATAGTATAATAGAAAACTTCAAATTAAGTTTTAAATGCTATAGTGTTTATACTCAGAAATAAAGTTACCCCTGCAAAAAGGAAGAGGTGTACGACCTGTACAAAGTTAAACCTAAGCTTAAATACCAAGTGAATCTTTTTTTTTTCCCCAGAGACAATATCAATGTTTTCATGCAGAAATATTTCATTTAGCTCTTTATAAAAGAGACATGAAAAGTTCAGTTTCATTGCCATGAAAGGCAGAAAACATAAAGGTTAGATTCACAAAAGCATTGGAGTAAAAGATCTCATTTATAGTTTGATGATTACAGTATGGTTTGAGGATGTAGAAAAGCCTTTTTCTGTCTCAACCTCTAGCGGTTTTCCTAACCACTGGGCTGTTAGTTTGAGTCCTTTCAAGATCACTCGATCCATTTTGAGTCAGCACTCCTGGATTTAGTGGATGTAGAACAGATATCTTTTTTCCATGACAATGGTCAAAATGCTGGGCTACGGGATCATTTTTGCTTTGGTCTCCTGACAAAAATGTATTTATACAAAGGTTAAGTGTCAACAGCAGGTAGAACGGAAATTTATTTTAGACCTGATTTTCCACAGGATGTAATAAAAAGTTCTAAATCACTTTCTAGCTAGCTTAGGACTGGTCCTAAGCTTTGATCTTGAGTCTCCCACCTCTCAGCTTAGTATTTTTTAATCTGCTGTAGTTTTTTTATTATCATTTAAATCATCACTATGTTTTCATTTTAGTTAAGCTTTGAAATAAGAGCTCTTTATCTCTGAAGGATATGCTCTCAATCTTGCTAAAGACTTGGGTGGAAAATATGACATTCATTCAACTGTAGAAGATAAATTATCATTATTTTTTACATATCCAATTTATAATTAAATGATACACGAACAAAAATACCTACTTCTTATTGGCTGTTTTCATACATAAATTCAAAAGGTAAAAAATTTACAGAGTTCTTTTTTCAGTTCTCAGATATTATTTAAAAATTGAATTTTGTTATTTATGTATTGGGTTTTCCAAACCAAAAGTATTGGGATGTATCATGGGTTTTCCAATGCCTTTTAAAGACACTCTTCACTCTATAACATAAGGCAGAAATATATATGCTTGTCATGTATAGAGGAGTAGACAACAGCAGAAGAGTGGGTACTGAAGATTGACTTCAATGTACATATTGATTCACTTTTTTTTTATTTTGTAATGTAAAAAAATACAAGTATTCTGATTTTTAAATCAATTCACTACTACATTGACACATGGAAAAGGGTTGTATTATATATAATTTTAAAAACATTTGTATGTAGTGAGTTTTTTTTACTTAAAGCAGTAAAATGTCCAGTAGAATAAAACAATTAAGCAAATATATTTCTCTCAGGGTACTCTTTTTACTTAATATGAAACTTTTTAGCTATTAGAACACAGAGATGAGGTCAAGTACTGTTCTAACTCTTTTCAGGTCTGAAAAGAACAATTCTCTATCTTGAAAATATTTTTGTTATTAGGTTTGGATTCTTAATGGTTATACATATTTACATCATACACAATTTACATCATAAATTGTATAAATAAAATCACGGTACGTTGTATAGGCCATATCACTCTTCATCAATGATTTGAGGATAAACTTCCATTTAGATTTTACAGTTTGGTAGAAAAACACATTAATTATCTCTACAGAGGGTTTCTTATGTTTTAGGCAAAGACTGTGTCCGGATTAAACACAAGGGATTTAGGCATCTCTCACTTTATAGTGTTTCCAAGAATACAACAAAGAAATTTGAAAAGCACAGAAAAAGAAAGACATTCTCTCTCTTCTTTTCATCCTAGTTAACTGTGAGCGGATTAAAGCTGAGTCACATTAGTCATGGCAGTAGGGTATTGGTATGAGTGGCATTTATACCACTGTGTATTTAGTCATGGGAATCAGCTAGAACTACTAAATCTGCTATTTCCATTTACTCTGGATTTCCGTTCAGGTCTGTATAAGGCTGATCTTTCCTTTCTTCATAGGGGAATACTGTACCACTTAATGGGAATTATTTTTTACTTCTCTTTCTAATGGAACATTATGACATGGAGTTCTGTTCTTACCTAAGAGATAGTTTGGGGAATTTCACTTAAAAGTAATGAATATGAAATATACAGAGTGGCAGATGGTATGGAGAGAATAGATGCCTCAGTATAAAAACAATTAAGTACACTCATTTCAATTCTTTGTCTATGTTTGCAAACAATAAAATCAACTGAATCCACACTGGCTTCAAAGCCTATAGGCTCCCAGGTAGAACAGAACAGGGATTTTCTTTGTTTTCACACTAAATAGGTAATCATGTAAATTTCTGATCTTTCTTTCTTTTATTTATTTATTTATTTATGTTACCTAAATTTTAAATAAGTTGCTCTAGCAGAGAAGCAAACAAGGGGAAATCCATTCCTCCTGAAATAAGCAGCTAGTTAAGGTAACTGAAGACAAGTTTACATCTCTAAAAAGAGACAAATAGAAGATGATCCATTCCAAATTAATTAAGCAGCTACTCCCATGGCAGTATAGGGAACTAAAAAGGAATGTTAAATTGCCTAACTTAATTCAATGCCAGTTTGTTCACCTAATGTCTTCTGGATGAGGAGCATCTCTTTTATAAAATAAGGGTCAAGCATGATCCCTTTCATTTTACAATTCAAGAGATACTGATGGGGCCGAGTCCAGTTGAAGGCCTGTGGCCAGTGGTGTCCCCCAGGGGTCAGTACTGGGCCCAGTGCTCTTCAATTTGTTCATCAATGACCTGGACGAGGGCACGGAGTGCACCCTGAGCAAGTTTGCGGATGACACCAAGCTGGGTGGAGTGGCTGACACTCAAGAGGGCTGTGCTGCCATCCAGAGGGACCTGGACAGGCTGGTGAGTTGGGCAGAGAGGAACCTCATGAGGTTCAATAAGGACAAGTGCAGGGTCC